>NC_090819.1:82168707-82479957 GCF_000390325.3 Nicotiana tomentosiformis
TTTATGAGTTCGAATAAGGAGGGAATGCACAAATAAAACTGACTTTTGACAATCAAGCACACTGCATACTTGCTTCAAATCATGTGTTTAAAACGATACACATACAAACAGATTACCACTTCATCAAACAAAAGATTGAGTTAGAATTAATGATACTAGTTTTGTCAATTCAAATAATCATTCGTCCAACTATAGGGGAATATTAAGAATCAGCGAAGAATTGAAACAGAATCTGGTACATTCTGTAGTCTGCAAGCATTCTGTTGAGAATCTGTAGATTCTGTACTTGTGTCCCAGATTCAAAATACAAGAAATTATTGATACTACTTAGGAAGAATCTATGTCTCTCACTACGTCCCAGTTCATATATTAAGATATTTGTAAAACACTAAATAATGAGAGAGACCTCTTCTTTGCTTGCTCTTTCTCAATTTGCAACAACATATGCACTCAACTATAGCTATCACAACTGAATTTAAGAAACAAAGTGAAGCTCAAATGTACACACAACCAATGTGACCTGTCTATGCATATACAAGTTTATATAGGAAAAGAGTATTAGCAAAACTTTTTGCAAGATGAAAACTAAGACTCAGAAAAGGTAAAAAGAAATACTCTTACTTGATCAGCTGAAATACTAACAATGAACGGCCAACGGAGGAAATCAAGAACAACAAACCAGTATAATGGCAATTTAAGAATATGAACTTAACAGCACATAGCACAAAGTCAAACCACATACCACACAACCCAAAATTCCTCTAAACACAACTTCTGTAAGTACAAACAAGAGCTCATTTTCTTTAATTAGTACAAAAGGTCTATTCTTCCAACATTATATGTACTCAAACAAAAAAGAGAGAGAGAATTGAAGAAAAATGGTTGTTACTGGTGAGAGCCAAATAGGTCAAATCTTGCACCAAAAATGTACTCAATTTTACCCAAAACAACCAAAAAGGTCTGATTGCACCAAAATATGCACTCAATTCTACCCAAAACAACAAAAAAGGTCTAATTTTGAACCCAAAAAAAAAGTAGTCAATTATACCCAAAACAGCAAAAATAAAATCAAGAAAGGGGTCGTTACCAGATGTCTTCAGGGAAGCCATATTTGATGAGTTCTTCATTTTCGTACTTATCAAGACCCATAAAGATGGTGTAGTCACCGGATTCGGGTCGGGCTTTGAAGTAGAACACCATTTTTTTCTCGTCTTCTCCGAAAGAAAGGAAAAAAAGAGGTAGGGTTTTCGAAGCCCTAATTTGTTAACAGCAGATTTGATGAGTTTTTCTGACTCGGACCAAACCTTTGAACCCACACTTCTCGCGTACTAACAAAGCTAATTTTTCTCTTCCTTTAGTTTCTTTTGATTTTCAGAATTCTTTTGCTTAGTCTTTAGATACTTTTTCTTCCTTGTTTTATTTTTTGGTCAACTAATATTTTTTTGTGGAAAAAAAGGAAACTAAGGACCCGTTTGTTTATATTTTTTTTTTCTTTTTTCGAGTTTTTAAAAAAAATGTGTTTGTCCATGAAATTTTATAAGTCTTTGAAAAAAAAAAATTTTGTTTCCCTAGTTACAAAACTGTAACATTTTTACAAGTGAATATATGTCTAAACATAATTTCAAATAATATTTTCAGGCTTTCAACTTAACTTCAAATACTACTTTCTTCAAAAAATTATAATTTTTACGTACAAACGGCTACAAAAATGATGGTACTGGGATTAGTTCGCTTGGAGTAATGTGAAAAGATGAATAAGTGTTAGTTGTTATAAGAAAAATAAAATTATGGTGGATATCTACTCTTCCTCCATGATCTTCTCAAATGCTTAATAAAATATTTCTATGCTTAATGACATATTCAATGACATATTTTTCTTCACTTTTCATGTCTATATAAATGCCTTGTAATAGATAGGAAAATACACACAATTGAAGAAGAAATAAGAATTTCTCTTCTTTTTCTCTCTATATCTCTTAGCTTATTTTTCTTGTTTTATATTGTTACTTTGAGCTATATTTTATAACACGTTATCTGCATGAAGTCTCTAACCTCAAGGTTGAATTCCACTTCTAGTAAGATATATCTCGATGATCTATTGTCAAAACTATCCAGATTTTATTTAGAAAGATATGTAGTGTTATAGACACGTCTTTCTGCTACATCAATAAGTCCGAGTTTTAAATCAGATAAGTTTGTACCACTATTTAAAATAAGCAATGGTCTAGTTATTAGAAAATTAGTATTTATGTGGGTTCTACAGATGTCACCTTGTTAAATTTTCATGAACTAAATAATAGGTGGCATGCGGTATACTAAATAATCTACAAAATTAAAATTATATTTTATTATGTATGCTTATGGTTTTATCTTATAATACGATTTTAGTATGCCCAGTATAATGATTATACATTAGTTTACTGTCAAATATAGTATAATAATAATAATAATAATAATAATAATAATAATAATAATAATAATAATAATAATCGTAACTATTTTATTTTGATAAGATAAAATATTAGTACAAGAAGTATGTACTACACCAAATTTTTCATTGATGATAGTTCTTATCAAATTAATATGCTGAATCATTTCTATATGGAAAACATATAGCAGTAGATAGTAGACAGAGATTTGTCCACTATTTTTTTGTGATTCCCTGATTGACTTAAAGGTTTTGCTATATCTTTTTATTTTTCTAGAGAGCATAATACTTAGTTTTCACAAAAGTGCATGGTAACTAGTAGTACTATTATTCTGTTTGATACATAATTTTTTCTTAATGTTCTGGTCATATCACTTTCATCTTGAAGTACGCTTATGGCAATAAAGACCACATGTGAATTTTCAATATTATTTTGTATTTTCATATATCTGTTTGGCACTAATTACTTAGCTGATTTGAGTAAACGAAAGTCTATTGTTGAGAATTATATCCAAATGACATTATGAAGAGTTAACTCAATAGGTAAGCATTTTCTTCTTATTTGAAATTACTTTTATCCTTTGCTATTAATGATATCAACTTCAATGAGTCCAAGTCGCAATGCACCATGAGGGTAAGACATCAGGATCAAGTCCTGATGTTCCATGATGATAAGAGTTGGGTTTGAGTCCCAATTCATTATGGCCTAACATGCATTTATATTGGTAAGACATTGAGTTTGAGTCTCACTATACCATATTGGTGATATAATGATAACTAAAGAAAAATAATATATTTTTCATGAAAATGCATGAATATTGTCCCACTTGATTTGTTCCATTATTGAAGTGAACGTGGTAGCGACGCATAATAAGTCTAAATGAAGACAAGTGGTTGAACAATGAACATGAGCATTCCAAAGATCAAAATAATAATAATCATCACTATGATTATAAAAAGAGAACAATAAGGGTTCTCAAAATAGTCTTTCAAAATGTGAAGGCAATGCTTACCATCAAATTGATATGAAAAATAATAAAGCACGCCGCTGATTATGATCCATTCCTTGAAAAGAATGTGACTTGTGATAAGCATTGAGAATGCAGACTCATTTCTAAAGGTGAATGTGGCAATATATGTGATAAATGTAATGAATAAAGACATGCAATGCATGATTAGATGAATACCACACAACTCACTTCTAAGGGAGATTTGAGTAAAATAAAGAGAATAAATATTATTGTGTGGTTACATGAATATGTCATTAATCGCGTACATGTGATACGCCAAAAAAATATATTTTGTTGTTCCTTATAAAAGGTTATTAAAGGCAAAATTAAAGCAAGAAATGATTTTGCTTATGATGATTTTGACCATGACAATTTATTATGATATAATTTTCTCCGTGAAGGAGACATTTACCATATGAATGGTGTGACAAAAGATTTTGTAGTACAAAAGTTGTTAAGAGCTCCGAAAAAATTAATTTGTTAATACCCAGATGAATAAAATTATTCACGACATTGATATTGTAAAGTCTCAAAAATAACTTTTTGAGTTTCAAATGTATAAGTCAAAGTGGTTGGTATATTGAGACTATAAATGAAAGGAATATTGAATATCTTCATATTTCTATAATCATAACGGGTAAATATAAAAGGTTACCCGATTTTCTTTCTATCTGTACTACAGAAATATAAGCATGATGATGGAATCATATGTCACAAGTAAACTAGAGATTTACTGAAACAAATATTAGTTGGCATGACCGGTTGACCATCCCGGTTCAATTATCATGCGAAAAAATAATTGAGAATTATATTGGCATATATTGAAGAAATAGAAGATTCTTAAAAAATTTTCTTGTGCTGCTTATTCTCATGATATATCAGTTAAGGTTAGGATTGAATTCCTTGATTTCTGGAACAAATAAAAGATGATAAATATATGGGCCCAATCATCTGCCATGTTGACAGTTTACTATTACATGATTTTAATAGATGCATCTATTCTATGGTCACATGTATATTTGTTATCAACTTGCAGTTTCGCTTTTGCAAGATTAATTGCTCAAATTATTAGAGCACAGTTCCAGAATATAAATTATGATGATTTATCTTGATAATAATGGTTTAAATCCAAGTTGGTTTAGCAGAAATTGTATGCCTCCAATTATATCTAAATCATTAGTTGTGAGAACAAAACTGCCAAAATAAAATTTGGTATGTGATGTATTATTTAATATACAACAACACTTGTACACATCTAGCCAAGTTATAATAAGTTCTCCCTATCACAATCGGTTTAGGGTCAGGAACCAAATAATTTTCATCTAGAAATATGAATGTGCAATATGATTTAATTATTCCACCACAATACACAAAGATTGATCCCCAAATAAGGCTAGGGATATGTGTTGGTGATCCCAACAATAGGGAGAGAAAATGGGCAGCTGAAAAAGTAATACATGTAATAAATTACTATGAGTACATCTAGATCCTCGTACGAGAAAATGTGAACTTGAAGCTCAAGTGATAATTCATTTACAAAATATTGCCAGGCATATTTGTTGATTCAAAGCTAAATGTCATATTCAGCTGCTAATGCTCCAAATAAAATAAAGTCCATAATGAATAGAGTCTATGGCATGCATGAAGCATAATAGACTAATCGGTTCCAAAGATAAAACTCCTTGAAGAAGGAGATGAGCAAATGTTCAAGATGGTTATAATAAGGAGGCAAGTGCTCTAGAAGAGCACCATGACATAACACTTCATAAGACCTCATGGGAGATGTTCAGGTACCTGAAAATAATAAGATAAAGAGATCTCAATAAGTTATGTCTTTATTGGGTAATAGTAGAACCGATATAAAATGATCATCGACGATATTATTAATATAATGTAACACTCAGTATTATTAATATTTACGGGGATCTTGAGCTCAAATCTGTCATAAAATTTGGACAGATAAATGATTGGCTAAATGAAAAATACGTAATGAAAATTGATTTCACCTGAAAATATGAAGTTGGACGGATAGTCCCACTACATGGAAGTATAAAGCCAATGGAGGTATAAATGTGTTCTTGTGCGAAAAAAAGGTCAAGTCGATAAACATAAAGACGACTTGTGTCACAAGAAGATTTGTAAATATCCTGACATTAATTATATAGAGACATGTTCTCCTGTGGTGAATGTCGTCATTTCAGGTTTTAATCTGGCAATACAAGAAAAATGTGACATGCGTATAATGGAAATCATTGAAGGATTTAAATTGTTCTGAAGCATATTAAGGTTTCCAAGAAATTTATTAAATAAAGCTTCAAAAATCCTTATACGGATTGAAACAATCAGGGCACATGTGGTATAATCACATGAGTGAGTACATGTTGAAAGAAGGATACAAGAATGATTCAATTTTTCCTTGTGTCTTTATAAAAATATATGGATCTAAATTTGTTATAATCGCCATGTATGTTGATGATTTAAATATCATTGGAACTCCTAGGGAGCTTTCTAAAGCAGTAGACTATTTAAAGAAAGAATTTGAAATTAAAGATCTTGGAAAGACAAAGTTTTGTCTTGGTCTACAAATTGAGTATATGAAAGATGGAATTTTTGTCCATCAATCAGCATACACTAAAATTTTTTTAAAGCGATTCTATATGGATAAAACACATCCATTGAGTACCCCGATGGTTGTGAAATCACTCGATATAAATAAATATCCATTCCGACCTCATGAAAATAATGAAGAGCTTCTTGGTCCCGAAGTACCATATCTTAGTGCAATTAGTGCACTAATGTATCTTTCTAACATAACAAGGTCTGGCATTACTTTTTCAGTTAATGTCTTAACAAGATATAGCTCTGCTCCTACAAGGAGACATTGGAATGGAATCAAACACATATTGCGGTATTTAAAAGGGACTACTGATATGAGATTATTTTATGGCAATGATTGCAGTCTCAATCTTGTTGGTTATGCCGATGCTGGGTATTTATCTGACCCACACAAGGCTCGATCTCAAACAAGCTATGTATTTACATATGGAGGCACTGCCATATCTTGGCGATCGACTAAACAATCAATTGTGGCTATTTCATCTAATCATGCGGAGATAATTGCTATTCATGAAGCAAGTCGAGAATGTGTATGGTTGAGGTCTATAATACACCTTATTCCAGACAAATGTGGTTTGAAGTGTGACAAACTACCCATAATTTTGTATGAAGATAATACAACATGCGTAGCCCAATTGAAGGGAGCATTAATAAAAGGAGATAGGATAAATCACATTTCACCACAGTTATTTTTCACACATGATCTTCAAAAGAATGGTGATATCAATGTGCAACAGATCCGTTCAAGTGATAATATGTCTGATTTATTTACCAAATCTCTACCGACGTCAACCTTCAAGAAACTAGTGTACAAGATTGGGATGCGAAGGCTCAAGTATGTGAATTGATGCTCTCATCAGGGGGAGTTAATACGCGTTGTACTTTTTTTCCCTTAAAAGGTTTTGTCCCACTGGGGTTTTCCTTGCAAAGTTTTTAACGAGGCAACCAAAAGCCGTATTTCTAAACATGTGCTCTTTTTCCTTCACTGGGATTTTTTTCCCATAGGGTTTTTTCCTAATAAGGTTTTAACGAGGCACATTATCTATGGACATCCAAGGGGGAGTGTTATAAGAAAAATCAAATTACGGTGGATATCTACTCTTCCTCCGTGATCTTCTCAAATGCTTAATGACTTATTCAATGACATATTTCTATGCTTAATGACATGTTTAATGACATATTTTTCTTCACTTTTCATGCCTATATCAAGGCCTTGTAATAGATAGGAAAATACACACAATTGAAGAAGAAATAAGAATCTCTCCTCTCTTTCTCTCTATATCTCTTAGCTTGTTTTTCCTTGTTCTATATTGTTACTTTGAGTTATATTTTATAACATTAGCCAAATTTTAGTTTGGTCTTAAAAAGATTATTAAAAACGTGGATACACTCTATGCTAAGTTTGAGAAACATAATATTTTCAACTTTATAAGGCATTGCTTTGTGCTATGCATATCTAATATGAACCATATGATTAGAAAATATATGACATGTTTATACTATTAGTAATTTGTGTTCAAAATCAGAAATTCAAAGAAGGAAAAAACGTTAGTTCAATAAACAAAATATTAAATAAACCGAGCCCACAAGATGCTTGTGTGTCCTTAAGGAATTTAATTCCCTCATTGTTGCCCAGGGTTATAGATTAATTCCTCTCAGGATAGAATAAAATAATTATTCTGTGATAGCGGCACTACAAATCACATGACTTCAGCGAACTCAACAAACGACACAAATCACACTTGACACTTATATTTATTTGAAAAATAATGCAACATTGAAAAAAAGTTCCATGTATAAAAAATGAGGATAGACATCTAAATTTGTAGGCAATGAAAGGGTGAGACGAAGAGGTGCAATCCAAGAGGTGCCTCTTCCATTTCCCATTCACACCCTTTAGAAAAAATTAAACAATCCCCCACATAAATAGGAAATGACCATATTTATAAAAACATGCATAAAAAATTGTGTGATTCGCAAGCAAGGATTAATCACATCTGGATAAGTAGGTTTCCCTTTGAACTTTTCGTAGTGAACTTATGTCGGATATACTCGGTCAATTGGTAGATTTGATATCTTTGAATTGTCGAACTTTGGTATATACTTAGACAACCATAAGTCACACAATCAACCCTTAACCGTCTTTGGTTCTCATTGTTGTATTCGTTTCAGCCATGAACATCGCCTGGTTTCATAAGTGCATAGAGAATTGGCCTTACAGAATCTTCTTTGAAGCGGATTACACTTCACACTTACATAGGCGATTCCTAAACGTGTTATCCCGTAGATACACTATTGGATCCCTTTTCAAACTTAGAAACTATTAAAAAGCCTTAACGCTTTATTCTTGGTACTGAACATTGTCTCATCACAAGAATGGACCAAAATTTTATTTGATAATATTGAACCGTCATTAATGACTTTGTTTGATCTCCTTGAACCTAGATCTTAGGATCTCCAGTCTTCTAGGTAGATTTACCGCCACAATGACTTGTCCTCTGGCATATTCCCATTTTCTTCGATGGTCTCTCAACTACCTCTCTAATTAGGCCTTTTGTAAGTGGATCTGACACATATCACTTGACTTTCCGTAGTCAATTATGATAATTCCCCTAGAGTATAGTTGCCTAACGGTATATGTCTTCATCGTATATGACGAGATTTTTCGTTATACATAATGCTCCATGCCCTTCATATTGCCGCTTGACTGTCACAATATATGCATATAGGTGCCAACGATTTGGGTCAAAATGGAATATCTTTAAGAAATTCCGGAGCCATTCTGTTTCTATACCGGCCTAGTCTAAGGCTATAAATTATTCCTTCATTGTAGAGCAGTTAATGCACGTTTATTCGGATGATTTTCAAGACACCACTCCTCCACCACTTGTGAAAATATATCCACTTGTGGATTTAAAAAAACAGTCAAATCGGTGATTCAATTTGCATCACTATACCTCTCCATTACCCAAGTACTTATTGTAATACAAAGCATAATTTTGACTATATTTTAAATATCTCAAGACTCATTTCATTGTCATGATAATTCAATGCGAACATCCTTATGTCGTAGACTAATCTGTCTCGACTTTCTATTGCATATTAGATTATTGATTACACTTAATGTAGCAATATTATATTATAACAACAGCTGGAATAATTTGCATCAGTTGTGGCCACAACTTTTTAATATATAACATATTTCGCAACCACTCTGCCTTTTTCTAGCATTTGTATGCTATTTATTCTTATTCCAAAATGCAATACAGGTCTATATGATGTGCAAATTACAGAACCTTCATTCATGAACGCCATGCAGTTACCTCGATAGTCTTTGAGATCCTATCTCCTTAATCAGCAGCCGCCGTAACCAGAAGCACCTGGATCTGCACACGAGGTGTAGGGTATAGCGTGAGTACAACCAACTCAGTAAGTAACAAACCTAAACTGTGGGCTGAAAGTAGTGACAGACTCAATCGGCACAGTTCAATACAGAAAATAACAGTGCAGAAACGTAGGCATGCTTTCAAATTAAATGGGCAACTCAAAACAGTAAAGTACAACAGATCCGAACAGTGTAAAGAATATGACTCTACTATCTCTACATACCAATGCACATGCTGTATGTGATGCACCATGCTGTCAGACTCATGTGCTCACACTCTCAAATGCTCAACCACTAGGTACTGTATATGGTCCATACGGCACAGGGAAGATCCATCCCGGAACATATACATCATTGACTATAAGTCACCCTGTACCGAGGAAGGCCAATCCAGCCCTGTGGAGAAGATCCATCTCCAGGTTCACACTCTCAAATACTCAATCACTCGGTATGGTATATGGCCCATACGGCCAAGGTAAGATCCATCCCAGAACATATATATGACTGACTATAAGTCACCCAGTACTGAGGAAAGGCCAATCTAGCCCTGTGGAGAAGATCCATCTCCATATAATATCAATCCCGCTCATGGGGGTATGTGCAGACTCCGGAGGGGCTCCTTCAGCCCAAGCACTATCAAATATCAGTATAACCACTGAGGCGTGCAGCCCTATCCTATAAATATCACTCATAATCAGGCACTCATCCTCACTCAGTCATCAATCTCTCTAGTCTCTCTCTCACGGGCTCATAATGTCATGATACTTGCCCGAAAACAATCATATGATGCATCGATAAATAACAACAGAGACTGCAATGAGATATGAAATGAATGAATATGACTGAGTATGAAATATCAATAAAATCAGTAAGACAATAATAAGAAACGACCACTATAGGCCCCAACGGTACCGACATAAAGCCTAAACATGATATCTAGCATGAGTGGCAGTTCAATTACTTTATCACATGATGAAAACACGAATATCAACAAGATAAAACCACTATGCAGTGCCATGGAGTCAACCAGGTCACAATTCTCACAGGGCGTGCCTGCACGCCCATCACTTGGCATGTGCGTCACCTCAATACCAATCACATAACCCATAATTCGGGGTTTCGAACCCTCAAAACCAAGTTTGAAAGTGTTACTTACCTCAATCCGGGATAAATTCTACTCCAAAATGCCCTTGCCTCTCAAATCCATCTCCAAACGTCCCGAATCTAGCCACAAGCAGTTCAATACAATAAATATAGGCTAAAGGAATTAATTCCATAAGAAAAATACGAAATTATAGCCAAAATCCGAAGCGGCACAAACCCGGCCCCCAGGCCCACGTCTCGAAATCCGAAAAAGTCACAAAATCCGAAAGCTCATTCACTCACAAGTCCAACCATACCAAATTCATCAAAATTCGACACCAATTGGTCATTCAAATCCTCAAAACCAACTCTCCAAATTCCTAGCCTCAAATCCCCAATTTACACCTCAAAAACACACCAGCTAGGTGGAAAATCAGTGGGAAAACATAATTATTAAAGAAAAATGAAGACAAGGAACTTACCTCAAGAATTCCACTTAAAATCCCTCTCAAAATCTCTAAAATCCGAGCTTAAAATGATGAAATGAAGCCAAAAATCTCAGACCCCGCTGATATAGGTTCTGCCGAGGCACTTTCGCACCTGCGAGGCATGGGCTCACACCTGCGCGCCCGCTTGTGCGAAAAATCTGAGCGCACCTGCGAAAAAGATTAACTCAGGCTACCTCCGTTCCTGCGACCCATGGTCCGCACCTGCGATAGAACTATCACACATGCGACCCCTGGTGGTCTCCACCCTTTCCGCACCTGCGCTCAAACTGCTGCTGCCGTACCTGCGGCATCACATCTGCAGTCCTCTCTCCGCAGATGCGGTCACACCAGCAGCTCTCAGACTTCAGCAACTTCTCTAATCACATTCCAAGTCCTTTAACTACCCGAAATCAACCCGAGGCCCCCAGGACCTCAACCAAACATATCAAAAAGTCTTATAATATCATACGAACTTAGTCGAATCTTCATATCACCTCCAACAATATCGAAAATATGAATTACATACGGATTCAAGCCTAAGAAACTTTGAATTTTCCAAAATCTCCAAATGACACTGAAATCTATCAAATCACGTTCGATTGACCTCAATTTTTACACACAAGTCATAAATGACCCCACGAACCTACTGCAACTTCCGGAATCAGAATCCGACCCTAATATCAAAAAGTCAACCCCCGGGTCAAACATTCCAAAAATTTAACTTTCGCCATTTCAAGCCTTATCCCACTATGGATCTCCAAATAATTTTTCAAACACATTCCTAAGTCCAAAATCACCATACGGAGCTACTGGAATCATCAGAATTCAAATCTGGGGTCGTTTACACATAAATCAATATCCGGTCGACTTTTCCAACTTAAGCTTTCCATTTAAGAGACTAAGTGTCTCATTTCACACTGAATTCACTCCGGACCCGAATCAACTAACACGATAAGTCATATAATAGCTATAAAGCATAAATGGAGTAGTAAATGGGGGAACAGGGCTACAACTCTCGAAACGACCGGTCGGGTCGTTACATCCTCCCCTCTTAAACAAATGTTCGTCCTCGAACGGATCTAGAAACATACCTGGAGTCTCAAATAGGCATGGATAATTGCTCCGCATCTCCCGCTCGGTCTCCCAAGTAGCCTCCTCCATGGGATGACCTCTCCACTGCACCTTCACTGAAGCTATATCCTTTGACCTCAACTTCCGAACCTGCCGATCCAAAATGGCCATCGGCTTCACATCATAAGTCAAATCACCATCCAACTAAACCGTACTGAAATCCAAAACATGAAACGGATCACCGATATACTTCTGGAGCATAAAAACATGAAATACTGGATGCACACTCGACAAGCTAGGTGGAAAGGCAAGCTTGTAAGCCACCTCCCCAATCCTCTGAAGTACCTCAAAAGGCCCAATGAACCGAGGGCTCAACTTGCCCTTCTTCCCGATCCTCATAACACCCTTCATGGGTGAAACTTTCAGCAGAACCTTCTCCCCAACCATGTAAGACACATCACGGACTTTCCTGTCGGCATAGCTCTTCTGTCTGGATTGCACCGTGTGAAGTCACTCTTGAATCAATAACATTATCCAATGCATCCTGAACCAAGTCTGTACCCAACAGTCTATCCTCACCGGGCTCAAACGAACCCACCGGAGATCTACATCGTCTCCCATACAGAGCCTCATATGGGGCTATCTGAATGCTCGACTGATAACTGTTGTTGTAAGCAAACTCCACAAGTGGCGAAAATTGATCCCAAGAACCCCCAAAATCAATGACACAAGCGCGTAACATGTCCTCCAATATCTGAATAGTGCACTCGGATTGTCCATCCGTCTGAGGGTGAAATAATGTGCTCAACTCAACCTGGGTGCCCAACTCTCATTGCACGACTCTCCAAAACTGCGATGTAAACTGCGTGCCTCTATTTGAAACGATGGAAACTAGTACACCGTGAAGGCGAACAACCTCTCGGATGTAAATCTCAGCCAATCGCTCTGAAGAATAGGTAGTACCAACTGGAATGAAGTGCGCCGTCTTGGTCAGCCGATCCACAATCACCCAAATAGGATCAAACTTCCTTGAAGTTCGTGGAAGTCCAACTACAAAATCCATGGTGATCCGCTCCCATTTCCACTCTGGAATTTCTAACCTCTAAAGCAATCTACCTGGTCTCTGATGCTCATACTTCACTTGCTGACAGTTAAGGCACCGAGCTACAAATCCCACTACATCCTTCTTCATTCTCCTCCATCAATAGTGTTGCCTCAAGTCCTGATACATCTTCACGGCACCCGGATGAATGGAATACCGCGAACTGTGGGCCTCCTCAAGAATTAACTCACATAGCCCATCCACATTGGGCACACAAATCCGACCCTACATCTTCAATACCCTATCATCCCAAATAGTCATATCTCTAGCATCACCGTGCTGAACCGTGTCCTTAAGGACAAGAAAATGGGGATCATCATACTGGCGCTCTCTGATGCGATCATATAAGGAAGACCGAGAAACCACACAAGCTAGAACCCGACTGGGCTCTGAAATATCCAATCTCACGAACTAGTTGGCCAAAGACTGAACATCAACTGCAAGAGGTCTCTCCCCAACGGGAATGAATGCAAGACTACCCATACTCACCGCCTTTCTACTTAAGGCATCAGCCACCATATTAACCTTTCCCAGATGATACAAAATGGTGATATCATAGTCTTTTAGCAGCTTCAAGCATCTCCGCTATCTCAAATTTAGATCCTTTTATTTGAACAAGTGCTGGAGGATACGATGATAAGTAAATACCTCACAAGACACACCATAGAGATAGTGCCTCCAAATCTTCAATGCATGAACAATGGCAGCCAACTCCAAATCATGAACAAGGTAGTTCTTCTCATGAGGCTTCAACTGGCGCGAAGCATAAGCAATCACTATACCCTCTTGTATCAACACACACCCAATGCCGATCCGAGAAGCATCATAATACATTGTATAAGAGCCTGAAGCTGACGACAAAACTAGAACTGGAGTTGTGGTCAAGAGCTTCTGAAAGCTCTCCTCACACTCATCCGACCATCTAAAAATAACACCCTTTTGGTCCAGTTTGGTCAAGGGCGATGCAATAGACGAGAAACCCTCCACAAAGCGACGAAATAACCGGCCAAACTGAGAAAGCTCCGAATCTTCGTAGCTGAGGATGGTCTGGGCCAACTCTGAACCACCTCTATCTTCTTCGGATCCACCTGAATACCCTCACTGGACACCATGTGTCCCAAGAATGCCACTGAACTGAGCCAAAATTCACACTTGGAGAACTTGGCATAAAGTTTCTCCTCCTTCAGCCGCTGCAACATAATTCGCAGATGCTGGGCATGCTCTTCCTGGCTACGAGAGTACACCGGGATATCATCAATGAATACAATAACAAACAACTTGAGATAAGGCTAAAACACACTGTTCATCAGATGCATGAACGCTGCTGGGGCATTGGTCAGCCCAAAAGATATCACAAGAAACTCATAATGACCATAACGGGTCCTGAATGCTGTCGTTAGAATATCCGAGTCCCGAATCTTCAACTAGTGATATCTAGACCTCAAATCAATCTTGGAGAACACCCTCGCTCCCTGAAGCTGGTCAAACAGATCATCAATACGCGGCAAAGGATACTTGTTCTTGATTGTACCTTTGTTCAACTGACTATAATCAATGCGCATTCTCATAGTACTGTCCTTCTTCTTCACAAACAACACCGGTGCATCCCAAGGTGACACACTAGGCCTAATAAATCCCTTATCAAGAAGTTCCTGAAGCTGCTCCTTCAATTCTTTTAACTCAGCCGGTGCCATACGATATGGTGGAATAGAAATGGGCTGAGTGCCCGGCACCAGGTCAATACCGAAGTCAATATCCCTGTCGGGCAGCATGCTCAGCAAGTTTGCAGGAAACACATCCGGAAATTCCCGCACCACCAGAACAGAATCAGTAGTAGCAGCATCGGTACTAACATCCCTCACAAAGGCCATATAAGATAAACAACCCTTCCCAACCATCTGATAGGCCTTCAAATATGAAATCACTCTACTCGAACATAGTCTGGAGAACCTCTCCACTCGATTCTCGGAAACCCTGACATCGCCAACATCATAGTCTTAGCGTGAAAATCTAGAACAACATGACATGGAGACAACCAATCCATACCCAATATCACGTCAAAAACAACCATGCTAAGCAATAAGAGATTAACTCTAGTATCCAGACTCCCAATGGTCACTACACACGACCGGTATACACGGTCCATAATAATAGTATCGCCTACCGGTGTAGAGACATCAACAGATAAAACTAAGGACTCACAGAGCATATCCAAATGACGAGCGAAGTACGATGATACATATGAAGAAGTGGAACCAGGGTCAAATAGTATAGAGGCCTCTCTATGGAAAACTAAGATAATACATGTGATCACTACATCTGAAGCAACAACATTTGGTCTAGCAGGAATAGCATAGAATCAAGCTTGACCGCCGCCTGATCGGCCTCCCCCTCTAGGGTGAGCCCTAACTGACTGAGCTCTACCCTAAGCTGGCTGAGTGGGTGGTGAAATAACGGGAGTTGAAGTCGTAGGTTGACTCCTCTGCTGAGCTGGACCTCCCATAAGGTGGGGAAAATACCTCTTTATGTGACCCATATCTCCACATTCGAAACAACCCCTCCCTACGAATGGCGGTGGGGACTGGAGAGAGCCCCGAGCACCAGAATACCCACTAGATGAACCCGGTGCCGATGAGCCATGAACTGAAGGTGCATGGGATGAACTCTGAGCTGGTAGGGCACTGAGATATGACTGGCCCTGATGATAACTATATGAACAATGGTTGGATGATGCACCGCGATGAACTGGACGACCCGTCTGAGCGTGCCTGTAAGGTCAACCTCTGCCGCGGTAAAACTGACCCCTTAAAGGAACACCGCTGAAATCACCTGATCCACGAGGCCTCTTGGCCTCCCTCTCACCCCGCTCCTGAATGCAGACCATCTACATATGCCGATCACTGTCGATAACCTCATCAAAAGTAGCACAAGATACCCTCTCCCTAGACATAAGAAACCATAACTCATATGTGAAGCCTTCGACGAGCCTCTGATTCCTCTCTCTATCAGTGGGAACTAGCCAAATTGCATGACGAGCCAACTTAGAAAACCTCATCTTGTACTGCGTCACAAACATGTCATCCTAACGAAGCTGCTCAAACTGCCTACGCAGCTCCTCTCTGCGAGACTGCGGCACAAACTTCTCTAAAAAGAGAACTGAGAACTCCGGCCAAGTAAGTGCTGTTGCACCGATCGGCCTGCGCCTCTCATAAGCCTCCCACCATCTGAAGGTATCCCTAAAAAACTAAAAAGTAGTGAACGAGACCCCACTAGTCACCAGAATACCCGCTGTCCGAAGCATCCGCTCACACCTATCCAAAAAACCCTGAGCATCCCCTGACTCAGCACCACTAAATGATGGAGGTCGAAGCCTCCCAAATATCTCAAGCCTCCTCTGCTCATCATCTACCATAACGGGGACTACCGGGGCCTAAGCAGCTGCAGTCAGCTGGGCTGATAATGCCCCCGGTATCTGAAGTCCCTGCACTACCTGATCCGGAGTACGGGCAATAGGGGTATGAGTACCTCCCACGGCCTTAAAAGTGGCAGGTGCGGCCTGAGACGAAATCACCTGAGCAAGGCCAGTGCAAACTGTCAATATCTAAGCCAAAGTCTCCTAAAGGCTTGGAATCATAATGGGCACAGCTGGTGCCTGAGCTGGAGCAACTGGTGGGTCTGCAGGTGCTGCCCTAGCTGTACCTTTGCCCTTACCACGGCCTCTACCGTGACATTGGCCTCTCCCGGCCCTAGGTGGTGGTACTGGTGGCTGTCCATCCTGCCCAGTAGTACGTATCCTCACAATTTGTGAGAGAATATAATAATAGAAATTCAGTTTTCGGAATCAACAAATTCGCACGATAGAGTAAAAGAAAGTGAAATTTTTCCTAAGGGTTCGGCAGCCTCTCGAAGATAAATACAGACGTCTCCGTACCGATCCGTAAGACTCTACTAAACCTACTCATGACTCGTGAGGCCTATGAAACCTAGGCTCTGATACCAACTTGTCATGACCCAAAAACCAACCATCGTGATGGCGCTGATCGTGGAACTAGGCTGTTACACCCTATATTTTCGTATATAAAAATGCGTCGTAAGCAAACTAATGTAGGACAAAAAATGAGATAATATTTAAAAGTATATAAAGTAAGTTAATCATGTTACCTCTGAGGTTACAAATATTGAAGATCATGAACAACAAGTACAAAGAGGGTTGGACAGTTCAGAAGCTAAAGCAATTAAATAAAACAATGTTTCATCGAAAGTCGACAAGTTGGGAATGTTATAACATGTACCTTTGGGGTGAGACTAGGGTGATTAACATGATAAAGAGATTATGTTATGATTTATATTAGTCGTATTACATCCGTGTGTTATGTTTTTAAGTCAAGCGAGTTGTGGAACAAAAGTCGATGAAAGTCATCACAAGTTACATTCATAAGTTTTACTGAAACTTTGGGTCAAATGTAACTGCAATTTTCTACCAATATACTTAGAGTTATGGTGTGTTCCACACATCAAATTAAAGATCTATGAGTCTATTTTCCAACGCATTAAACCATTTGTCAATACGACATCGGAGTAGAGAGATATGTGCATTTTTGCGATACTGCGCAAGCTGCTAGGTGACAAGTAGGTGTGTCACCTACTTGCTTAAATGAAAGCCCAAAAATGGGCCATTTCGGGTCGTCCAAAGAGGCCTTTTAAGGGCCTATTTTCTTCATATATTAGACTTAAAATAGAGCATAATAACCAGACATAAGCTCTGCAAAGAATCCTCCCAAAAATTTCCCACAAACCCTAATTGATTTTCTCTCCCTTTCAAGTTCCAATTGGAGGTAAAACTTAGAGTTTGAAGAACCAAGATAGGAGCTGAGTTATCCAACAAATAAGGTGAGTTTACTGCTCTCTTTCATCCATTTTTTCTTCTGTAAATTCATGGTAAGTCGTTCTATACTTGTAAGAACTCACGGGATGGTGATCGGAAGCCGTGAGTTCGAGTTATTCACTTGTAGCGGACTGTTTTGTGGACTGTTTTGTGTTGCTGTTGGGCTGCATGTTTTATTACTATTTTGTGGAGTTTTGGAGGAGGAAGGGGGTTTATAAACACCATATAAATGTAGGGTGGTTGGCTGGTCGTTCGTCATAACATTTTCGGGTCGTTTGACACTACTACGGTGGTCGTTTTGTGTACGAAGAGATTGGGGTGTGTTGGGCTGTTTTGTAGTATTTGATGGTGTATATATGGCTGGAAAATGATGTATATATGTTGTTATTGTTCTGTCCTTGTATTTTTGGTGTTATCTTGAAGTTGGAGGAAGGGCATATTATAGGGGAGATGCTGCCCGTTTTAATACAAAATAGGTTTGTCGTTCGTTGTGCGATAGTTGTACCTTTCGTAACTTAACGATAGTATTATTATCATTCTTGTAGATTAAGGTGTGAAGAGGTGAGTTCAACTTGGTGATTGAAAAGATTGTGATAAGGTATGTTAAGGCTAAGCCTTCCTTCATTTTGGCATGATCTCGTAGCTACATGTGTTAGTAATGAGACAAAAAGAGAAGTTCATATTCATGAATTTATTCACACTATTCTAGTCTCATAAGTTACAATATTATTCCTTATCGAGACTCTATATTCAATTTTAGTATTGTCTTCTTTCAGTCAAGAGAGCAGCAAGCCTATATATACAGTATTACAGTATTTTCATTACCATCGAGCTATAATCGATGGGCAGGCCCCTATTGGGCAACCTCTGATCAGATGGAAAGTTATATACCGAGCCTACTGTGGCCGAGCGCCTATGAGCGAGCCCAGCATGGTCGAGATACATAGCCTAGTATGGCCGAGCGCCTATAAGCGAGCCTACTATGGCAGAGCAGTTATATATACCGAGCCTTATAAGGCCGTACAATTATTTTACTTACTATATTGAAGGAGTTGAGTCAGTATCAGCAGGTAAGTATATCTCCAGATCATCTTTGACTCCCAGTTAATTTCAGTTATCATATTATCAGTTCAGTTTCAGATTTCAGTTATTTTATTGCCTTACATACTCGGTACATTATTTCGTACTGACGTCCCTTTTTTGGGGGCGCTGCATTTCATGCGTGCAGGTTCAGACAGACAGACGGGTAGACCTCCTCAGTAGGTGTTTCCCGAGTTCCGCCTGATCGGTAAGCTCCACGTCTTTCGGAGTTGCCAGGACTAGAGTTTTGTGTACATCTTATGTATATCTGTATATATGTTATGGGTAGGTCGGGGCCCTGTTCCGATCACAGTACATCTATCAGTAGAGGCTTGTAGGCATATCCTGTTGGTTAGTGCAGTATGTTGGGTTTGTATAAATTGGTGGTTTGTCAGCTGTAGTAGCTATGACGGCCTTGTCGGCCTAGCTTTATATTGATATTTAGTTAGTGCTAGTTTCCATTCAGTTTTATATTTTGCTTCGCAAATTGTCTTGCAAGGTGGCCCCATGGCCAAAGTATGACATTATGTGTTCAGAGTCCCTTAGTCGCAATTTGGTACGCCAGGTTAGGTGAGGCACGGGGTGCTTGTCTCGCTCCTAGGTTCGGGGCGTGACAAACTTGGTATCAGAGCAGTTCTGTCCTAGGAAGTCTACAAGCCGTGTCTAGTAGAGTCTTGTTTATAGATGTGTTGTGCACCACATTATATAAGCAAGGAACTACAGGGCATTTAGGAGTTGGTTACACTTCTTTGAAATCTAAATCGTGCTATAGAACTGAGTTATAGGAAATTTGAATTAAACTTATGTGTTGGTGTTTGCATGCACAGATGACGGTGACTAGGAAGACTACGGCTAGCCAGAGGAGAGATACAGTAGTAGGTGAGGGGACCAACAGGGTACCCCCAGTAGATGGGGCCCAGTCTGAGGCTCAAGGGGAGACCCCTACTCAGCCATTACCGGCTCCTCCACCAACTACGGAGATTCCTAGGGAAACCGCACATCCAATTCCCCCTCCACTTCCATCAGATCAGGACTTAAGGAGTGCGGTGCATTTGTTGACACAGTTGGTAGCTACCCAGCAACATGCTAGGGCATCAGCTAGTGCAGGAACTTCTGAGGGGTCTGGGAGTTCAAGGGTCCGAGAGTTTATTGCTTTGAGTCCCCCAGAGTTCACGGGGACAGATCAGAGGGAGGACCCGCAGGATTTCATAGATCAGCTTCACAGGATCTTTCGTGTTATGCATGCCACGGAGAAAGAGGCAGTTGAGCTAGCAGCTTTTCGACTCCGAGATATAGCCATCCTTTGGTATGAGGGATGGGAGAGGTCCAGGGGACGTGATACACCTCCAGCTATTTGGGAGAATTTTTCAGATGCTTTCCTTGACCAGTACTTACCGCGGGAGATCCGACAGGCTCGAGTCGATCAGTTTCTAGCCCTCAAGCAGGGTAATATGAGTGTTCGAGAGTATAGTCTCCGTTTTGACTCATTGGCCAGATATGCACCATCCATAGTTTCTACTATGCGGGACAGGATTCACAGGTTTATAGCAGGGTTAGCCCCAGAGTTAACCGAGGCATGTGCCACCGCTGCATTGCAGGATAGTATGGATATCTCCCGGATTCAGGCATTCGCCCAGAATATAGAAAGGGGTAGGCGTCGGCAGCAGGGTACAGAGAGGGCTGAGCAAGGGCAACGTAAGAGGATGAGATTTCCCAGGTCTCAGGAGCAATCTCAGGGTAGTTATAGGACCCAGTACTTCGGACGGCCACCTAGGCCTCCGCCACCTCAGTTACAGGGTTACGGGTATGACCGCTATACTCAGTCAGGACCAGGTGAGAGCTCACGGGCGTCGGGTTTGCAGCGACAACGAGGTTCTGCGCAGACATGGTCATTTCCTCCGCGGTGTGACATCTGTGGTAGAGGACACTTGGGTCAATGCCGAGCAGGTTCTGATGCTTGTTATACATGTGGGCGTCCGGGGCATATGATGCGAGATTGCCCAAATAGAGATTCTGGGGGAATGGCACAACCAGCGAGTTCAGCAACAGGATCGTCTATGTCCGTGCATCCTTCAAGGCGCGAGTCTCAGTCTTCGGCTGGTAGAGGTCGAGGCAGAGGTAGAGGTTCCAGTTCAAGTGGTAATCAGAACCGTATCTATGCTTTAGCGGGTCGACAGGACCAGGAGTCTTCACCAGACGTTGTGACAGGTATATTAACCATTTGCTCTCACGATGCTTATGCTTTGATAGACCCAGGATCTACTTTATCGTATATTACCCCATTTGTCGCGAGGAAGTTTGGTATAGTGCCTGAAATACTAAGTGATCCTTTTGCGGTATCTACACCGGTCGGAGAATCGATTATTGCTAGACGGGTTTACCGAGGTTGTACGGTGACAATTTGTAGTCGTCAGACCTCAGCTGACCTAGTTGAGCTAGAGATGATGGACTTTGATGCTATCATGGGCATGGACTGGTTGGCAGCTTGCTATGCCACAGTTGATTGCCGAGCAAAGGTAGCCAAATTTCATTTTCCGGGTGAGCCAGTCCTTGAATGGGTAGGTAATACACCAACACCTAGAGGTAGGTTTATTTCCTATCTGAAGGCGAGGAAAATGATCGCAAAAAGGGTGCATTTATCATATTGTGCGAGTTAGAGATGCAGATGCTGAGATACCTACACTTCAGTCTATTCCCATAGTCAAAGAGTATGCAGATGTGTTTCCAGATGAGCTTCCAGGTATTCCTCCAGAGCGAGAGATTGATTTTAGCATCGATTTGCTTCCAGGAACTCAACCAATATCCGTCCCTCCGTATAGAATGGCACCTGCCGAATTGAAGGAGTTGAAGGAGCAGTTAAAAGATTTGCTGGAGAAAGGTTACATTAGGCCCAGTACCTCACCTTGGGGTGCACCGGTACTATTTGTGCGGAAGAAAGACGGCTCGCTGAGGATGTGTATCGATTATAGGCAGTTGAACAAGGTAACTATTAAGAATAAGTATCCACTTCCAAGGATCGATGACTTGTTTGATCAGTTGCAGGGAGCTAGATGCTTTTCCAAGATTGATTTGAGGTCGGGGTACCACCAGGTCAGAGTTCGGGAAAAAGATATTCCGAAGACAGCCTTCAGGACCCGATATGGCCACTTCGAGTTCCTTGTCATGTCCTTCGGGTTGACTAATGCACCCGCTGTATTTATGGACTTGATGAATAGCCTATTCTGGCCATTTTTAGATCTGTTCGTGATAGTATTTATTGATGATATTCTGGTTTATTCCCGTTCAGAGGATGAGCATGCGGACCACCTGCGAGCGGTACTCCAAACCCTCCGTGATCGTAAGTTGTATGCTAAGTTTTCTAAATGTGAGTTCTGGTTGAAGTCTGTAGCATTCTTGGGGCATATTGTATCAGATGAAGGGATAAAGGTGGACACTCAGAAGATTGAGGCCGTGAAATCTTGGCCTAGACCTACCACTCCGACAGAGGTTCGTAGCTTTCTAGGCTTAGCAGGATACTATCGGAGGTTCGTAGAGGGTTTTTCTTCCCTTTCGGCACCATTGACGAAGTTGACACAGAAAGAAACTAAGTTTCAATGGACAGAGGCTTGTGAGCGGAGTTTCCAAGAGCTTAAGAACAAGTTGACCTCAGCTCCAGTTCTAACACTTCCAGAGGGTCTAGAGGGTTATGCCGTGTATTGTGATGCATCAGGTGTCAGGTTAGGATGTGTCCTGATGCAACATGGGAAGGTAATTGCATATGCTTCAAGGCAGTTGAGGAAGCACGAGAGGAATTATCCGACCCACGACCTCGAGTTAGCTGCGGTTGTCCATGCACTTAAGATATGGCGGCATTATTTATATGGTGTTCATGTTGATATATTTACTGATCATAAAAGCCTACAATATATTTTCAAGCAGAAAGAGTTGAATTTGCGACAGAGGCGATGGCTTGAGTTATTGAAAGATTACGATGTTAACATTCTCTACCATCCAGGGAAAGCTAATGTTGTAGCAGATGCCTTAAGTCGCCGATCTATGGGTAGCTTAGCACATGTAGAGCCCGAGAAAAGACAATTAGCTAGAGATATTCATCAATTGGCTTCGTTGGGGGTTCGGTTAGTAGATTCTGAGGATGGTGGAGTTGTAATCCAAAACACTGCAAAATCATCCCTCATAGCTGAAGTCAAGGAAAGGCAGTACGAGGACCCAGAGTTGGTCGAGTTGAGAGAGCGAGTTCCGCAGCAGAAGAAGCCATTGTTAGAGCTCAAGGGAGATGGGGTTCTCAGATACAAGGGTCGTTTGTGTGTTCCAGATGTAGCAGGGCTACGAGACAGGATTATGTCAGAGGCACATTATTCATGGTATTCCATCCACCCTGGATCGACGAAGATGTATCATGACATTAAGGATATGTACTGGTGGAATGATATGAAGAAGAACATTGCTGAGTTTGTCGCCCAATGTACTAGTTGCCAGCAAGTGAAGGTAGAACACCAGAAGCCCGGAGGGCTAATGCAGACTATAGAGATCCCGACATGGAAATGGGAGGCGATAAACATGGACTTTATCACGGGTTTACCTCGTTCTAATCGTAAGTTCGATTCCATATGGGTGATAGTCGATAGGCTCACGAAATTAGCTCACTTCCTACCGGTCAGATCTACATATACAGCAGAAGATTATGCAAAGTTATATATTAAGGAGATAGTGCGGCTACACGGAGTACCAGTTTCTATTATATCTGACCGTGGGGCTCAGTTTACAGCACATTTTTGGAGGTCATTTCAGAGAGGTCTAGGGACTCAGGTGAATCTCAGCACAGCTTTTCATCCACAGACTGATGGACAAGCCGAGCGCACAATTCAGACGCTCGAGGATATGTTACGAGTATGTGTGTTGGATTTTAAAAGAAGTTGGGATGAACATCTACCTCTTATCGAGTTTGCATATAATAACAGTTACCACTCCAGTATCCAGATGGCTCCGTACGAGGCTTTGTATGGGCGTAAGTGCAGATCTCCTATAGGGTGGTTTGATGTTGGAGAATCTGGGTTACATGGGCCAGACCTGGTTCAGCAGGCCATAGAGAAAGTAAAGGTTATCCGGGAGCGACTGTTGACAGCTCAGAGTCGTCAGAAGTCATATTTTGACGTGCGGCGACGAGACTTAGAGTTCAGGATTAATGACTGGGTATTCTTAAAGGTATCACCTATGAAGGGCGTGATGAGGTTTGGCAAGAAAGGAAAGCTTAGCCCACGGTATATTGGGCCTTATAGGATCATTCAGAGAGTGGGCCAACTAGCTTATGAGTTAGAGTTGCCCTCAGAATTGGAGTCTGTCCATCCGGTTTTTCACGTATCTATGCTACGGAAGTGCATTGGCGATCCTACCCGAGTGGTGCCCACGGATGATGTACAGATTACAGAGGACTTGTCATACGAGGAAATTCCAGTTGCCATCCTAGACCGACAAATCCGCAATCTACGAAATAAGGAGGTAGCTTCCGTAAAGGTTTTATGGAGGAGCAAGAATGTAGAAGAGATGACGTGGGAATCGGAGGAAGAAATGAAGTCTAAATACCCCCACCTATTTCAAAATGAAGATATGGTTCGAGATGGGACGCTACAACATAGCTCTATGTAGGCTAGCAGGTCATCAGGTAAGCTTTTATTTTTCACTTTCAATATTTATGATTTACGGTCGGTGAGGCAAATTGCTGCTATTTATAAAGATTGGCCATGTGTGGCATGCATAGTATGTTTCTGGCTACGTGCAGGTTGGTTTTAACCTAGTGTACGAAGGATACTCTGGAAAAAGTTTCCAAAGTCTCCAAGAGTAAACATTCGAGGACGAATGTTCCCAGGGGGGAGTGATGTTACACCCTATATTTTCGTATATAAAAATGCGTCGTAAGCAAACTAATGTAGGACAAAAAAATGAGATAATATTTAAAAGTATATAAAGTAAGTTAATCATGTTACCTCTGAGGTTACAAATATTGAAGATCATGAACAACAAGTACAAAGAGGGTTGGACAGTTCAGAAGCTAAAGCAATTAAATAAAACAATATTTCATCGAAAGTCGACAAGTTGGGAATGTTATAACATGTACCTTTGGGGTGAGACTAGGGTGATTAACATGATAAAGAGATTATGTTATGATTTATATTAGTCGTATTACATCCGTGTGTTATGTTTTTAAGTCAAGCGAGTTGTGGAACAAAAGTCGATGAAAGTCATCACAAGTTACATTCATAAGTTTTACTGAAACTTTGGGTCAAATGTAACTGCAATTTTCTCCCAATATACTTAGAGTTATGGTGTGTTCCACACATCAAATTAAAGATCTATGAGTCTATTTTCCAACGCATTAAACCATTTGTCAATACGACATCGGAGTAGAGAGATATGTGCATTTTTGCGATACTGCGCAAGCTGCTAGGTGACAAGTAGGTGTGTCACCTACTTGCTTAAATGAAAGCCCAAAAATGGGCCATTTCGGGTCGTCCAAAGAGGCCTTTTAAGGGCCTATTTTCTTCATATATTAGACTTAAAATAGAGCATAATAACCAGACATAAGCTCTGCAAAGAATCCTCCCAAAAATTTCCCACAAACCCTAATTGATTTTCTCTCCCTTTCAAGTTCCAATTGGAGGTAAAACTTAGAGTTTGAAGAACCAAGATAGGAGCTGAGTTATCCAACAAATAAGGTGAGTTTACTGCTCTCTTTCATCCATTTTTTCTTCTGTAAATTCATGGTAAGTCGTTCTATACTTGTAAGAACTCACGGGATGGTGATCGGAAGCCGTGAGTTCGAGTTATTCACTTGTAGCGGACTGTTTTGTGGACTGTTTTGTGTTGCTGTTGGGCTGCGTGTTTTATTACTATTTTGTGGAGTTTTGGAGGAGGAAGGGGGTTTATAAACACCATATAAATGTAGGGTGGTTGGCTGGTCGTTCGTCATAACATTTTCGGGTCGTTTGACACTACTACGGTGGTCGTTTTGTGTACGAAGAGATTGGGGTGTGTTGGGCTGTTTTGTAGTATTTGATGGTGTATATATGGCTGGAAAATGATGTATATATGTTGTTATTGTTCTGTCCTTGTATTGTTGGTGTTATCTTGAAGTTGGAGGAAGGGCATATTATAGGGGAGATGCTGCCCGTTTTAATACAAAATAGGTTTGTCGTTCGTTGTGCGATAGTTGTACCTTTCGTAACTTAACGATAGTATTATTATCATTCTTGTAGATTAAGGTGCGAAGAGGTGAGTTCAACTTGGTGATTGAAAAGATTGTGATAAGGTATGTTAAGGCTAAGCCTTCCTTCATTTTGGCATGATCTCGTAGCTACATGTGTTAGTAATGAGACAAAAAGAGAAGTTCATATTCATGAATTTATTCACACTATTCTAGTCTCATAAGTTACAATATTATTCCTTATCGAGACTCTATATTCAATTTTAGTATTGTCTTCTTTCAGTCAAGAGAGCAGCAAGCCTATATATACAGTATTACAGTATTTTCATTACCATCGAGCTATAATCGATGGGCAGGCCCCTATTGGGCAACCTCTGATCAGATGGAAAGTTATATACCGAGCCTACTGTGGCCGAGCGCCTATGAGCGAGCCCAGCATGGTCGAGATACATAGCCTAGTATGGCCGAGCGCCTATAAGCGAGCCTACTATGGCAGAGCAGTTATATATACCGAGCCTTATAAGGCCGTACAATTATTTTACTTACTATATTGAAGGAGTTGAGTCAGTATCAGCAGGTAAGTATATCTCCAGATCATCTTTGACTCCCAGTTAATTTCAGTTATCATATTATCAGTTCAGTTTCAGATTTCAGTTATTTTATTGCCTTACATACTCGGTACATTATTTCGTACTGACGTCCCTTTTTGGGGGCGCTGCATTTCATGCGTGCAGGTTCAGACAGACAGACGGGTAGACCTCCTCAGTAGGTGTTTCCCGAGTTCCGCCTGATCGGTAAGCTCCACGTCTTTCGGAGTTGCCAGGACTAGAGTTTTGTGTACATCTTATGTATATCTGTATATATGTTATGGGTAGGTCGGGGCCCTGTTCCGATCACAGTACATCTATCAGTAGAGGCTTGTAGGCATATCCTGTTGGTTAGTGCAGTATGTTGGGTTTGTATAAATTGGTGGTTTGTCAGCTGTAGTAGCTATGACGGCCTTGTCGGCCTAGCTTTATATTGATATTTAGTTAGTGCTAGTTTCCATTCAGTTTTATATTTTGCTTCGCAAATTGTCTTGCAAGGTGGCCCCATGGCCAAAGTATGACATTATGTGTTCAGAGTCCCTTAGTCGCAATTTGGTACGCCAGGTTAGGTGAGGCACGGGGTGCTTGTCTCGCTCCTAGGTTCGGGGCGTGACATAGGCAAGCCGCTACTCAACTATCTCAACACAGTAAAAGCTTTAAAATATAGGCAGAAGCAATTTAATATTTAAGAAAAACCTTTTTAAAACCGAAATAAACCCGCAACATAGTACAATCTATCCCATAACCGGGGTGTCACCGAGTACATGAACATCTATGTCAGAATACAATTTGCTACAATGTCTAAAGAGTAAAAACGGAAGTACAGATAAAGATAATGAAGGAGAGTTAAGGCCTGCGAACGCCATGCAGCTACCTCGATAGTCTCCGAGATCCTATCTCCTCAATCAGCAGCCGCCGTAACCAGAAGCACCTGGATCTGCACATGAGGTACATGGTGTAGCGTGAGTACAACCAACTCAGTAAGTAACAAACCCAAACTATGGGCTGAAAGTGGTGGCAGACTCAACTAGCACAGTTCAATACAGAAAATAGCAGTGTAGAAATGTAGGCATGCTTTCAAATTAAATGGGCAACTCAAAACAGTAAAGTATCACTACTATCACTACATGCCAATGCACATGCTGTATGTGATGCACCATACTGTCAACCTCATGTGCTCACACTCTCAAATGCTCAATCACTCGGTACTGTATATGGCCCATATGGCCCAGGGAAGATCCATCCCGAAACATATACATCACTGACTATAAGTCACCCAGTACCAAGGAAGGCCAATCCAACCCTGTGGAGAAGATCCATATCCAGGTTCACACTCTCAAATACTCAACCACTCGGTACTGCATATGGCCCATACGGCCCGAGGAAGATCCATCCCAGAACATATATATCACTGACTATAAGTTACCCAGTACCGAGGAAAGGCCAATATAGCCATGTGGAGAAGATACATCTCCATATAATATCAACTGCGCTCACTAGGGGTATGTGCAGACTCCGGAGTATGGCTGTCTAACGGGATGGGCCTACCATTTCGTCCCGTCTATCCCATCCCGTTTCATCCCGTTCCGTCCCGTCCCATCCTGTCTGTCCCGCTTGTTTTATTAATTATTTTTTATTATATAGCTGTTGGGCAATGGCCACAATTGCAAATATAGCCATTTCCAACGGCCAAAAAGGCCATATTTGGCCCCCACCCCCCCAAACACCCCTACCCTCTCAAACTTTTAATATAACCCCTAAGTTTATTAAATTATACTTTGGCCCTATTATTTAGAGATTGGATTAATTCAGAAAGAAGAAATATTGATTTTGAAAAATTAACCACTAGGGAAGAAGAAGAATACAATGGGATACTTAGCACTAGGAGCTATGACGGCATGGAACTCATGAAACATCAATCAACATTGCCAATTCAAAAACAATGTCCGAGAAAAATTATAGATAAGTTACAACGAAGCTATATAGGAGCTTACAAATATTAGTATGATAATTTGTAATTGGCTACTAAGAGGCCTAATTCAAACAAAACCCTCCTAGAAGTTGGTTGCGTAGATTAGGTGCTATTGAAAAGAATTATATTTGTATGTGAGATTTGAAAGTTCTATTAATAAATAAAAGGCTCTAAGCGTTGAATTTTTTTTATGAATTGTCTTACACTCTAACTTAGTTATTTAATGCCCTGAAATTATATTTCCGAGAGAAATTACAACTCTATTATAATTACTAAAATATTTCATTACAAGTCTTTTGTTTTAATATTTTATAATTCTTTACTTAGTTTCCTAATTTTTGTTTTAACTTTTAAGTTTATTAAATAAGTCAAAAACTAGCCGTTGCAAACTTTAAAAACTTAGTCATTGTAAAAAATCTAGCCATTTTCAAACTTAATGCTTAAATAATAATTATTTTTTTAAATAAACGGCCCACTTAGGGCCCACGAAACCGTCCCGTCCCATCTCGTTTTTAGCGGGATTGGATGTGCCTACCATTTTATCCCATTTATCCCGTCCCATTTCATCCCATCTCATCCCGCCACTGTCCCGGCTAAATGTCATCCCGTCCCGTCCCATCCCGTTAATTTTGTCCTATCCGTCCCGTCCCGTCCTGTTGGACATCCATACTCCGGAGGGACTCCTTCAGCCCAAGCTCTATCAAACATCAGTATAACCACTGCGGCGTGGAGCCCGATCCCATAAATGATACTCATAATCAGGCACTCAGCCTCACTTAGTCATCAATCTCTCCAGTCTCTCACTCACGGGCTCATAATGTCATGATACTAGCCCGAAAATAATAATATGATGCATCAATAAATAAAAACAGAGACTGCAATGAGATATGAAATGAATGAACATGACTGAGTATGAAATATCAATGAAATCAGTAAGATAATAACAAGAAACGACCAATATGGGTCCTGCCAGTACCGGCATAAAGCCTAGACATGATATCTAGCATGAGTGACAGTTTAATTACTTTATCACATGATGAAAACACGGATATCAACAAGATAAAACCACTATATGGTGCCATGGAGTCAACCAGGTCACAATTCTCACGGGGCACGCCTGCACGCCCGTCACTTGGCATGTGCGTCACCTCAATACTAATCACATAACCCATAATTCGAGGTTTCAAACCATCAGAACCAAGTGTGAAAGTGTTACTTACCTCAATCCGGGCTAAATTTTACTCCAAAATGCCATTGCCTCTCAAATCCGTCTCCAAACGTCCCGAATCTAGCCAAAAGTAGTTCAATACAATCAATATAGGCAAAATGAATTAATTCCACAAGAAAAATACGAAATTATAGCCAAAATCCGAATCGGCCCAAACCTGCCCCCCAGGCCCACATCTCGAAATCCAAAAAAGTCACAAAATCCGAAAGCTCATTCACTCACAAGTCCAACCATACCAAATTCATCAAAATTCGACACCAATTGGTCATTCAAATTCTCAAAACCAACTCTCCAAATCCCTAGCCTCAAATCACTAATTTACACCTCAAAAACACACTATCTAGGTGGGAAATTAGTGGGGAAACATAATTATTGAAGAAAAATGAAGACAAGGAACTTACCTCAAGAATTCCACTTGAAAATCCCTCTCAAAATCTCTAAAATTCGAGCTCAAAATGATGAAATGAAGCCAAAAATCTCAGACCCCACTGATATAGGTTCTGCCGAGGCACTTTCGCACCTGCGGAGCATGGGCTCGCACCTGCGCGCCCTCTGGTGATAAAAATCTAGGCGCACCTGCGAAAAAGACTAACTTCGGCTGCCTCCGCTCCTGTGACCCATGGTCCACATCTGCGCTATCGCAGTACGGAGAAACCATCGCATTTGTGACCCCTGCTGGTCTCCACCCTTTTCGCACCTGCGCTCAACCTGCCGCACATGCGGCATTGCATCTGCGGTCCTCTCTCCTCAGGTGCGGTCACACCAGTAGCTCTCAGACTTCAGCAACTTCTCAAATCACATTCCAAGTCCGTTAACCATTCAAAATCAACCTGAGGCCCCTGGGACCTCAATCAAACATACCAACAAGTCTTATAACATCATACAAACTTAGTGGAATCTTCAAATCACCTCCAACAACATCAAAAACATGATTTACACACAGATTCAAGACTAAGAAACTTCAAAATTTCCAAATTCTCCAAACGACGACGAAACCTATCAAATCATGTCCGATTGACCTCAAATTTTGCACACAAGTCATAAATGACCCCACGAACCTACTGCGACTTCCTGAATCGAAATTCGACCCCGATATCAAAAAGCCAAACCCCTGGTCAAACTTCCCAAAATTCGACTTTCGCCATTTTAAGCCTTATCCCACTACGGACCTCCAAATAATTTTTCGGACACGCTCCTAAGTCCAAATCACCATAAGAAGCTACTGGAATCATCAGAATTTGAATCCGGGATCATTTACATATAGATCAACATTCGGTCGACTTTTCCAACTTAAGCTTTCCATTTAAGAGAATAAGTGTCTCATTTCACACTGAATTCACTCTGGACCAGAATCAACTAACCCGATAAGTCATATAACAGCTATAAAGCATAAATGGAGCAGTAAATAGGGGAACATGGCTACAACTCTTGAAACGGCTGGTCAGGTCATTACATTGATGAACGATTATGTCTATACAAAAACGTACAAACGTAACTTTTCATAAAAAGTCACCACCTTCCAGGTGACTCTTTCATGGAAGAGCTAAACATTATAAATGTTCAAGAAAGAAAACATCCTTTCGAGAAAGGCGCGTGAACAACTTTCGAACTGGTAGTTTCATCATCTAGTCATCACTAAGACTGAATACGTAATGAATTTAGCGACTACCATATCAAAAAATTTCTAAATAATTTAGACATTGCGTCTAATATTAGCTTTTGTCATGCATAAGCTAAACGCCCCCACATTTCAAATATTTCATGTGCCTTTTTCTATTATTCATTATCAACAAACAATGGTTACATAATTTGGAGTATTCCTAATGTAAATACATTTGTTATACTCATTAATTTGAAACTATTTGATAACATCGTTTGGTCAAATTTCACATGCCATTGTTTGGGTGCTTATTTTAGTCCATAAAGAGATTTAACCAATCGACGCACTTTTTTTTCTTCAGGAACCACGAAACCTTCACATTGTTCCATATAAATTTCTTCCTCCAAATCTCTATTTAAGAAGGTTGTCTTTACATCAATCTGATAGATTTCAAGACTATACACTGTAGCCAATGCTACTAACATCCATATGTAAGTAATACTCATAACCGATGAGTATGTATTAAAATAGCCAATGCCTTCTCATTGTTTTTACCCTTTGACAGTAAGTCTTGCCTTATACATGTCAACAATGCTATCATCTTTTATTTCTCTTGAAAATATATTTGGAACCCAATAGTTTGTCCCCTAGAGTAATGTCAACTAACTCCCAAGTATGGTTATTTAATATAGATTCTATCTCACTGTTGACTACTTCTTTCCGAGGAAGACTGATGTTCGGCCAAAAATATGTATTTTTGTATATGAATTGCCTCACATCTTACTCTATTATTGTTGGTTCTAATGTGTAATTGCAATGAACTAAACTAAATTTGTGGCGCCGTTGTCGGGGTTTGGCCAAACGCACACACAAGTATACGCGGTTGTCAAGTAATAAAGTGACTAAAAGTCGGATGTCGAACCCACGAGGACTTGTGATTAACTATTAACTAAATTGGACTATCCTAATTATCTAAACAAGGATTAGACCCAAAAGTAGTGATGCTAAAGTAATTAAACTAAAAAGAAAATAACTAATGAACTTTAAACAGAGGAAGAGCAGATTTTTATATTATCAATGTGATGAAAACGATCTAGGGTTATGGAGTATCTAACATTCCTATTATATTGTTCAATTGAATTGACTAACTAATTTATCTAGTTTATTGGTTAACATGGTTAATATTGCTCTTAAGAATCTATCAAGTTCTTACTCGTCTATTCAAGTTAACCTAATGCCTATATGTCTATAGAATTAGAACTAACAAGAACACATTTATAATTCCTATAAATCAACCAAGCAAGACAATTAGGTATATGTCTATCCTAGCCGCAAATCCATTCTCCGATGCCCAAGTTCAAGAACTTGCCCTACTCAATCCTATATGCAATCTAGAATTTCCACATTCGAGTTCAATTCTAGATTCGTAGATAGTATTCAATTGATGAACAAGCAATCAAATGATTAAGTGCAGGATTAAATAAATAAACTAAGAAATTAAAATCAATATTCGAATAACTATAGTCATAAAAGAACCACAACTTTAGAATGTGAAGTTTAGCTCCACATAGATATGGTAGCAAAACAACAAATCATACAAAGAAACATAAAAATTACTAAGTTTGGTGGAAGAAAAGATGAAACCCGGCCTCCACGACGGCTCTGTGCTCTCCCTTGGTCAAGAGTTACTCTAAAAAAATATCCTCCTCCCTCCAAAATAGGTAAAGGGCCCCTTTTATATGAGTGGGGGGTGTGTAGGGCCGAAAAAACCAAGTCCGAGGCGAAATAGGAAAAATCCCGCAGTGCAGGGCCTAGGCCAGCGCCAGGCACTGGACTGGCGCTGGCTCCAGTAACATTATTTCCACTTAATTTCTTCTTCCTTTACATCTTTGCATATTTCCATCATTGCATCATAATTATACAATCATTAGGCCCACTATATAATCCTACCATTTTGGTCCATTTAGATAAATTCCGTAAGCAATTCACAAAGAGCTCTCACTACTTCACTGAATATATTTTCTGCACTGACTTAGTGTATTTTTCTCCACCTCTTGCCCTTTTCCTTTCAAATCACTTCCGGTTGGCTCCTACACAAAACAACACTAAAATTTAGTTTAATGCATTGCAATTATACATTAGAACCAACAATAATAGAGTAAGATGTGAGGCAATTCATATATAAAAAAATATATTTTTTGCCGAACATCAACACCCCACACTTAAACTCTTGCTCTTCCTCAAATAAGCATTAAAACTACTCTCAATAAATCAAGCCTAGTAACACCACCACTTCGGTTGATACTAACAATTAGGCCCTATAGAAACTCAAACCATCATATACAATTCGTGATCATCGTGCAAGATATACAAGTTACAAACAAACAACAAACTTCTAACCTCCTAACCTCAAAGAGGGACTCTAACTCACCAAATTTAAGATCTCTCACCTACTCTGTCAAATAAAGCTAATAACATCACCTATCTATCATGAAACAAGCGCCCTCACAAGAATAAATAGTCCATACACTCAAATCAAAGAATGAATATAATTTAAGGACTTAGCATCAAAGAACAACTCTCTCACTCACAAACAAATTCACATGTATGCACAAAGAACCATAGGCTTGACCATTATGTATATCTCTACTAATTAAGTATGCTCGAATAGAATCAAATAGGACTTTAACGGATTGTAATGTTGGCTAGGGGACGGGTAGGAGAACTATATAATAGTGACTTACGCTTCCCTAAGCATTTTGTACTTTTAGACTTCATCACCCATTATTTTCATCTCTACTTTATTTTTTTCAGCTCTCTCTTCATCAATTATTTCACAAGTATTTCCCTCATATCAAGAACGTTTCATTTTTTTTTTCAAAGCAATTTTTTTTTATTCTCTTTTTTTTTTCCAATCGCATTCTTTTCAAGAGAGCCTTTCATCACTTTTCAGCTTTCGTTGGTCACAATTTTTCACTTAATCATCCCTTTCTTCAAATTAATCAATTAATATCACAGTCTAAACAATAGTGCTCAAGGAAGCAGGGTGCAAAAACTAGAGATTCAACAAAAGAATCAATGCAAAAATACGGCTTCCAAATAAAAGGCTACAGGCTCAACGAGCTAACTAGTGGTACAAAATCTGAAAAGGCTAAAATTCATAAGACATATCAAAGAAAGCATATTATCATCTTCTAAACAGAGCAACACTTTTATTTCGCTTCAATAACATGCAGGGCAAGTTCTATACTAAGATGCAAAACATAAAATATATGTAAGAAATCCTCACCACACATGGCATAAGTATCAATCAAGATGGATCAATTATACTCTAAGACAGACAGAATCATAGCGAACAACAAAATAAGAATAAGGTATATACATAGTCACAATCCTGAGCTTAGGTGTCAGAAAGTTTACTATTTTATTCATTACTCAAGCACTCAGAGGAAAGTACTACTTAAGTTCAGGCCTAAATATGCTAGTATCAAACAAGTAATAAAAGTTTTTCTTCTCCCTCTTTTTCTACTCCTAAAATAAAGAAAAAAAATCTAATTGTAAAAAATAAAAAAAAAATTACCGGGTTCAAGTTACTTTCCCTGAAAAAGAACGGATGCAAAAAGAAAAACCAAGGGGAAATATTACCCAACTAATCCTAACTAGAAAAAAAATATTTTTAGATTTTTTTCATTGGACGTTAATCTCTCAAGAAAGGTGTCCACAAAATCCATCGTCGGGACAAGTTCAAATTTTTCTGAAATTTTCTTTCTTTTTCGTTTTTTTTTGAATAAAAATCACTACATTAAGATAGAATACTACAACTAAGTAGGATAGCATAGAAAATCACTCAGACGATCTCCTCACCCCACACTTAAAATTGTGCAATGTTCTCAATGCATACAATAAATAATAAGAAGGTAGAAGAGACTTCCTGGTAGGCCAAAGGCCGAAGCATTCGCAACTCATGGGATACTCGGACTTCTCCCAAGTATGGTCCTTTGTGCGGGTACCTCACACTTAGTTTCAACCACTTGCTCGCTTTTGCACTTGCCTATTGGCTTTGACTCCATTCTCCTACTCCTACAAAACACAAAAATAACATTACAAAGATAACACAATAAAAAAAAAAAAATAATAAAATAAAATTGGCTTGCCTCCCAATAAGCGCTTGATTTAACGTCGCGGCACGACACCATCACTTTCATCACTTTTTCTTCCACTTTGAGGATATGAATTACACCCCCAATTTTGGATCAATTTTTCTGTCACGTTCATGGGGCGGGGGTGTGAAAATAAAGGAACCAAGCAATAGATATCACATCTTGCACTTTTTGGCCCTTAAGTGAGGAATGTCATTTTGCCTTTTTGGTGTTGCAAATTTTAGAATATAAGGGCCTTGTTCTTCATATATACATCTCTCCAAAGGCGCGATCTCCATGTCTCCATCCAAATATAATGTAGAGAAATGATTAGAATGAGGACCAATACGCCCCAACTCCAAAACTGCATTATTTTTTACATTCTCAATAATATATACTCCCTCAACCTCGGCATCATCAACAAAAGCATAGTTTAATGATTGGTAGTCTCGTTTAAGCTCCTCAATTTGGCCTAGAAGATCTTTTTCAGCTTCACACAACTCATCACTAAATTGTTGGGCATTACACGCATCAATCTTTGCACTCAAATCTGCATCCAAGTTGCGCACAACTAAGCCAAACCTGTCAATTTCTTGTGCAAGATCAACTCTCTCCTTAGACCAATAATTCACCAACGTTGTTAGTAAACAATGTCGTTTCGCATATTTTCTTAATCGATAATATTCGTCACAATACTAACCCTTACTCCCATATTCAAATTCAGACATCCAAGAGGTCAGGTTATGACAAGCCCAAAATTACGGGCCATAAAAGTCTTCCGTCACCAACCTTCTTCATTAATCATCTTATCTCCATATATTTCATCCCCAGATGTCATGATCAGAGAACTAGAAACACACTAAGAGAAAATATCAAGTAATTATAAAAATAAAAATATTTACAGAAAAAATAAAACTTTTAAAAATAAAAGTAAAAGTCTAATCTAGAAAAATAGCTAATTTCTAAGTCCCCGGCAACGACGCCAAACTTGTTGCGGCCAAATGCACACGCAAGTATACGCGGTCGTCAAGTAATAAAGTGACTAAAAATCGAATGTCGAACACACGAGGAATTGTGATTAACTATTAACTAAATTAGACTATCTTAATTATCTAAACAAGGATTAAACCCAAAAGTAGTGATGCTAAAGTAATTAAACTAAAAAGAAAATAACTAATGAACTTTAAACAGAGGAAGAGCAGATTTTTATATTATAAATGTGATGAAAACGATCTAGGGTTATGGGGTATCTAACATTCCTATTATATCCTTCAATTGAATTGACTAACTAATTTATCTAGTTTATTGGTTAACAGGGTTAATATTGCTCATAAGAATCCGTCGAGTTCTTACTCGTCTATTCAAGCTAACCTAACACCTATATGTCTATGGAATTATAACTAACAAGAACGCATTTATAATTCATGTAAATCAACCAAGCAAGGCAATTAGGTATATGTCTATCCTAACCGCGAATTCGTTCCCCGATGCTCAAGTTCAAGAACTTGCTCTACTCAATCCTATATGCAATCTAGAATTCTCACTTTCGAGTTCAATTATAGATTTGTAGATAGTATTCAATTGATGATCAAGTAGTCAAATAATTAAGTGCAAAATTGAATAAATAACCTAAGAAATTAAAATCAATATTCGAATAACAATAGTCATGGAAGATCCTCAACCCTAGGACGTGAAGTTTAGCTCCATGTAGATATGATAGAAAAACAACAAATCATACAAAGAAATATAAAAATTACTAAGTTTGGTGGAAGAAAAGATGAAACCCGACCTCCACGGCGGCTATGTTCTCTCCCTTGGTCAAGAGTTACTCTAAAAAACGTCGTCCTCTGTAATGATCCGATCGATCGTTTTGAGCATTTACAATTCGCTCGGTAGTTTACGAGCGCGAGTAGCTCCGTATGATGTATTGTAATTTGTGTGAATCTTCGGTTTTGGTTTTCAGGTTATTCAGGACTAATTTGGAAGAATGATTCTCAACTAAGGAGCTTTAAATTTGAAAGAATTGACTAAGTTTGACTTTTTAACATTTGACCTCTGATTGGAATTTTGATGGTTCTGTTAGCTCTGTTGGGTGATTTTGGACTTAGGAGCACGCCCAGATTATGATTTGGATGTCCGTGGTTTAATTTGGGTCGAAATGGCAAAAGTTAAAATTTTGGAAAGTTTGATCGGGAGTTAACCTTTTGATATCGGGGTCGGATTCTGATTATGGAAGTTAGAGCAGGTCCGTAATGTCGAATGTGACTTATGCGCAAAATTTGAGGTCAAGCAGACGTGATTTGATAGGTTTCGGCATCGGTTGTGGAAGTTTGAACTTCAAAGTTCATATATTTCGATTTGAGGTGTGATTCATCGTTTTGATATTGTTATGTGTGTTTTGAGGGCTCCAATAGGTCCGTATTGTGATATGGAACTTGTTGGTATGTTTGGACGGGGTCCCAAGGGGCTCGGGTGTGTTTCAGATTGATTTTAGATCATTTTCTTCAATGTTGCTATTGTTGGTTCTGGTGTTACCGCACCTGAGGTTGGTTTGCGCAGGTGCGATGGTCGCAGAAATGACGAAGGGGTCGCAGGAGCGGAAATATCATTGGGAGCAGGGTTCCGCAGAAGCTGAGATTGCTTCGCATCTGCGAAGGCGCATATGCGGTGAGTTGTGCGCAGAAGCAGTTGGCACCGCAAAAGCGACATTTGGGCGCGCACCTGCGGGTGTGCAGATGCGGATATTTTATAGCCGGTGCGAAGGTAGGCTGCAGTTCTTCTCCGCAGAAGCGTGATTTTGGTCGCAAAAGCGACACCGCATAAGCGGCTAATGTGCCGCAGGTGCGAACGTGCTGGGCAGAATGATAAATACAAGGGTTCGCGATTTTGGCTTCATTTTAACATTTCCAAGCTCGGATTAAGGCGATTTTTGAAGCAAAGGTCACCATATGAATTGGGGTAAGTGTTGTCTACTCGGTTTAGGTTATATTTCATGAATCTACCTTCGTTTTGGTAATTAGATTGTGAATTTAAAGAGGAAATTGAGGGTTTTGGCCTAAAGTTTCATAATATGAATTTTTGAGTTTTGAATATCGAATTGGAGTCGGATCTGAGTGAAACTAGTATTGTTGGACTCGTAATTGAATGGGTTGTCGGATTTTGTGAGATTTGTTGGGTTCTGAGGAGTGGGCCCAGGTGTGAGTTTTGGCCGATTTTGGATTTTGATTAAGGATTCGATCTTTATCATTTGGAATTATTTCCTTGGGCTTTATTTGATGTATTTGAGTTACTTTTGGCTAGTTTTGAGCCGTTCGGAGGTCAGAATACGCGATATGGAATTTTGGAGCATCGCTTGGCTTGCTCAGTGTTGGAATTGGCTTGTTCGTGGTAAGTAACTCTTCTAAACTTAGTGTTGAGGGTATGAAACCTCGAAATACGTGTTGTGTGATTGGTATTAAGGTGACGCACATGCTAGGTAACGGGCGTGTGGGCGTGCACCAAGTTATTTGGGACTCTGTTGTTTTCATAGCAATGTATAGTAGTCCTATTTTGTTAATATCTGTATTTTCATCATGTGAAAAAGTAATTGAGCTGTCAATCATGCTAGATGTCATGTTAGGCTTTATGCCAATACTGTAGGGACCCATAGTGGTCGTTTCTTGCTGTCATCTCACTGATTTCATTGATATTTCGTACTTAGTCATATTCATGCATTCATATTATATCTCAGTTTGAGTTGTTATTTATTGATGCATCATATCATTGTTGTTGGGCTAGTTTCATGACATTGTGAGCCCGTGAGTGAGACTGGAGAGATTGATGACTGAGTGAAGCCGAGAGCCTGATTATGAGTGACAGTTATAGTATCGGGCTGCACGCCGCAGTATGCCATATTGATTTATGCCTGGATTTGGCTTATGATAGCGCTTGGGCTTATTGATTTATGCCTGGATTTGGCTTATGATAGGTATACTGGTAAATCAACTATCTATGACTGCATAGGTTGAGATTGAGGATGACTCGAGTAAGGAGATTTCTGGATACGGGTGGTATTACACTCTATGGGTATATGGGAATCATAGAATAATTGAGTGGTTATTCGTGAAAGATGTAGTGTGCATGGAGTAGGAATTTTCTTGGTCGCGTTAAGGTGGGGTTACTCCTTTGGGTGTCTTCGTGCCAATGGGGAACCAGTCATTTGGCCCGTTTGGGGCGGTGCAATTGAGATTTGAGCAGAGTGGATGACTCTCGAGAATAGTTCTAATGGATCCAGGAATTATATGTAGCAATTGGAAATTTTCAAGATTTGTATATGGCTAGAAACTGGGAGTTGCATTGGATGGTGTCGAGACTTGTGGAATTTTATATCATTGTGGATTGTGCATTTCAGTATCAAGAAGGTGAAGAAAACAGTTTTAGGTTCACATAAGGTCTCTTTAGAGTGGGGTGTCTCGATTGTGGTGCCTTGGGGTGCTTAAGAGAGAAGTCGGCGGCTTATGGGCCTTAGGGCATTGTGGTTTTATACTAGGGTCTCTTGTGTGGTGAATTTTGGTTAAGGATCGTGGTGTTCCAGCAAGGAGAAGTATCAATTTGAAGGCAATTTGGAAGGGTTTAGGATAAAAAGGACAACGTGGTAGTAGGTTGGATCAGCACAGTATGGGTATAATCGATTCTTTGGGTACTTATGATGTGGCTAGTCTCTACAGGTGTTTCGTGGCAATGCTCTTGGGGTTTTGCGACCTGTGTGGTAGGGTTTAGTTAGAGAGATTCAGTTCTGATAGCTTGGTTATGTGCAAATGGTTTCAAAGAGTTCTCAATGGTTTTTACCAAGGTTCGAGGGGTATTTTTCTTGCTGTCGTGAGGATTATGCGGTGTATAGTGAATTTCTCCTGGATGAAATCAAATGGAAGGTCCTTGGCTAATTGAGTATGTAGTTGATTGTGACTAGGAGTGGACTATAAAATTCTCATACTTTTCTTATGAAGGCATGGTATGTGCGGTGTGTTGTGTAGGATTGAGATTTATGTGAGCGGGATCACAGTCCTGTGTTGGAAGGGAAGGTCATAAAATTCGTAGGCAGCATGGACAAATTCAGATGACTAGGTAAATGATATTACTGTTTGGTATGGCTTGATGAGAGTATACATTTCAGAAGGGGGCAATGTGTTTTGATATATGGATACTTCTCTGGTACTGCAACACTCTTCTGGTTGATCGACTGTTGATATTCAAATTTTGTTATGTGGCATAGAAGAATTTCAGAAGTATTCCTCATGGGATGATCGTGTATGAGAGATGTGTTAGATATTCTGGCAGTGGAGTTGGGATCAAATATGGTGACTCATGTGTTCTATGGATTTGGAGACTGGGAGTTCTCAGGAGCAGACTGTTTCATGGTTGTGGACTGCGAAGTCATGGACGAAGCTAGCCAAATGATAGTATGTGTTATGATTCAATCAATTGTAGGCTTTCAGAGGTTCATTTATCTATTTGTGGGTGCCCGAAGTTGATTTGGGGGTCCATTGGTAGTCCCAAGTAGGATATGTATTCTACACCGAGTTGGATTGGTTGGCTCCATAATGCTATTATTGAGGGATAAGTCATTCGATTGTTGCTGAGCTTATTCATGTTCTGGAATTTTCAGTGAGTTACTCTTCTATGCTATGAGCAGTTGTGATTCGTTGGTTTTAGGCACACATGGTGCGGTTCTGTTGTGGTCTTATAGCGGAATTTGAGCGAGATGAGTAGTTGGGGTATTGCATGATTGATTGCGTATTGGTTATGTACTTTCGAGTTTTGGTTGGCATTATGTCATTGGCTTCTCCGTGGTTAAGGTAATGCACTTTGGGTACTTGATGTCTAATTATGCGTGGTTATTGCTTTTGAGCATGGTGGCTCGAGATATATCATATGGGCCAGTGTTTGGATGGGGTCGCGCATTGCGGCAGAGTTATGTTGAGATATGATCCTTTGTGTTAGATTCGTGTATTATGATTCTACAGTGTATGATAGGTTCTTAGCATTGCGTTGCTGGACAATTCTCTTGATTGAGACATTTTCGTGATTGAATACATTTGAATTGTTTTTTATTGGTGCATGGATTGCACGGTTTGTGGCTCTGAGTAGTATAGGTGTTGCGTGTCAGTAGAGTAGTTGGTATCCGATAAGATGGAGTTGTTGGATCTAGGATGGGTGCTATCGGATTTAATTGCGGTATATTTGGAAGGATAATATCAGAAGTCAGCTTAGGAATTGGATATAGTTCTTGTTGAAGGAGAGAGAGCTCCACGGCTTGTTAATTTGATGAATGATTATGCGTTTCTGCATGTTCTTTCATTATCAGCAGTGTACGAAGGTTTTAGAATGAGGTTTTGTTAGGTATGAGGTTTATTACCGGGATTGGGTTGTTCTGAGAAGTTATTGTGATCAGAGATTTTGCTATTGGTATTTGAGTTAGGTGGTATATCCTGTGATTGTAGCTTGGGTGATGGTTGCGGTTTGGTATAGTTTGTTCAGACTTATGCAGCATGTAGGTTGCTAGATTCAGATCTTATAAGAAATTCCGGATGCTGGAAAATTGGATTCTTAGGCTTATGGACTAGGTTGAATTGAGAAATTTCAGTTATGTTATGTTATCGGACCTATATGGGATAGGGTGACGTGGGATCACCCCCGGGTACATGCATGGTAAGATTATACGGTAGTTTGATGGTTTTGGGAACAACTCTTGGCACGTTCGAGCACGAACGTATGTTTAAGTGGGGGAGAATGTAACGCCCCGACCGGTCGTTTTGAGCATTTGCACTTCGCTCGGTAGTTTACGGGCGTGAGTCACTCCGTATGATGTATTGTAATTTGTGTGAATCGTCGGTTTTGATTTTCAGGTTATTCGGGACTGATTTGGAAGAATGATTCTCAACTAGGGAGCTTTAAATTTAAAAGAGTTGACCAAGTTTGACTTTTTAGCATTTGACCTCGGATTGGAATTTTGATGGTTCCGTTAGCTCCATTGGGTGATTTTGGACTTATGAGCGCGTTCGGATTGTGATTTGGAGGTCCATGGTTGAGTTTGGCTCGAAATGGTGAAAGTTGAAATTTTGGAAAGATTGATCGGGAGTGAACTTTTTGATATCGGGGTCGGATTCCGATTCCGGAAGTTAGATCAGGTCCGTAATGTATAATATGAATTGTGTGCAAAATTTGAGGTCAAACAGACGTGATTTGATAGGTTTCGGCATCGATTGTGGAAGTTTGAAGTTCAAAGTTCACAAATTTCGATTTGAGGTGGGATTCGTCGTTTTGATGTTGTTATGTGTGTTTTGAGCCCTCGAGTAGGTCCGTATTGTGTTATGGAATTTGTTGGTATGTTTGGACGGGGTCCCGAGGGGCTCAAGCGTGTTTCGGATTGATTTCAGATCATTTTCTTCAATGTTGCTATTGTTGGTTGTGATGTGACCACACCTGCGGTTGGTTTGCGCAGGTGCGATGGTCGCAGGAGCGGAAATATTGTTGGGAGCAGGGTTCCGCAGAAGCGGAGATTGCTTCGCATCTGCGAAGGTGCATATGCGGTGAGTTGAGCGCAGAAGTGGTTGGCAGCGCAGAAGCGACATTTGGGCGCGCACCTTCAAGTGTGCAGATGCAGGTATTTTACCGCAGGTGCAAAGGCAGGCTCCAGTGCTTCTCCGCAGAAGCGTGATTTTTGTCGCAAAAGCGATGCCGCAGGAGCGGCTAATGTGTCGCAGGTGCAAAAGTGCTAGGCAGAATGATAAATACAAGGGTTCGCGCTTTTGGCTTCATTTTAACATTTCCAAGCTCGGATTGAGGTGATTTGTGAAGCAAATGTCACCATATGAATTGGGGTAAGTGTTCTCTACTCGGTTTTGGTTATATTTCATGAATCTACCTTCGTTTTGGTAATTGGATTGTGAATTTAAAGAGGAAATTGGGGGTTTTGGCCTAAAGTTTCATAATATGAAATTTTGAGTTTTGAACATCGAATTGGAGCCGGATCTGAGTGAAACTAGTATGGTTGGATTCGTAATTGAATGGGTTGTCGGATTTTGTGATATTTATTGGGTTCCGAGTCGTGGGCCCAGGTGTGAGTTTTGGCCGGTTTTGGATTTTGATTAAGGATTCGATCTTTATCATTTGGAATTGTTTCCTTGGGCTTTATTTGATGTATTTGAGTTGGTTTTGGCTAGTTTTGAGCCATTCGAAGGTCGGAACGCGCGATATGGCATTTTGGAGCATCGCTTGGCTTGCTCGGTGTTGGAATTGGCTTGTTTGAGGTAAGTAACTCTTCTAAACTTAGTGCTGAGGGTATGAAATCCCGAAATACGTGTTGTGTGATTGGTATTGAGGTGTCACACATGTCAGGTGACGGGCGTGTGGGCGTGCACCAAGTTATTTGGGACTCTGTTGTTTTCATGGCAATGTATAGTAGTCCTATTTTATTAATATCCGTGTTTTCACCATGTGATAAAGTAATTGAGTTGTCAATCATGCTAGATATCATGTTAGGCTTTATGCCGATACTGTTGGGAACCATAGTGGTCATTTCTTGCTGTCATCTCACTGATTTCATTGATATTTTATTCTCAGTCATATTCATGCATTCATATCATATCTCAGTCTGAGTTGTTATTTATTGATACATCATATCATTGTTGTCGGGCAAGTTTCATGACATTGTGAGCCCGTGATGAGACTGGAGAGATTGATGACTGAGTGAAGCCGAGAGTATGATTATGAGTGACAGTTATAGGATCGGGCTGCACGCCGCAGCATGCCATATTGATTTATGCCTGGATTTGGCTTATGATAGCGCTTGGGCTGTAGGAGCCCCTCTGAAATCTGCACACCCCTAGTGAGTGCGGTTGATTATATTGGTGGATGGATCTTCCCTGGACATGGATCTTGTCCGAAGCATTTATATACCTGGAGATGGATCTTCTCTATGGGGCCGGATTGGTCTTCCTCGGCACTGAGTGACTGATGGTCAGTGATGTATATATTCCGGGATGGATCTTCCCTGGGTCGTATGGGCCATATACAGTACCGAGTGGTTGAGCATGATGAGTGAAAAGTGTGAGACAGTGAGATTGAGTACTCTGAGAGTATGAGTACATGATTCATCTCTGAGATACATGGCATTGGCATACACACATGACATACAGGCATAGAGATGCATTTTTTCTCATGCTGTTCGGTATCACGTCATTCATGACTTTTTACACACATTGATATGTGGGCATAGTGAGGTATTTCACACTTGCTATCTGGAAAGAAAATGAAACATTTTATTTTTTATGGAAAGGATAATTAGAAAAATTACAGTATTCAAACTTACTCGTATTTTTGGCATTTTCGGTAAAAGATTTGGGTTTTCACTAAGATACTCAAAAAGCATGACTATTTTCTGGGACTGTGAACGAGCTGAGTATTTTTACTTCTGAGATACATCTTTTATTACTTGTATTATGCGGTTATGAACTGTTGTGGGATATTTTGTATTGGACTCGATCTTGTGTTAGCTAGTCACTACTTTCAACCTAAGGTTAGGTTTGTTACTTAATGAGTGCATGGGGTCGGTTGTACTCATACTACACTTCTGTACCTTGTGTGTAGATGTTGGTTGCTGATGTTGCTGTGTTTGATGGGAGCTGGATTGAAGATGTACCTGCGTCCCGGTTATAGCTGCCTCTAGTTCGTGGTAGTCTTAGATCTAAAAAACCATGTTTATGTACTATTCAAACAGGTATTTATTTTATTTCAGCTTTGTAAGCTCTATTCTTAGAAGATCATGATTTGTACTACCAGTGCTTGGGAAATGTATAAGATTCAGATAATTTCTTTTGATTAGTTGTCTTGTTAAATATTATTGAAATTAGATAGTTATTAGTTGGCTTACCTAGCGGGTTGGGTTAGGTGGCATGACGACTAGTGGATTTTGGGTCATGACATCCTCCCTCCAGAATAGGTTTAGGACCCCTTTTATACGAGTTGGGGGTGTGTAGGGCCGGAAAAACCAAGTCCGGGGCGAAATAAGAAAAATCCCTCAGTGCAGGGTCCAGGCCAGCGCTAGGCGCTGGACTGGTGCTAGATCCAATAACGTTGTTGCCACTTAATTTCTTCTTCCTTTACATCTTTGCATATTTCCATCATTGCATCATAATGATACAATCATGAGGCCCACTATATAGTCATACCATTTTGGTCCATTTAGATAAATTTCGTAAGTAATTCACAACGAGCTCTCACTACTTCAGTGAATATATTTTCTGTAGTGTCTTAGTGTATTTTTCTCCACCTCTTGCCCTTTTTCTTTCAAATCACTTTCGGTTGGCTCCTACACATAAGAATACTAAAATTTAGTTTAATTCATTGCAGTTATACATTAGAACTAACAATAATAGAGTAAGATGTGAGGCAATTCATATACAAAAATATATATTTTTGACCGAACATCAAAGACATAATTTCTTTCAAAGTTTGAAGCTCAATTTCAACAAGAATGTCAGAAAATCTTACTCAAAGAAAGTAATTGTCCTTTGACATTTATACGTCTTGGATTCACCTCATTAGGTGTACTTTCCTATAATTCTTCCCGAGGTCGCTTAGATTTTCACTAGACGACTCAAATTCCTTTTTATATGAATAAATATACTCAAAGAATTCAGCATTTTCTGATTCTATCATCATATAAATATGAATCTCTGGGTTTTCTGATTTGTTAACCATAAATGGATATGCTTTTCTGTTTGTTGCATATCTAATGAAAACACAATCAAAGATTTTCGGTCCTATATTTACCCTTTTAGGTTTAGGATTTGCACTTTAGTCAAATACCCCACATTTTAAAATATTTCAAGTTAGGCTTTCTTCCTTTCTATTTTTCATATGGAATGGATTGTGTTTTACTATGGAGAACTCGATTGAGTATTCGGTTAGCTACTTCCCCATAAGTTCTGGAGTAAACTAGAACTTATCAACAAAGCATCATCATTTCATTTAATGATTTATTCTTTCTTTTCGCAATCCCATTGGATTAGGGCGTGTATATCACCATTGTTTGATGATTAACACCATATTCCAAACATATTTCTTCAAAAGAAGATTCATATTTGCCACCCCTATTACTTTGTAGAGCCAATCACATGAACTGTTATTTGTGTCACGACAGAGTCAGAATAAACGGTGAAGTTTTTAATCTTCACACCAATCTGACACAATCAGAATTAATAAATAGGAAAGTTTTTAATCTTCCAATCGAGTAATATCTGATACTATCAGATCTAATAAACAGTGAAGTTTTTACTTCAAACCGAATAATAAATTGGTGTAGAAAATTACAAAGATCTTAATCTCCAAACCGAATAGAAAGTCACGAAGACTTTAATCTCAACGAACGAGTAGAAAATCACGCAGATTTTAATCTCGAAACAAGAGTTAAAAAAAAGAAATACGAAGATTTTAGTCTCCATAGTTGGAGTAAAAATCACGAGGATTGTAATACCCTTTTCTTTTGCAACCTTTCACAAATATAGTCTGTTTCTTTTTCCTTTCGTGTCTTGACCATGCGTCAAAGATGGCATTGCCAATTGATAAGCAGAAATACATTCCAATTTATTATCATCAATGAAGCCATGAATTTGTTATTGGATTCAAAAGGTTTCCCTTAGGGGGAAATAAATACTCATCTATCTGTATTTTCTCACTTGGGACTCACGTACATCTGAGTTTGTCCATGTTATTTGGACTAAAACTCCGCCATCATAACTAGCAGTACATTATTTTCGTTTCCCGTCTAACAATGAACCAACTTCGTCAATCTAGAAAATGGACAGCCATGGAAGAACAATTTTCCACCTTTATCTCAAATATATTTATGCAATTTGTCCCAATTCATTCTGACGTGATATCCTTAGAGTAAGGTTCTGACCACCAAATCAATCTGCCTTGCGTGTTACTGTTGGGATATATACTATTAACCAGGGTTTGGTTTAGATATAATATTTATTATGAAATTATTATTATTCTATTTTAATAAAGTTTTAAATAGATCATATATTAGTCTGTGTCATTTGCTTATATAGTAGATGATTTAGTGTATAGAGTTTAGCTTATACATGGAAGATTAAATTATCGATCCTTATAAGTATAAAGTTTGAGTTCACAATCTAATGATGGAATTGGACAAATGGATCATTGTAGCACAAGATTAAATATAATTTATCTTGATTATGAGAATGGTTTAATTCCAATTTCTTGTGCTAGTATTTTGTATGTATTGAACGGACCAAATAGAGATAAGTATTTTATACTGGCTTAATAAAATAAACTCTCTAGCCATTAAATGTACTTATACTCTTAATCTTGATATAATTATTATTAGCTGTGTATATTATTATTATTTCGATTTATTAAAAGGCGAGATCCTTTCGTGGGTCAATATGCCTAGTAAATTGGATAATAATAATGTACATTGGCAAAGTAATATTTAGTTGATAGAATTCATGTCTCGGTTTAGAGATTGACGATACACCTTTATGAAAGCTTATAAGTTTTCATGTGTAAACCTGACCGGTGGATATTGTATCCGATACATGAAGTAAGTTAAGCGAAAGTCTAAAGGAAGTAATCAATAAATTAAATTATCAGTAATTTAATTTAATTAATTAGTATCTGAATCTTAACATGGGGAGTTAAATAAGATTTAATGGATAAATTTTAAAATTGAATAAGGAGTACAATTACGAATTTTTAGTGGAATAATTCGTAATTAATTATGGTGGATATTAATTTCGAAAATTAGAAAATTAATTTCATAATTGAAAGCCTTGTTAATTAAATTCTGTGGTCTCTGATGTGCCTAAATAATAGGAAATAAAGAAATCCTTTTTCTGGTGGAAAAGAAAACCCAACAGGTTTTGGAAAAGGGTTTTAACCCTTAAAATTTGTGCTATAAATACATAAGATTTTTCACCTAGAGGAAGAAGATATGGTGGCCGAAATTTCAGCCATATTTTCCTAGAAATTTTGCCCATACGAAATTGTAATTTTCGGATATTATTTAGGTAACATAGTAGAAGACCGTGGAACGTTCGGAGATCGTGATCGTGCGAGTAGTGGAGATTTCATCGAGTTGATATATAACTGGAGGCTCACGTGATAGAGGAGCTTTGTTCACGCTTCAAAAGGTAACCCGTGAAATCTCGTTTATACTAGTTGTCTAGATTACATGTGATTTTGATACTGGGATTACTTCTGCTGCTTATAATAATCTATCAATTGGTATCAGAGCCCACTCACATCTAATTAGATAACTAGATTTTTCATGAAACAAGAATATTGTGTTTATGTGCGTTTTTGAATTACATGTATATTTTTTTTGTGAAAAACTACACTGTTATTTTGTGAATTAACTGTGCAAAATTTTTGGATTATTCTTGTAATCATGAGATATCAGTTTTTTATTAATATTTGATTGGGATGATCTGGATTTTTTTGGTAAACCCTAAAAAAAATGCAAAACTCGATTTTGAACGAATTATCGATATTTTCGGAGGTCAACGAACTTGACTGTAATGACCCGACTTGTTGTTTTAAGAATTAATGCCTCGTTCAACGACTTAAGATTTCGAGCAACTTCGTAATATGTATTATGACTTGCGTGCGTGGTCGAGTTTGGTTTTTGGAAGGTTCGACATTTAATTGGAAGAACAATCCTTAATTTTTGAAGCTTAAATGAAAAGAGTTGACCGGAGTTTGACTTTGAGCAAACAACTCCGGAATAGGATTTTTATGATGTCAATAGTTTCGTATGGTAATTTCGGACTTAGGCGTTTGTCCGTATGTTGATTTGGAGGTACGTAGGTCGTTTCGACGTAAATTGGCAAAAGTTAAAAAATAAAATCAAGAAGTTTGACAAGGAGTTGACTTTATCGATATCGGGGTCAAAATCTGATTCTAAAAGTTAGAATAGGTCCGTAATGTCATTTATGACTTGCGTGCAAAATTTGAAGTCAATCAGAGTTGTTTTGATATAAATCGGCATCGATTTCGAAATTTGGAAGTTCATAGTTCATAGGCTTGAATTTGGGTTGCGATACGTAGGATCGAGGTAGTTTTGATGTTGTTATGTGTGATTTGAGTCCTTGAGTAAGTTCACATATTGTTATGAGACTTGTTAGTATATTCGAACGCGGTCCTGAGTGGCTCGGGTGAGTTTTGGGGTGGTTTCAGACCACTTTTAGGCCTTTTGGAACTGTCGCTAACTGGTGTCAGAAGTGTACTATGCGACCACGGAGGTCTGGGACGCGACCGCGAAGAGTAAAGTGCAATCCGGGTCTTGTGAATCGCGATCGCAGAAGGAAGGGCCGCGATCGCTTAGAAGGAAATTCTGCTGCACTGACCCAACTTTGGAAGCTTATATCTTGCAATTTATAAGGAATTTGAAGATGATCCAAAAATAAAAATTATAGCCCTTTTCTCCAGTTTTTAGAAAATCAAACCTTTTGGAATTTGGAGCTGTGTACAAAAGGTTATGGTTGATATACTACAGCCTATCTGGGAAGAGTTTGGAAATCGCGAAGAAGAAATTTATGCTGCATAAGGCTGATTTTGGAAGCTTATATCTCGCAATCTATAAGGAATTGTGAGATAATCAAAACATAAAAGCTGTACCCCTTGATATCTAGTATTCAGAAAGTTAAACCATTTATTATTTGGAGTTCTGTACAAAATGTTATGGTTATTACACTACATGCTGCCTGAGAAGAGTTTGGGAAGAGTTAATAGAATTTGTTCATCGCGATCGCGGGACAATGACCGCGATCGCATAGAGTAAAATTGTTCTGGAACAATTTTGTGCTTCGCGATCACATATAATTTTCCACGATCGCGAAGGGTAAATCCCTAGACAAAGCATATATTCGGGGGTTTGGTCATTTTCTTAATTTTTGGATTTTTGGAGCTCGGTTTTGGGAGATTCTGAAGGGATTTTTCACGAGCTTAATTGGGGTAAGTGTTCTATATCTAAAATTGATTATATTTCACGATTCTATGGTTATTTGCATCATTTATTAGTGAATCAAATGGAAAAAATTAGGATTTTTACAAAATCTTTAAAAAAACAGAAATTTAAGATTTGGAGGTCGATTTGTTATCAGAATTTGGCAAAATTGGTATGGTTGAACTCGTATTGGTATGGGTGTTCGGATTTCATAAAAATTTTGTCGAGTTCCAAGAGGCGGGCCCCGCGTTGACTTTTGGTTGACTTTTTAATGTAAAATTTTAACTCGATATTTTATTATCCGAAATTGTTTTTAATGAATTTTAATAAAGTTATACACTTAATTTAGATAGATTTGAGCTGTACGGAGGTCAATTCAAGCAAGAAGGCAATTTTGGAATATCGGCATAACTTTAAAAAGGTAAGTAACTTGACTAATCTTGTGTGGGGGAATTTTTCCTAAGGCATTGAGTCTTATGTGGAAATTGTGTGATTGAAAATCATGTACGCGAGGTGACGAGTACGTACTTGGTTTATATGTGCAAATTATATCGGCTGAAATTCGTAGACACCCTTATGTATTAAATTGGAAAATTGTTGGAACTTAGTAAATCCTTGATTTGTCATGCCTCATTCCTTGTTCGTCGAGTTTGTATTTTATATAATAATATGGTGTGATTGCCACTTGGATTTTTATGTGAATTTCGTGTATTTGTTGATTTGATATTTCTTGAAAATAACCACATTATGGATTTTTCACCTGTAAATAATTAATTAAATAAGTTTAGATGGAGGTGTTAATATATTTATCAGAAATTTGGATTAAAGAAGATGTTGTTCTTGCAGAGTTATTTTTCCATCTTTGTTATTGCTTTTGAGATTTTATATACATTGTGTGGAGTCTTGGGCTATTTGTTGTGAAATTAATTGATTTCGTTGTACCTTTGGAAAGGTTGTGGCCTACGGGCAATTAGTAAATGTGAGTGATTATGTGGTGTTGTTGTGATAATATTCTGTGTAAATTGTTGTGTGATTTGGGTTACTGTTATGCGGTGTATAAGGGTGGCATTCCATTATTGATATCATGTGGGCATAAGGGTGACATTTCACTGTTGTATGTGTGTTGGGATATTGTCTGGGCAGAGTGATAAGGGAGGCTATTATAGGAGGGATAAGGGTGGCTATATGAGTGATAAGGGTGGCTATTGATATTGTCAGGGCGGAAGGATAAGGGTTGCTATTATTATGGAGTGATACAGGTGGCTATAGGAGAGATAAGGGTGACTATTGTCAGGGATGATATGTGATGATGTGAGATTATTGTGTTGTTGATTTTTATGTGATGTTGTGATTTTCCTTGTGTTTATTTTTATCTATTGTGCAACATGCCTTTTTGTTTCGGTAAACTTGATAATAGTCTGATTCATGTTGAAATTGTGAGCCTGTGGCTATTGCTGGACGGTTTATATTATTGGCACGTGAGTTGTCCATGCGGTTATGAAAGAAATATGGGCACGAGGTGCCGGAAAAATATGATGATTTTAATATTGGCACGTGAGTTGTCCGTGCGGTTATGAAGGAAATATGGGCACGAGGTGCTGGAAAAATATGATAATTTTATTATTGGCACGTGAGTTGTCCATGCGGTTGTGATAGAAATATGGGCACGAGGTGCCGTGGAAATATGAAAGTGGGCCGAGACCCAGAATTTTTATAATTATTAAATGAGGTGTCACATGGTGACTTTTTTTATTTGAAATAATTATATTCGAAAGATTTTCCGTGAAAGGAATTATATTTTAAAGATATTTATTTGAAAGAATTATATTCGTAAGATATTTATTTGAAGGAAGTATGTTTGAGATATATTTAATTGAAAGGATTATTCTAAAGATTTTTATTCGAAAAATGTATAGATAAAAGAGGTATATTTTGAAGGACTTGATTAATTGGTTGTACTTGTGTTCATGATTCGCTTGAGCAATATTTATGGTGTTCTTGCTGCCTTGCCGTTTATATCACTAGTTGATTATTGTTGCTATCACTGCTATTTGTTTTTAATTATTTTCGTATGCTATATTGCACAAGTTATTAGACTAGTGAGTGTCTTGACTGTACCTCGTCACTACTCCACCGAGGTTAGTCTTGATACTTACTGAGTACCGACTGTGGTATACTCATACTATACTTCTACATATTTTTGTTCAGAGCCAGGTATTAGAAATATTGGACTCGAGCAGAGTTAGTGTGTTGATCGCAAGGATTCAAGGTAGAGTTGCTTGGTCATCGCAGTCCCTTGGAGTCTTCCTATTTTATTGTACTGTCATCTCTTATTCGAATGATATTGTATATTCGATCCTTGATATCATTGCATATATTCAGTTAGAGTTCGTGACTCTGTATTACAAGTCTTGGGAGGTTGTTATAATTGTTTCCGCTGTTGGTTTCAATTATCTATAAAAAAATGGCTCAAAATTGTCACGACCCAAAATCTAATCCGTCGTGATGGCACCTATCATGTTACTAGGCAAGCCGACATCTACAAAACACTTCCAATATTTAACAGAAATAAATTAATATATTTAAAAATAACCGGAGTCTTTCATAAAAAGGGGTAAAACCCAAAGCATAAGTGCGAAAAAATAGCCCGACATCGGGGTGTCACTGAGTCATGAGCATCTAGATATCCAGTCTAATACAAACAGTGTCTAAGTATCAATACAGAAAAGAAAGAAAACATAGAAAGAGAGACAAGGTCTGCGGACGCTGGCAGCTACCACGTAGTCTCCGATACTCGATCGCGCACAAACTCAACGACCTCCGTGATCAACACACTTGGATCTGCACATGAAGTGCAGGGTGTAGTATGAGTACAACCAACTTAACAAGTAACAAAAATAAATAAGGAACTGAGAAGGTAGTGACAAGCTATACAAATACAGTTCATTTTCAATAATTCCAGCAAAGAATAGACATGCTTTCAAATCTGGTAGTTCAAGTCAAATCAGTTATACAGTTACAGTGCATGTAATCCGGATATAGAAGCTTTCAGAAATTTCACAACAATGACAGATAGCAACTAAGTGCATCAACAAATAACAAACAAGTACAGCTTCTCAGGGAAACAGACACTCAACTCGTCACAACAGCTCAATCACTTGACTCTCAGCCGTGAATACTCACACTCAATAGGTACCTGCGCTTACTGGGGGTGTGCAGACTCTAGAGGGGCTCCTATAACCCAAGTGCTATAATCCGCACAGACAACTCACATGCTATAGTATCAATATCTGGATCCGCACAGACAACTCACGTGCTGCACGGACAACTCACGTCCTATAGTATCAATATCTGGATCCGCACGGACAACTCACGTATTGCACGGACAACTCACGTGCTATAGTATAATATCTGGATCCGCACGGATAACTCACATGCTGCACGGACAACTCACATGCTATAATATAATATCTCACAATAAGGCCCTCGGCCTTACTCAGTCATAAATCTCTCCAGTCTCTCGGGCTCTCAATAATCATGAAATCAGCCCAAACAACAATGATATAATGCATCAATAATGAACATTAGAGACATAAATAAAATAAACAAGTAAACTGTGACTGAGTAGAAGTAACAATTAGCAAGAAGGTTCAATGGGTATCACGACCACTGGGTTTTTTTTTACAGAACCAACACATAGACTAAGCATGATTTCTAACATGACTCACGGTCAAATTTCTATAGCATAGAAAGGCCACATTGCTAACAACAAGATTATTCAACTTTCCAGTTTCACGGAATGGACCAGGTCCCAATTCCCACGGTGCATGCCCACACGCCCGTAACCTAGCATGTGCGTCACCTCCAAAATACTCATATAATACAATAATCCGGGGTTTCATACCCTCAGGACAAGATTTAAAACTGTTAATTACCTCAAACCGCGCAAAATCCTACTCCGCAATGCCTTTGCCCCTCGAATCAATCTCCAAACGCCCCGAATCTAGACGCAAGCAGTATGATATAATTAACATAGGCTAAAAGAATCAATTCCACAAGAAAATACGAAATTATAAGCAAAAATACGAAATAGACTCAAACCGACCACCGATCCCACATCTCGAAAATCGATAAAAGTCACAAAAACCGAAAGCTCATTCACTCACGAGCCTAACTATACCAAAATTTCGCAAATCCGATAACAAAATCCCATTCAAAATCTCAAAATTCTAACTCAAGAGTTTTTCCTCTTTTGCCCTAATTTCTCACCCCAAATCACAAATTAGATGATAAAATTAAAGATGAAATCATGGGATTTAACCAAAACCACGTAGGAATCACTTACCTCAATCAACTCCACAAAACTCCCTTCAACAATCGTCCAATTCCATGTTCTCTAGCTCAAAATATGTAAAATGGTTCAAACCCTCGTTTTTGAAATTAATACTGTCTGCCCAGATTTCCTTCTTCGTGAACGCGACCAACCTCTCGCGTTCGCGTAGGCCAACTCAGACTGCCTCCCAGTTTACTCTTCACGAACGCGATCAACGCTTTGCGAATGTGAAGCTTTGCAAGCTCAACTCATCGCGAACGCGACCCATACCTCGCGAACGTGAGACCAAAGACCTAGGGTCCCCAGCTGCCTTGCTTCTCTTTGCGAAAGCGACACCACTCACGCGTTCGTGATACACACGCAGACCACACCTTCGCGTTCGCGTCCTCTTCTTCGCGAATGCGAAAAACAAAATCTTCCCAGCTCACATTAACCCTTCGTGGACGCGAGGCTCCTCTCGCGAACGCGTCAGAGGAAACCAGAAAATATACACCAGCAGATATCGACCATCAACCAAAGTGCAAAAATGATCCATTAACCACCCGAAACTCACTCGAGGCCCCCAGGACCTCAACCAAACATACCATCAAGTCCCCAAACGCGATACGAACTTAGTCGAATCCGCAAACCACCTCAAATAACATAAGAAACACGAATCACTCTCCAATCCAAACTTAATGAACTTTGAAATTTCCAAACTCTACGAACGATGACGAATCATACCAAACTATGTCCGATTGACCTTAAATTTTGCACACAAGTCATATTCAACATTGCGGACCTACTCCAACTTTTGGAATCAGAATCTGACCCCGATATCAAAAGTCAACCCCCGGTCAAACTTCCCAAAAATTCGACTTTTGCCATTTCAAGCCTAAATTAGCTACAAACCTCATATTCACAGTCCGGATACGCTCCTAAGTCTAAAATCACCCAACATAGCTAATGGAACTGACGAAACTCCATTTTGGATTCGTCTTCACAGTTCCAACTACGGTCAAAATCCTAAGACTTAAGCTTCTATTTTAGGGACTAAGTGTCCCAAATCACTCCGAAACCAAAACCAAGACCTCCAGGCAAGTCACATAAGCAGAAAAAGATACGGAAAAAATAGTAAACAGGGGATCGGGGCTAATACACTCAAAATGACCGTCCGGGTTGTTACATCCTCCCCCTCTTAATACAATCGTTCGCCTCGAACGAGCATAGAGACATACCTGAAGTGGTGAAAATATTAGGATAACGGCTACGCATATCATGCTCGGTCTCCCAAGTCGCCTCCTCGACTGGCTGACCCCTTCACTGAACCTTCACAGAAGCAATATTCTTCGACCTCAGCTTTCGAACCTGCCTATCTAAGATTGCCACCAGCTCGTCAATATAAGATAAATCCTTGTCCAACTGGACTGAGCTGAAATCCAATACGTGAGACGGATCGTCGTGATACTTCCGGAGCATAGAAACATGGAATACTGGATGAACTCCTGCTAGAGTGCGAGGCAAGGCAAGCTTGTAAGCAACCTTCCCAACACGTCGCAATACCTCAAATGGATCGATAAACCTTGGGCTCAGCTTGCCCTTCTTTCTTAACCTCATAACACCCTTTATGGGTGACACCCGGAGCAAGACCCGCTCTCCAACCATGAATGCATCATCGCGAACCTTCCAATCCGTATAACCCTTTTGTCTGGACTGGGCTGTACATAGTCTATCCTGAATCACCCTAACCTTCTCCAGGGCATCCTGAATCAAGTCTGTACCCAATAATCTAGCCTCGCCCAGCTCGAACCAACCCATTGGAGACCTACACTGCCTACCATATAGAGCCTCATGCGGTGCCATCTGGATGCTCGACTGTAACTGTTATTGTAAGCAAACTCTGCTAGAGGCAAGAACTGATCCCACGAACCCCCAAACTCCATCACACACGCACAGAGCATATCCTTTGATATCTGAATAGTACGCTCGGTCTGTTCGTCCGTCTCAGGGTGAAATGCTGTGCTCAACTCCACTCGAGTACCCAACCCATGCTGTACGGCCCTTCAGAACCGTGATGTAAACTGCGTACCTCAGTCAGAAATGATAGATACCGGTACGCCATGAAGCCTGACGATCTCGCAGATATACACTCGAGCCATCTGCTCGGAAGAATAGGTAGTCATCACAGGAATGAAATGAGCTGACTTGGTCAGCCGGTCTACAATCACCCAAATTGCATCAAACTTCCGCTGAGTCCGTGGGAGCCCAACAATGAAATCCATAGTGATCCGCTCCCATTTCCACTCCGGAATCTCTAACTTCTGAAGCAACCCACCTGGTTGCTGATACTCATACTTCACCTGCTAGCAATTTAGGCACCGAGCAACATACTCCACTAAGTCCTTCTTCATTCTCGTCCACCAGTAATGCTGTCTCAAGTCCTGATACATCTTCACGACACCCGGATGAATAGAATACCATGAACTGTGAGCCTCCCAAAGAATCAACTCACGCAAACCATCTACATTGGGCACATATAGCCTGCCTTGCATCCTCAATACACCATCATCCCCAATAGTGACCTTCTTAGCATCACGGTGCTGGACCGTGTCCTTAAGGACAAGCAGATGAGGGTCCTCATACTGGCGCTCCATGATACAATCATAAAGAGAAGACCGAGAGACCACACAAGCTAATACTCGACTCGGCTCAGAAATATCCAATCTAACAAGCTGGCTAGCTAAGGCCTGAAAATCTGATGCCAGTGGCCTCTCTGCTGCTAGAAGATATGCTAAGCTCCTCAAACTTTTCGCCCGATGACTCAAGGTATCGACCACCACATCGGCCTTCCCGGGATGGTACAAAATGGTAATATCATAGTCCTTAAGAAGCTCCAACCACCTCCGCTGACGCAAGTTAAGATCCTTCTGTCTTAACAGATTCTGCAAACTCCGATGATCAGTGTAAATCTCATAATGGACCCCGTACAAATAGTGCCGCCAAATATTCAAGGTGTGAACAATAGCTGCTAACTCAAGGTTGTGGACAGGATAGTTCTTCTCATGGGGCTTCAACTGGCGCGAGGCATAAGCAATAACTCTACCCTCCTGCATCAGAACACACCCAATGTCGATCCGCGAGGCATTACAATACATTGTGTAAGAACCAGAAACTGATGGTAGGACTAGAACTAGAGCCGTGGTCAAAGCGGTCCTAAGCTTCTGAAAGCTCTCCTCACCCTCCTCCGACAACCTGAAAGGAGCACCCTTTTGGGTAAATTTGGTCAAGGGCGATGCAATAGATGAGAAACCCTCCACAAAACAACGGTAATAGCCCGTAACCCAAGAAAACTCCGAATCTCCATGGATGAGAACGGTCTGGGCCAACTCTGCACTGCCTCTATCTTCTTCGGATCCACCTGAATACCCTCACTGGACACCACGTCCCCCAAGAATGCCACTAAATTGAGCCAAAACTCACACTTGGAGAACTTTGCATAAAGCTTCTCCCCCCTCAATCGCTGTAACACAATCCTCAGATGCTGAGCATGCTCTTCCTGGCTACGAGAGTACACCAGGATGTCATCAATGAATACAATAACGAACGAGTCGAGATAAGGCTGAAACACAATGTTCATCAAATGTATGAACGTTGCTGGGGTGTTGGTCAGCCCAAAAGACATCACAAGGAATTCATAATGGCCATATCGGGTCTTGAAAGCTGTCTTAAGAATATCTGAGTCCCGAATCTTCAGCTGGTGATGCCCTGACCTCAAATCAATCTTGGAGAACACCATCGCTCCCTGAAGCTGGTTAAACAAATCATCAATACGCGACAAAGGATAATTGTTCTTGATTGTGACCTTGTTCAACTATTTGTAATCAATGCACATTCTCATAGTACCATCCTTCTTCTTTACAAATAGAACTGGTGCGCCGCAAGGTGACACGTTAGGCCGAATAAACCCATTATTAAAAGTTTCTAAAGCTGTTCCTTCCACTCCTTCAACTCCATCGGTGCCATACGATATAGTAGAATAGAAATGGGCTGAGTGTTAGGCACCAAATCAATACCGAAGTCATTGTCCCTGTCAGGTGGCATGCCCGGCAGTTCTGCAGGAAACACATCCGGGAAATCACACACCACAGGAACAGAATCAAATACATGGACCTCTGCACTAACATCCCTCACAAAAGCCAAATAGGATAGACAACCCTTCTCAACCATCTGCTGAGCCTTCAAGTATAAAATCACTCTACCGAGAACATAGTCTATAGAACTGCTCTACTCAACTCTCGGCAACCTCGACATCGCAAACGTCAAGGTCTTAGCGTGACAATCTAAAACAGCATGACATGGAGACAACCAATCCATACCCAATATCACATCAAAATCAACCATACTAAGCAGCAAAAGATCTACCCTGGTATCCAGACCCCCAATAGTTACCACACATGATCGATATACACGGTCCACAATAATAGTATCGCCCACCGGAGTAGATATATGAACAGATAAAACTAGAGACTCACGCGACATATCCAGAAAATGAGAGAAATACGAAGACATATATGAATAAGTGGAACCAGGGTCAAATAATACAGAGGCATCTCTATGGAAAACTAAGACAATACCTGTAATCACAACATTTGAAGCAATGGCATTTGGTCTGGCAGGAAGAGCACAGAAATGAGCCTGGCCACCCCATGATCGGCCTCCCCCTCTCGGGCGACCCCTAGCTGACTAAGTCGCATCCCGAGCTGGCTGGACGGATGGTGGAACTACTGGTGCTGGTGCCATCGGTCGAGTACTATGCAGTGAAGCCCCACTCAATAACCTAGGGAAATCTCTCTTAATGTGACCAAAATCTCTGCACTCAAAACAACCCCTCCTCTGACGGAACTGCTGCTCCTAATGCCCCGAGGAACTACCTGTGAAAGCCTCAGTTAATGAGGCATGGTGAGAACTCTGCGCTGGTAGTGCACTGAATGACGACTGGCATTGATGATGACTGTGTGACCCGTGGCCAGATGATGCACTATGGTGAACTGGGCGAGCCGTCTGAGCATGTCTGAAAGGACGACCTCTACGGTGATGGAACTACCCCAGAAGGAACATGGCCTCTTGGCCTCCCTCTCAACCCGCTCCTGGCTAGGAACCATCTCAATCTGACGAGCAATGTTGACAACCTCGTCAAAAGTAGTACCAGGCACTCTCTCTCTCTCTCTCGTCATAAACAATCGTAGCTGAAAAGTGAGGACATCTATGAACCTCCTGATCCTCTCCCTGTCTGTGGGAACCAACCGGATAGCATGACGGGCCAACTCAGAAAATCTCATCTCATACTGCGTCACAGACATATCACCCCGATGAAGCTGCTCGAACTGCCTGTGCAGCTTCTCTCTGCGGGACTGAGGCACGAACTTCTCCAGGAAAAGAACAGAGAACTGTTGCCATGTAAGGGGGTGCTGCGCTGACCGGCCTACGGCTCTCGTAAGCCTCCCACCAACTGAAGGCAGCCCTAGAGAATTGAAAAGTAGTGAACGAGACCCCAAGGTCTCTAGAATACCTGCCGTACGAAGTATCGTCTAATAACTGTTCAAGAAACCCTGTGCATCCTCTCCCTCTGCACCACTGAAAGATGGAGGCTGGAGCCTCCCAAACCTCTCCAATCTACGTTGCTCATCCTCAGGCATAGCAGGAACCACATAATCCTAAGCAGCGGCAACCGGCTGGGTTGGTGGTGCCCCCGGTGTCTGGAATCCCTATACCACCTGCTCTGGTGTGCGGGCGGTGGGAGTCTGAGCGCCTCCCCCAGCCTGAGAAGTGGCTGCTGGGCTGGAACAGAGACCACCTGAGCAAGACTGGTACACGCGGTCAGAATCTGAGCTAAGGCCTCCTGAAGGCGTGGAATCACAATGGGCACGGGTGGTGCCTGAGTTGATCCCAAAGGCTCGTCCACAACTGGAGCCTGCTCCTGAACTGGGGCAAATGGCGGATTTGCAGGCGCTGCCCTAGGTGCGGTGCGGGCTGAACCTCTGCCTCTACCGTGTCCTCGGCCTCTCGCGGCCCTGGCTGGTGGTACCGGTGGCTGTCTGTCCTGCCCCGTAGTACGAGTCCTTACCATCTATGAGAGAATGAAACAACAGATGTTTAGTCAACATAATCAATAGATTCACAAGACAAGAATTCAAGAATATGAAGTTTTTCTTAAGGGTTCTGCAGCCTCTCTGTACCGATCCACAAGACTCTACTAACCCTGCTCATAACTCTTGAGACCTATCTAACCTAGGCTCTGATACCAACTTGTCACGACCCAAAACCTAACCCGTCGTGATGGCACCTATCGTGATACTAGGCCAGTCGACATCTCCAAAACACTTCCAATATTTAATAAAAATGAATTAATATATTTAAAAATAACCGGAGTCTTTCATAAAAATGGGATAAAACGCAAAGCATAAGTGCAGAAAAATAGCCCGACATCGGGGTGTCACTGAGTCATGAGCATCTAGATATCCAGTCTAATACAAACAATGTCTAAGTATTAATACAAAAAAGAAATAAAACATAGAAGGAGAGACAAGGTTTGCGGACGCCGGCAGCTACCTCGTAATCTCCGATACTTGATCGTGCACGAAATCAATGAACTCCATGATCAAACACACTTGGATTTGCACATGAAGTGCAGGGTGTAGCATGAGTACAACCAACTCAGCAAGTAATAGAAATAAATAAGGAACTGAGAAGGTAGTGACGAGCTATACAAATACAGTTCATTTTCAATAATTCCAGAAAAGAATAGACATGCTTTCAAATCCGGCAATTCAAGTCAAATCAGTTATACAGTTATAGTGTAGGTAATTCGGATATAGAATCTTTCAGAAATTTCACAACAATGACAGATAACAACTAAGTGCATCAACAAATGACAAACAAGTACATTCTCTCAGGGCAACAAACACTCAACTCGTCACAACAGCTCAATCACTCGACTCTCAGCCCTCAGTACTCACACTCAAAAGGTACCTGCGCTCACTGAGGGTGTGCAGACTCCAGAGGGGCTCCTACAGCCCAAGCACTATAATCCGAACGGACAATTCACGTGCTATAGTATCAATATCTGGATCCGCACGAACAACTCACTTGTTGCATGAACAACTCACGTCCTATAGTATTAATATCTGGATCCGCATGGACAACTCATGTGCTGTACGAATAGCTCACGTGTTGTACGGACAACTCACGTACTATAATATAATATCTCACAATAAGGCCCCTGGCCACACTCAGTTATAAATCTCTCCAATCTCTCAGGCTCTCAATAATCATGAAATTAGCCCAAACAACAATGATATAATACATTAATAATGAACAATAGAGATTGAGATAAAATAAATAAGTAAACTGTGACTGAGTACAAGTAACAATAAGCTTTTGGTTCAACAGGTATCGCGACCGCTGGGGGTCTTTAGAGCACCAACAGATAGCCTAAGCATGATTTCTAACATGACTCACAATCAAATTTCTTCAGCACAGAAAGGGCACATCGCTAATAACAAGCTTATTCAACTTTCCAGTTTCACATAATGGACCAGGTCCCAATTCCCATGGTGCACGCCCATACGCCCGTTACCTAGCATGTGCGTCACCTCCAAAATACTCACATAATACAATAATCGGGGGTTGCATACCCTCAGGACCAGATTTAAAACTGTTACTTACCTCAAACCACGCAAAATCCTACTCTGTAATGCCTTTGCCCCTCGAATCAATCTCCAAACGCCCTGAATCGAGCCGCTAGCAGTACAATATAATTAACATAGGCTAAAAGAATCAATTCCACAAGAAAAATACGAAATTATAAGCCAAAATCCGAAATAGACTCAAACCGGCCTTCGGGCCCACGTCTCGAAATCCGATAAAAGTTACAAAACCCGAAAGCCCATTCACTCATGAGCCTAACCATACCAAAACTTGTCCAATCCGATCACAAAATCTCATTCAAAACCTCAAAATTCTAACTCAAGAGTTCTTCCTCTTTTTCCCCAATTTCTCACCCCAAATCACAAATTAGATGATAAAATTAAAGATGAAATCATGGGATTTAACCAAAACCACATAGGAATCACTTACCCCAATCAACTCCACAAAAATACCTTCAAGAATCGCCCAATTCCGTGTTCGCTAGCTCAAAATATGTAAAATGGGTTCAAACCCTCGTTTTTGAAATAAATACTATCTGCCCAGATTTCCTTCTTCGCGAACGCGAACGACCTCTCGCGTTCGCGTAGGCCAACTCAGACTGCCTCCCAGTTTACTCTTCGCGAACGAGATCAATGCTTCGCAAACGCGAAGCTTTCTAAGCTTAACTCATCGCCAACATGACCCATACCTCGCGAACGCATAGACCAAAGACCTGGGGTCCCCAGCTGCCTCACTTCTCTTCGCGAACGCGACATCACTTATGCGTTCGCGATGCACACGCAGACCACACCTTCGCGTTCGTGTCCTCTTCTTCGCGAACGCGAAGAACAAAATCTTCCCAGCTCACATTATCCCTTCGCGAATGCGAGGCTTCTCTCGCGAACGCATAAGAGGAAACCAGAAAATATACACCAACAGATATCAACCATTAACCAAAGTCCAAAAATGACCCGTTAACCACCCGAAACTCACCCGAGGCCCCCGGGACCTCAATCAAACATACCATAAAGTCCCAAAACATTATACGAACTTAGTCAAATCCTCAAACCACCTCAGATAACATCAAAAACATGAATCACTCTCCAATCCAAACTTAATGAACTTCGAAATTTCCAAATTCTATAAACGATGCCGGACCATACCAAACCACGTCCGATTGACCTCAAATTTTGCACGCAAGTCATATTCAACATTACGAACCTACTCCAACTTCCGGAATCAAAATTCGATCCCGATATAAAAAAGTCAACCCCCGATCAAACTTTCCAAAATTTCGACTTTCGTCATTTCAAGCCTAAATTAGTTACAGACCTTATATTCATAGTCCGGACACGCTCCTAAGTCTAAAATCTCCCAACAGAGCTAATAGAACCAACAGAACTCCATTCCGGAGTCGTCTTCATACAATTCCAACTACAATCAAAATCCTAAGACTTAAGCTTCTATTTTAGGGACTAAGTGTCACAAAACACTCCGAAACCAAAAACAAGACCTCCCGGCAAGTCACATAAATATAAAAAGATATGGAAAAAATAGTAAATAGGGGATCAGAGCTAATACACTCAAAACGACCGGCCAAGTCGTTATAAAGATATAATTGTACTCGACTTACCTAGTTTTAAAGACTAAGTGCCATCACGACGCTTGTGGTGGGATTTTTGGTCTTGCCATTGATTGACTTCGATTGAGCCGAAATTTGGTGGGTCTATCGGAAATGATGTGGGAAAAACTCACTTTTATGTAGCAAATCATGTTGTTTTTCCGCGTTTTGAGGTTGTTTGGATTGTGTTTTGGATGTTTTTCTATTTTCTGGAAATTATTTCTTAATAATTTTAATTTGGTTTTAATTCATGATTTACATATTAAAATGTGATTTACATACGAAAAGTCATTCTTTTTGTCATTTTATTTATGCCTAATCTGGAACATGATAACACATATTGATTTGACATGAATTGGTATGTGATAAGAATGTAAGTCATATTTTTAATTCTTAAAAAATGCTTAAAAGGATAATTTTTCAAATTTGGTCGCATTTTTGGAGATTATGATTTTAACGGTCTCTGATTGATTTGAAATTTGGTAGGTCTATCAGAAATAACCCAATGATCAATACTCACTCTATGTAGTAAAAAGCGTTAATTTTAGCATTTCAAGACTGTTTAAATAGGTTTTTGAGCAATTTTTTAAATTATGAAACTTAATCCTCAGAGAAAAGTTTGTGGTTATGATCAAGTGGTGATAGGAATCAACCTCTATGGTCTCCACTTTTTATTTAGAGTGAGATAATAAATTTATGCGTTGACTTTAGGTCTTCCTCCATATCGGATAAATTTATTATGAACTCACTAGGTATAGTTACTAGTTATTGATAACTTGTATTGACTCTCTATCCGAGTTTAAGGGTTGAATCAATTTTGTAATTAAAATACAATCATGATTAAGTGGTGATAGAAATATATTTCTTTGGTCTTCCACTATTAATTTCAAGTGGGTAATAAATTTACGCATTGACTTTAGGTCTTCCTCCATATCAGATAAATTCATTATAAGCTCACTAGGTGAAATAGTAGTAATTGATATCGTGTACTTGCTCTCCATCCGAGTATACATGTTAGATCAATGGAGCTAGAGCTATTAATTATAATGTTCACTTGACTTAAATTAACAATATACTCTCCATCTCAGTTGGGTCTGTTTTAATTATTGGAGTGAATAATCTAGCATTACATATGTATGTTGCATGAGTAGTTCTTTTCCCATCGAAATTGCTATTCAAGATGTATGAATACATATATGTGTAGTGTGTTTAAAATTTTTGTATTAAATGATTATATACAATTGACTGAAAATAATAGTATACTCTTCATCTGAGTTGGTTCTATTTATTTTTAGATTGTATAATTCTTGCATTATATAATATACTTTGCATGAATGATTCTTATACCATCGAAATTTATTATTCGAGATGCATGTATGTATATAAATATTGAATGCAGTCTGAATTTTATTATTCAGTGTTTTGACTTATTATGATCTATTTAATATTTTTATCTCAACTTCACAATGATTTTATACAATTTGTCGTGTTACTTGTTAAAATTTTCTTTTGATAGTGATAAGATATTAATTTAAATGATTCAATATATGTACCTTTTGTTAAAAGGAATTTAATTTCGATTTCTGGGCAAAATAGGAGATGGATATTTGTTTTATGTTTCGAATAACTCTTGAGTTATTGAGCTTGATAAATATTTTATCTCTTGTTATTTTATATTAATGTCTCTCCTGAACAGAATAATATTAGTCTACCTCATAAGAGAATATGTTCTTCAAATTGAGTAAAATTTATTTGTGCACTTTTGTCTAAGTCATATTAATCTGGATAGGATTCCAAGTTGGTCAAGGATGGAACTTAAAGTTCATTGAAAATAGAGGCACTACTAACTTGTGGATCCTGTTTGGAAGGAAATTTGACTAAAGGATGTTTCCCTTCAAAAGGAAATAAAGCTAGTGATAAGCTAGAATGGATCCTTTCTGATTTGTATGATTAAATGAACATACTAGTAAGAGATAATTTTGAGTATTTTTGTGACGTTCATAAATGATTACTCAAAATATTAATATATTTATTTGATGCACCGTAAGTCTTAACGATTTAAGTAATTCAAGGTTTTTAAGACTTGAAACAGAGAAGCACCAAGGAAATATACTAAGTTACTGCATTTGGATTTATAGTGGCGAGCACCTCTCTAAAGAGTTATTTTATTACTTATTAGAATAAGGGATTACATCTCAATTGTCCACACCGTAAACTCCATAATAGAATGGTGTGGTAGAAAGAAGAAATAAGTCTCTTTTGGACATGGATAGATTAATGAAGTGTGATTCAGATTTGCCTTATTCGTTTTTGGAATATTTCCTAGAAACTGCAAATTACATTCTGAATTTAGTTCCTTCTAAGTTAGTACCTGTGACATCTATAGAATTGTGGACTAAATGTAAGCTCAGTCTGCGGCATGTTCAGATATAGGATTGTCCAGCATATGTGTTGAAAGGGAAAATGGATATGTAAGTTAGAACTAAGAATAGATAGGTGCATGTTTATTGAATATCTAAGAAAATGATTGGAGGTTTCTTTTATTATCATAAAGAAAATAAAACAATTGTTAAAATAAATGCAGTTTTCTAGATAAGGACTACTTAATAAACCATGTTCCTAGAAGTAGACTAGTTTTATAGAAATTAGGCAAAGAAATAACTAGATGTTCAAGAACATCAAAACCCAAAACGTCGGAATTGACGTTCCATTGTATTTAAGTAGTGGGAAAACGTTAATAGGTAGAATATGCCTTTACCGAGTGGGAGTAATGTTTGAACAGTGAACGTTATAGCAAGAAATCGCTAATATTTCAATACCGTAAGGTAATAATGGTAATATTAGTAGTACTTCGTCGTAGTGGGAGAATACTAAGGAAAATCATAGTTCGATGTATACTCTTAGGATGGATTTGGTAATAGGATCCTTGAAGAGTTTAATACCAGACTAGATAGTGACGACAAAGAACTACTAGACAAAGATTGCATCCAAAAATAACTTGTCAAGATTCTTTAACCAAACCTTATTTGGTGAAGACTTTTAATAGTCATGTAAAAAGAATGTCTAAGAAAGTTGTAGATGCATAATTATGAGTCTAAGTGGGAGATTGTTGGGGTATATACTATTAACCATGCGTTTGGATATAGTATATTCTAACAATTGTCATGGTTAAAAGTCTAAGTGGGAGATTGTTAGGATATATACTATTAACCATGGGTTTGGTTTAGATATAGTATTTATTATGAAATAATTCTTTATTCTATTTTAATAAAGTTTTAAATAGATCATATATTAGTATGTGTCCTTTTCTTATATAGTAGATGATTTAGTGTATAGAGTTTAGCTTATACATGGAAGATTAAATCATCGGTCCTTATAAGTATAAAGCTTAAGTTCACAATCTAATGATGGAATTGGAAAAATCATCATGGATGATTGTAGTACAAGATTAAATATAATTTATCTTGATTATGAGAATGGATTAATTTCAACTTCTTGTGCTGGTATATTTTGTATTTATTGAACGGACCAAGTAGAGATAAGTATTTTATACTTACTTAATAAAATAAACTCTCTAGCCATTAAATGTACTTATACTCTTAATCTTGATATAATTATTATTAGTTATGTATCTTATTATTATTTTGATTTATTAAAAGGCGAGATCCTTTCGTTGGTTAATATGCCTGGTAAATTGGATAATAATAATGTACATTGGCGAAGTAATATTTAGTTGATGTAATGCATGTCTCGGTTTAGAGATTGATGATACACCTTTATGAAAGTTTAGAAGTTTTTATGTGTAAACCTGGCCGGTGGATTTTGTATCCGACACATGAAATAAGTTAAACGAAAGTCTAAAGGAAGTAATCAATAAATTAAATTGTCAGTAATTTAATTTAATTTATTAGTATCTGAATCTTAACATGTGGAGTTAAATAAGATTTAATGGATAAATATCGAAATTGAATAAGGAGTGCATGTAATGACCCGGCCGGACGTTTTGAGTATTACAACCCCGTTCCCCCATTTACTGCTTATCCTATGTTCAATTATAATTATGTGACTTGTTGGGGAGGTTTTTGTTTTTTTTTGGAATACTTAGTTCCAAGATTTAAAACTTAAGTTGAAATAGTTGGCCGAATATTGACCTATATGTAAACGACTTCGGAATAGAATTTTGATGATTCCAATAGCTCCATATGGTGATTTTGGACTTAGGAGTGTGTCCGAAAAATTATTTGGAAGTCCATAGTTAAATTAGGCTTGAAATGGTGAGAATAGGAAATTAAAAGTTTGGAAGTTTGACCAGGAGTTAAATTTTTGATATCGGGGTCGGAATCCAGTTCTGAAAATTTTCATAGGTCCGTTATGTCATTTATGACTTGTGTGCAAAATTTGAGGTCAATCGAAATTGATTTGATAGGTTTCGGCATCGAATGTAGAAGTTGGAATTTCTCAGTTTTATTAAGCTTGAATTGGGGTATGATTCGTATTTTTTAGCATTGTTTGATGTGATTTGAGGCCTCGACTAAGTTTGTATGATGTTTTAGGACTTGTTGGTATAACTGGTTGAGGTCTCGGGGGCCTCGGGTGAGTTTTGGATGGTTAACGAATCAAAATTTGGACTTAGAGAAAATCTGAAAATTTTTGCCTTCTGGTGCAATCGCACTTGCAGACATTTTCTCGCAGGTGCGAGCTCGCAGAAGCAAGCCTGGCATCGCTGAAGCGTGAGGTCCGCAGAAGCGGATGAACCTCGCAGAAGCGACAAAATGGTCGCAGCTGCGGCCTGGGCTAAGGAAGGACTGGGCGGACGCTTCTTCGCAGAAACGAGTCCGCAGAAGCGAAGGTTTGTCGTAGATGTGGAAACATAACTGCAAAAGCATGACCGCAGATGCGGCCAAGTGAGCCGCAGATGCGAAAGGCCCCGGACAGAATAAAATCAGAGGGGTTGTGGGATTTTAGCATTTTTGGACATTTCCAACACGGGTTGAGGCGATTTTTCAGAGAGAATTCACGAGAAATCTTGAGGTAAGTCACTTGTGATCATTTTTGTCAATAATCTTGAATTATCATCGATTATTCCGACTAGATTACGTGTTTTTGAGGTGTAATTCGAGGTTTTGGGCCTAGGGATTTGAAAATAATATTTGAGGATTTGAAGGTCGAGTTGATATCGTAATTTGGTAAATTTTGTATGGTTGGACTCGTGGTTGAATGAGCGTTCATATTTGTAACTTTTGTCGGGTTTCGAGGCATGGGCCCCACTGACAATGTTTGAGTTGAATTTCGAATTTTGTTAGAAAATTAATATTTTCGTATGAAATTAATTCCTATAATTTGTGTCGATTGTATCGAATTAATTGTGACTAGATTCGAGGCGTTCGAAGGCCGATTCACAAGGCAAAGACATATTGGAATAAAGAATTACACGGCTTGAGGTAAGTAACACTTCTAAACTTAGTTCTGAGGGTATAAATCCCCGAATTACGTATAATGTGAATTGTATGGAGGTGACACACATGCTAGGTGACGGGCGTGTGGGCGTGCACCATATAAATTGTGAATTAATTGAATCCTTGGAATTGTATAATCAAATAATCATGTCATTATCCACATATCCTCCACGTGTTAGAGGAAATTGAGCTGAGATTCATGTTAAAGAACATGTTTAGGCTACTAGGAATCACTCTACTGGAAACATAGTCTATAGAATCGCTTCACTCAACACTCGGGAACCCCAGCATCGCTAACGTCACGGTCTTAGCGTGACAATCTAAAACAGCATGACATAGAGACAACCAATCCATACCCAATATCACATCAAAATCGACCATACTAAGCAACAAAATATCTACTCTGGTCCCTAGACCCCCAATAGTCACCACACATGACCGATATACACGGTCCATAATAATAGTTTCTCCCACCGGAGTAGATACATGAACAGATGAAACTAGAGACTTACGGGGTATATCCAGAAAATGAGCGAAATACGAAGACACATATGAATAAGTGGAACCAAGGTCAAATAATACTGAGGCATCTCTGTGGAAAACTGAGACAATACCTGTAATCACAAAATTTAAAGCAATGGCATCTGGTATGGCAGGAAGAGCATAGAAATGGGTCTGGCTACCCCTTGATCGACTTCCCCTCTCGGGGCAACCCCTACCTGACTGAGCCTGACCTCGATCTGGCTGGATGGGTGGTGGAGCTGCTAGTGCTGGTGCCATCGACTGACTACTCTGCTGTGGAGCCCCACTCAACAACCTAGGGCAATCTCTCTTAGTATGACCAAAATCTTCACACTCGAAACAACCCCTCATCTGACGAAAATGCTGCTCCTGATGCCCAGAGGAACTACCCGTGGAAACCTGAGCTGACGAGGCATGGTGAAAACTCTGCGTCGATAGTGCACTAAACGATGACTGGCCCTGCTGATGACTGTGTGACCCATGTCCAGATGATGCACCACGGTGAACTGGGCGAGCCGTCTAAGCATGTCTGAAAGGATGACCCCTACCATGGTGGAACTGCCCCCAGAAGGAACACCGCTGAATCCACCCTAGCCACGAGGCCTCTTGGCCTCCCTCTCAACCTGCTCCTGGCTGCGAAAAATCTCAATCTGACGAGCAATGTCGACAACATCGTCGAAAGTAGCACCCGTCACTCTCTCTCTCTCTAGTCATAAGCAATCGCAGTTGAAAAGTGAGGCCATCTATGAACATCCTGATCCTCTCCCAGTGTGTGGGAACCAACCGAATAGCATGACAGACCAACTCTGAAAATCTCATCTTATACTGGGTCACAGACATATCACCCTGATGAAGCTGCTTGAACTGCCTGCGTTGCTCCTCTCTGCGGGACTGTGACACAAACTTCTCCTGGAATAGACCGGAGAACTGTTGCCATGTAAGGGGTGCTGCGCCGACTGGCCTACACCTTTCGTAAGACTCCCACCAATTGAAGGCAACCCCAGAGAACTGAAAAGTAGTGAACAAGACCCCACTGGCCTCTAGAATACTTGTGGTATGGAGTATACTCTCGCACCTATCCAAGAAGCCTTGTGCATCCTCTCCCTCGGCACCGCTGAAAGATGGAGGCTGGAGTCTCCCAAACCTCTCCAATCGACGCTGCTCATCATCAGGCATGACAGGAACCGCATAGTCCCGAGCAGCTGCAACTGGCTGGGCTGGTGGTGCCCCCGGTGTCTGAAATCCCTGTACCACCTGCTCTGGTGTGTGGGATGCGGGAGTCTGAGCACCTCCCCCGGCCTAAGAGGTGGCTGCTGCAGTTGGAGCAGAGACTGCCTGAGCAAGACTGTACATGCGGTCAGAATCTGAGCTAAGGCCTCCTAAAATCCTGGAATCACAATGGGCACGGGTGGTGCCTGAGTTGGTCCCACAGGCTCATCCATAATCGGAGCCTTCTCCTAAACTGGGGAAACTGGCGGATCCGCAGGTGCTTCCCTAGCTATAGTGCGAGCTGCACCTCTGCCCCTACCGCGGCCTTAGCATCTCGCGGCCCTGACTTGTGGTACCGGTGGCTGTCCATCCTACCCCGTAGTACGCGTTCTCACCATCTGTGAGAGAATTAGAACAACGGAAATTTAGTTACCAGAATTAAAAGATTCGCACGAGAAGAATTCAAGAATGTGAAATTTCCTAAGGGTTTGGCAGCCTCTCAAAGATAAGTACAGACGTCTCCGTACAGATCCGCATGACTCTACTAAACCTGCTCATGACTTGTGAGACCTATGTAACCTAGGCTCTGATACCAACATGTCACGACCTAAAACTCCAACCTGTCATGATGGCGCCTATCGATGGTACTAGGCAAGACGACCTTTCAAAATACTTCAATATTTCATAAAAAGGATAATTCAAAGCTTTTTCATACTAGAAATTTTTACAAAAACTAGAGTTGAATTCAAAATAAAATACGGAAAAATAGCCCCAAATATCGGGGTGTCACCAAGTCATGAGCATCTAGATATCTAGTCTAATAAAAATAGTGTCTAATTATCAATACAGGAAAGAAAGAAAACATAGAAGGAGAGATAAGGTCTGCGGACGCCGGTAGCTACCTCATAGTCTCCGGTACTCGATCGCGCACGAACTCAACGACCTCCGTGATCAAACACACCTGTATCTGCACATGAAGTGCAGGGTGTAGCATGAGAACAACCAACTCATCAAATAACAGAAATAAATAAGGAACTGAGAAGCAGTGACGAGCTATACAATTACAGTTCATTTTCAATAATTTCAGCAATATACATGCTTTCGCATCCGACAGTTTAGGTCCAATCAGTTTTATACAGTTAAAGTTTAGGTAATCCAGATATAGAATCTTTCAGGAATTTCATAACAATAACAAATAGCAACTAAGTGCATCAACAAATGAAAAAGCAAGTACAACCTCTCAGGGACAGTCACTCAACTTGTCACAACAACTCAAATCACTCGGATCTCATCCCTCAGTACTCACTACAAAACTCAATTAAATGAGTTGCATTTTTGCACATCTGGGTGGAAGTTAAAATCAGGTTTAGACCGTATAGTCTTCAAGATTCTTATCAAATACTTCATACCAAGCACAAAGAGGAAAGGGGATAGTGGATCCCCTTGCCCCAAACCTTTCTTAGCTTGGAAAGGAGCAGTAGGTACTCCATTTAGAATGATAGAGTATGACACGGTTCTCACATAAGTCATGATCCAGTTCATAAATATTCCAGGAAAATTTAAGCACAACAGGATCTGTTCCAAATAACACCATTCAACAAAGTCATATGCTTTTCTCATGTCAATTTTTAACATACATCTAGGGGACACTCCCTTTCTCCCATATCCTTTAACTAACTCATGATTAAGGTTGATATTATCTGTGATAACCCTCCCAGGGACCAAGGCAGCTTAACTACTATCCACTAAACTCTCCATAACCTTCTGCATCCTCTTAGTTAGTATTTTAGATATGATTTTATAAAGCATAGTACAACAAGATATTGGCCTAAACTCAGAAAATCTGGAAGGGTTTTGTATTTTGGGAATCAAATATATGGGTTTATATAAGATACCTGTTGAGAAAAAGATCAAGACATCATCTGTGATCTCCTCCCCTACCACTAACCATGTTTTTATAAAGGAGTCTGCATTAAATCCATCACATCCTGGTGCCTTCAAGTCATCGATATCCTTTAGTGCATGATATATCTCTCCCCTTGTAACATTGGAAATAAGTTTCTGTAACGACCCGATCAGTCGTTTTGAGTGTATTTTCCTAGATCCCCTATTTACTGCTTCCCCGGTATCTTTTTCTACTTATGTGACTTTCCGGGAGATTTTGTTTTTGGTTTCGGAGTATTTTGGGACACTTAGTCCCTAAACGGAAGCTTACGCCTTAGGATTTTGACCATAGTTGAAACTGTGTGAAGACGACTCTTGAATGGAGTTCCGTCAATTTCTTAGCTCCATTGGATAATTTTGGACTTAGGAGCGTGTCCGGACTATGAATTGGAGCTCCGTAGTTGATTTAGGTTTGAATTGGCAAAAGTTGAATTTTTGGAGATTTTGATCGGTAGTGAACTTTTTTATATCGGGGTCGAATTTCAATTTTGAAAGTTGGAGTAGGTCCGTAATGTCAATTATGACTTATCTGCAAAATTTGAGGTCAATCGGACGTGATTTGATATATTTCGGTATCGGTTGTATAAGTTTGAAGTTTCAAAGTTCATTAAGTTTGAATTGGAGAGCGATTCGTGTTTTTAGCATTATTTGATGTGATTTGAAGGCTTGACTAAGTTCGTATGGTATTTTAGGACTTGTAGGTATATTTGGTTGAGGTCCCGGGAGTCCTCAGGTTGATTTCGGGTGGTTAACAGATCAATTTGGACTTAGAAGAGATTGCAGATTTTTGGTGTTCTTCAGTTCTGGTTTCCTTCTTCGCGTTCACGAGGGGAGTCTCGCGTTCGCGAAGAGGAACTGGAGGCAGGCGAGATTTTGTGCTTCGCGTTCGTGATGCAGGTCCCACGTTCGCGAAGCACTGAGGTGTTTGGTCTACGCGTTCGCGATGGAGGTCCCATGTTCGCGTAGAGGTATTGGCCAACTGGGTCCTCAGGCCCTTTTTGCCTACGTGTTCGCGACGTTGGTCCCGCATTCGCGTAGGGTCAGGCTGAGTGGTCTTCGCGTTCGCGACAAGGCTATCGCATTTGCGATGAAGGATTTTGGACTGAAGTAATATTTTGCTTCGCGAACGCGAGGGTGTGGCCGTGTTCGCGAAGAAGGGATGCTTGGGCAGTATTAAAGTTTCCAAAAAACGAGGGTTAGCCATTTTTATCAATAACATGGGTTAGAGAGATCGGATTTGGACGAGATTTTGAGGGATTTTTAGAGACAGCGATTGGGTAGTGATTCTTTACTTATTTTTGGTTATATCCCACTAATCTAATCACTAATTTCATCTTTTAATTTCGGATTTGGGTGGAAAATTTGGGGAAAAAAGGGAAGAAGTTCTTCAACTAAGATTTTGGGTTTTGATTGAGATTTTGATATCGGATTTGGATAATTTTGGTACGAGTGAACTTGTGAGTGAATGGATGTTCATATTTTGTGACTTTTACCCGATTCCGAGACGTGGGCCCGGGTCAACGTTTTGGGGCATTTTTCTAATTTTTTGCTTTATCTTTGATTTCATTAATTAGATTAAATTTTTATAGTCGTATTTATGGTATGTAATTGATTTTGGCTAGATTTGGGCCATTCGGAGTCGGATATTCATGGAAAAGGCATTGTTACCGATTGATTGAGCTTGGTTCGATGTAAGTGGCTTGCCTAACCTTGTGTGAGGAAAATCCCCTTAGGATTTGGTACTGTTGTGATATGTGAGCGCCGTGTACGTACACGGGCTATTTGTTGTAAAACCTGATTTATTTTAATGAGTAGTAACCTGTTTTTCATTTAATTTGAGTTATACCATTTAAATGAGTATTAGTTTGTTTTCATTCTTAATTGAGCTATTCCAATATGTGTAGTTATCCTGTTTAGTCTAATATCACATGTCTACGTGCTTTAGCTGCTTATTTGAACTCTGATAAGCATGCCTAGTTGATTTCCTGCTTTTTCTTTGTTCTTTATCAGTATAACTGAAGAAATCTTGTTGTTAACTATCGTATTTATCGGTTGAGCTGTGTATTTACTTTGAGACTACGAGGCGGTTCCTCGGGAGTTCTCCCTGCACATTTACTTTTGAGACTACGAGGCGGTTCCTCTAGAGTTCTCCATGTATATTTACTTTTGAGACTACGAGGCAGTTCCTCGAAAGTTCTCCCTGCACATTTACTTTTGAGACTATGAGGTAGTTCCTCGGGAGTTCTCCCTGCATATTTACTTTTGAGACTACGAGGCGCTACCTCGGGAGTCTCCCTGTATATTTTTTTTGGACTACGAGACGGTATCTCAGGAGATCCCCTGTTGTTTACCCCTGTGTGTTGTACTGTTGCCTTGCTGTGTTTCCTTTTGTTGAATTCCATTCTCTTATTATACTATATATTCTCCTGCTTTATTTATTATATACCATTGGTCCTGACCTGACCTCGTCACTACTCGACTGAGGTTAGGCTTGGCACTTACTGGGTACCGTTGTGGTGTACTCATGTTACTTTTCTGTACATATTTTTGTGTGCAGATCTAGGTACTTCTTATCAGCCCCGCTACTAGCTGAGAGTACTTGCTGTTGTATGGAGACTTCAAGGTACATATGTCACGTCCGTAGACCTCGGAGTCTCCCTCTATTCTCTCGTATGTCATTTACCTTCCGTACTTCTTTTGTTAGACTCTGGTGTATAGAGATACTTGTTTTCTTCTATAGCTTCTGACTTACGATGTTTCGAGTTTTGGGAAGACTATATATTTATAGAGTATTGGTTATTGTACATGCCGAGCGACATTGTTACTAGTTATTCAGTTATCCACTGCTGTTAATTGCCAAGTTTTACTTTCGTTTTGTTATATTTCCGCAATTTGATAGGCTTACCTAGTTGTAAAGACTAGGTGTCGTCACGACATTATATGGAGGGAGTTTGGGTCGTGACAAGTTGATATCAGAGCTCTAGGTTCATAGGTGTCGTGAGTCACAAGCCGGTTTAATAGAGTCTCGCGGATCGGTACGGAGACGTCAGTACTTATCTTCGGGAGGCTATAGAACTGTTAGGAAAAAATTATACTTCTTTGATTCCTTGTCATGTGAAATTTGTTGACATCAAAAATTCTAAACTTCTTTATTCTATTCTTTCGCAGATGGTGAGGACACGTACTGGCAGATCTAATGACCAGGCACCCGCACCCCCTGCTAGAGCCACGAGAGGATGGGTCCGGGGTAGAGGCTGAGGATGTCCATGCAGTGCAGCCAGAGTACCCGCACAGCTGCTACAGAGGAGCCCCCAGTAGCTCCAGTTGGAGGGCAGACACCTGAGGTACATGTTGTTGCACCAGCCCTCCAGGAGACTCTAGCCCAGTTTCTGAGCATGTTCAGCACCTTAGCTCAGGCTGGATTGATTCCACTTGCTCCTGCCACATCTCAGGCCGGGGGAGGAGCACAGACTCCCGTCTCCGGTACTCTAGAGCAACGGGTTCAAGTCGACCAGGATCCAGAGATTTTACCGATGCAGCCGGTAGCTCCAGCTCAGCCCGAGGTTAGGGCAGCAGTTTCTGAGGCGGAGCAGCTCAGACTTGAGAGGTACAAGAAGTACCACCCTCCTACCTTCAGTGGATTAGCGTCAGAGGATGCCTAGGGTTTTCTAGAGGAGTGTCACCATATTTTCTGTACTATAGGTGTAGAGGAGTCGAGTGGGGTTTCCTTTACTGCATTCCATCTTAGAGGAGCAGCCTATCAGTGGTGGGATGCTTATGAGTTGAGTAGTCCGACTGAGGCAACTTCAGTTACATGGACTCAGTTTTCAGACATGTTTTTGAGAGAGTATGTCCCTCAGAGCCTGAGGGACGTATGGCGTGCGGAGTTTGAGCAGCTGTGCCAGGGTGTTATGGCTGTATCAAAGTATGCAGTTCACTTCAGTAACTTGTCCCGACATGCACCAGCCTTGGTTGCCACAGTTCGAGAGAGGGTTCGTCGATTTATTGAGGGACTCCACCTAGTATCAGGATTAGTATGGCCCGGGAGTTAGAGATGGATATTTCTTACTAGCAGGTTGTGAGTATTGCTAGGAGATTGGAGGGCATGCTCGCTCGGGATAGAGAGAAGAGGGAGGCCAAGAGGTCCCGAGAGCCTAACACTTATAGTGGTACTCGTTCCCCAGATGCAGTTCACCATGGTAGGGGCTATGGGAGTCGCCCTGTCCATTTAGCACTTCCAGCTGCCAGTGGTATTCCGGCCCCATCTAGGCCCCATGAGCCTTATTATTCACCGTCAATATCTAGTGCATCTCCTGCACGGGGTGCTTTTAGCGGTCAGTCCAGCAGACCTAGCCCGAGCCAGTCACAACAGCCACGCTCTCCGAGAGCTTGTTTTGAGTGTGGCAACACTCGCCATATGGTGAGGGATTGCCCCAGACTTATGAGGGGTGCACCTCCATAGACTTCTTAGGTACAATGTGTTCCACCGGGTCCTCAAGCTATGATTCCAGCACCTGCTATCGCCCCACCTGCTCAGCCAGCTCGAGGTGGAGGTCGAGGTCTCCCTAGAGGGGGAGGCCAGGCCAAATATTATGCTCTCTCAGCTCGTAAAGAGGTCGTTGCTTCCGACTCTGTCATTACAGGTATTTTTCTGGTCTGTCATAGAGACGCGTCAATCTTATTTGATCCAGGCTCTACACATTCCTATGTGTCCTCTTATTTTGCTCCGTATTTAGGTGTATCTCGGGATTCTTTGAGTTCCCCTATTTATGTGTCTAATCCTGTGGGAGATGTTCTTGTTGTAGACCGTGTGTATCGGTCATGTTTGATTGCTCTTAGTGGTTTTGAAACCAGAGCCGATTTATTGTTGCTCAGTATGGTAGACTTTGATGTTATCTTGGGCATGGACTGGTTGTCACCCCATTATGCTACTCTTGATTGTCACGCTACGACCGTGATGCTGGCTATGCCAAGATTACCATGATTAGAGTGGAGAAGTACCTTAGAGTATACTCCCAGCAGAATTATTTCATTTCTTAAAGCTCAACGAATGGTTGAGAAGGGACGTGATGCGTATCTAGCTTATGTGAGAGATGTCAGTATGGATTCCCCTACAGTTGAGTCAATCCCAGTAGTGAGGGACTTTCTAGATGTGTTTCCAGCTGATCTTCCGGGCATGCCGCCCGACAGAGATATTGATTTTGCCATTGATTTGTTGCCGGGCACTCAGCCCATCTATATTCCTCCATATCGTATGGCTCCTCTTGAGTTGAAGGAATTGAAAGAGCAGTTCCAGGAGTTATTTGATAAGGGCTTCATTCGGCTCAGTGTGTCATCTTGGGGTGTTCCTGTCTTTTTTGTGAAGAAGAAGGATAGGTCTATGCGGATGTGTATTGATTACCGCCAATTGAACAAAGTCACAGTGAAGAACAAGTATCCATTGCCTCGTATTGATGATTTATTTGATTAGTTACAGGCAACCAAAGTGTTTTCCAAGATTGACATACATCCAAGCTATCATCAGTTGAAGATTTGGGAGCCAAATATCCCGAAGACTACTTTTAGGACTCGGTATGGTCACTACGAGTTCCTTGTGATGTCATTTGGGCTGGCCAATACCCCAGCAGCATTTATGCACAGTGTGTTCCGACCCTATCTTGACTCATTCATCGTTGTGTTTATTGACGACATTCTTGTGTACTTCCGGGCTCGGAAGGATCTTGAGCAACACCTGATGACTATGCTTCAGACCTTGAGAGAAAATAGGTTATATGCAAAATTTTCAATATGTGAGTTTTGGCTAGACTCAGTGGCATTCTTGGGTCATGTAGTATCGAGTGATGGGATCCAGGTGGATCCAAAGAAGGTGGAAGCAGTGTAGAGTTGGCCTAGACCGTCATCAACTACGAAGATCTGGAGTTTTTCTTAGTTTGGCGGGGTATTACCGTCGTTTTGTAGAGGGATTCTCATCTATTGCAGCACCTATGACCAGGCTGACCCGGAAGGGTGCTCCGTTCAGGTGGACAGAGGAGTGTGGGGAGAGCTTTCAGAAGCTCAAGACAACTTTGACTACAGCCCCAGTATTGGTATTGCCTACAGGTTCGGGGTCTTATACTATATATTGTGATGCATCGCGGATTGGTCTCGGTGCGGTGTTGATGCAGGACGATAGGGTAATTGCCCATGCATCCAGACAGCTGAAGGTGCATGAAAAGAACTATCCTGTCCACGACCTTGAGTTAGCAGCTATTGTTCTTGACTTGAAGATTTGGCGGCACTATTTGTATGGTGTCCCTTGTGAGATTTACACCGATCACCGGAGTTTGCAACATCTGTTCAAACAGAAGGATCTTAACTTGCGTCAGTGGAGGTGGTTGGAGCTACTTAAGGACTATGATATCACCATTTTGTACCATCCGTGGAAGGCCAATGTGGTGGCCGATGCTTTGAGTCGCCGGGCAGAGAGTTTAGGGAGTTTAGCATATCTACCAGCAGCAGAGAGGCCATTGGCGTTGGATGTTCAAGCCTTAGCCAACCAGTTTGTGAGATTGGATATTTCTGAGCCGGGTCGAGTATTGGCTTGTGTGGTCTCTCAGTCTTCTCTTTATGATCGTATCAAGGAGCGTCAGTATGATGACCCCCATCTGCTTTTCCTTAAGGACACGGTTCAATACGGTGTTGCTAAGGAGGTCACTATTGGGTATGATGATGCATTAAGGATGCAGAGCAGGCTATATGTGCCCAATGTAGATAGTTTGCATGAGTTGATTCTCCAGGAGGCTCACAGCTCGCGGTACTCCATTCATCCAGGTACCGCGAAGATGTACCAGGACTTGAGGCAGCATTACTGGTGGAGAAGAATGAAGAAGGACATAGTGGAGTATGTAGCTCGGTGTCTAAATTGCCAGCAGGTGAAGTATGAGCATCAGCGGCCAGGTGGGTTACTTCAGAAGTTAGAGATTCCGGAGTGTAAATGGGAGCGGATCACTATGGATTTCGTTGTTGGACTCCCATGGATTCAGCGGAGGTTTGATGCAGTTTGGGTGATTGTGGATAGGCTGACCAAGTCAGCTTATCTCCTTCCTGTGATGACTACCTATTCTTCCGAGTAGCTGGCTCGAATTTATATCCGCGAGACTGTCAAGATTCATGGCGGTCGAGCATCCAGATGGCACCGTATGAGGCTCTGTATGGTAGGCGGTGTCGGTCTCTAGTGGGTTGGTTCAAGCCGGGCGAGGCTAGATTATTGGGTACAGACTTGGTTCAGGATGCCCTGGATAAGGTGAAGGTGATTCAGGATCAACTTCACACAGCCCAGTACAGACAGAAAAGTTAAGCGGATCCAAAGGTTCGTGATGTTGCATTCATGGTTGGAGAGTGGGTCTTGCTCCGCGTTTTGCCTATGAAGGGCGTTATGAGGTTCGGGAAGAAAGGCAAACTGAGCCCAAGGTTCATTGGTCCATTGGAGGTGTTGCGGCGAGTTGGAGAGGTTGCTTATGAGCTTGCCTTGCCTCCCAGTCTAGCAGGAGTCTATCCAGTATTCCATGTTTCTATGCCCCGAAAGTATCACGGTGATCCGTCTCATGTACTGGATTTCAGCTCTGTCCAGCTGGACAAGGATCTATCTTATGTTGCGGAGCCAGTGGCTATTTTGGACAGGCAGGTTCGAAAGCTGAGGTCAAAGAACATTGATTCCGTGAAGGTTCAGTGGAGGGTTCAGCCGGCCGAGGAGGCGACTTGGGAGACCGAGCAAGATATGCGCAGCCGTTATTCTCATCTTTTCACCACTTCAGGTATGTCTCTATGCTCGTTCGAAGACGAACGATTATTTTAAGAGGTGGAGGATGTAACGGCCTGGCCGATTGTTTTGAGTGTATTATCCCTGATCCCCTATTTACTGCTTCCCCTATATCTTTTTCTGCTTATGTGACTTGCTGGGAGGTCTTATTTTTGGTTTCGGAGTATTTAGGAAAACTTAGTCCCTAAACGGAAGCTTAAGCCTTAGGATTTTGACTGTAGTTGAAACTATGTGAATACAACTGCGGAATGGAGTTCTGTCGGTTCCGTTAGCTCCGTTGGGTAATTTTGGACTTAGGAGCGTGTCCGAACTGTGAATTGGAGGTCCGTAGTTGATTTAGGCTTGAATTGGCGAAAGTCAAATTTTTTGAGAGTTTGACCGGTAGTGGACTTTTTGATATCAGGGTCGAATTTCGATTCTGAAAGTTAGAGTAGGTCCGTAATGTCAATTATGACTTGTGTGCAAAATTTGAAGTCAATTGGACGTGATTTGATATGTTTCGGCATCAGTTATATAAGATTGAAGTTTCAAAGTTCATTAAGTTTGAATTTGAGGGCGATTCATATTTTTAGCATTGTTTGATCTGATTTGAAGGCTCGACTAAGTTTGTATGGTATTTTAGGACTTCGCGTTTTTAGGACTCGAGCTGAGTGGTCTTCGTGTTCACGGCAAGGCCATCGCATTCGCGATGAGGGATTTTGGAGCGAAGCAATTTTGTGCTTCGCGAATGCGAGGGTATGGCCGTGTTCGCGAATAAGGGATGCATAGGCAGTATTAAAGTTTCCAAAAAGCGAGGGTTAGCCATTTTTATTAAAAACATGAGTTAGAGAGCTCGGATTTGGACGATATTTTGAGGGATTTTCAGAGACATCGATTGGGTAATGATTCTTCACTTGTTTTTGGTTATATCCCACTAATCTATTACTAATTTCATCTTTTAATTTCAGATTTGGGTGGAAAATTTGGGAAAAAATGAGAAGAAGTTCTTCAAATAAGATTTTGGGTTTTGAGTGAGATTTTGATATCGGATTTGGATAATTTTGGTACGAGTAAACTCGTGAGTGAATGAGTATTCATATTTTGTGACTTTTACCCTATTCCAAGAGTGGGTCCGAGTCGACTTTTTGGGGCGATTTTCTAATTTCTTGCTTTAGCTTTGATTTCATTAATTAGATTAATTTTTTATAGTCGTATTTATGGTATGCAATTAATTTTGGCTAGATTTGGGCCATTCAGAGTTAGATATTCGTGGAAAAGGCATTGTTACCGATTGATTGAGCTTGGTTCGATGTAAGTGTCTTGCCTAACCTTGTGGGGGGGGGGGGAGGGGGGATCCCCTTAGAATTTAGTACTGTTGTGATATGTGAACGTCGTGTATGTGAGGTGACGAGTATATACACGGGCTATTTGTTGTAAAACCCGATTTATTTTACTGAGTAGTAACCTACTTTTTCTTTAATTTGAGTTATACCGTTTAAATGAGTATTAGTCTGTTTTCATTCTTAATTGAGCTATTCCAATTGTGTAGTTATCCTGTTTACTCTAATATCACATGTGTACGTGCTTTAACTACTTATTTGAACTCTGTGAAGCATGCCTAGTTGATTTCCTTCTTTTTCCTTGTTCTTTATCAGTATAACTGTAGAAATCTTACTGTTAACTGTCGTATTTATCGGTTGAGTAGTGTGTTTACTTTGAGACTACGAGGTGGTTCCTCGGGAGTTCTCCCTGTATATTTACTTTTGAGACTACGAGGCGGTCCTCGGGAGTTGTCCCTGTACATTACTTTTGAGACTACGAGGTGGTTCCTCAGGATCTCTCCCTGCACATTTACTTTTGAGACTACGATGCGATTCTTCAGGAGTTCTCCATGTATATTTACTTTTGAGACTACGAGGCGGTTCCTCGAGAGTTCTCCCTGCATATTTACTTTTGAGACTACGAGGAGGTTACTCGAGAGTTCTCCCTACATATTTACTTTTGAGACTACGAGGCGGTACCTTGGGAGTTCTTCCTGTATATTTATTTTGGGACTATGAGACGGTATCTCGGGAGATCCCCTACTGTTTACCCTTGTGTGTTGTACTGTTGCCTTGTTGTCTTTTCTTTTGTTGAATTCTAGTATCTTATTATACTGTATATTCTCCTGCTTTATTTATTATATACTATTGGGCCTGACCTGACCTCGTCACTACTCGACCGAGGTTGGGCTTGGCACTTACTGGGTACCGTTGTGGTGTACTCATGCTACTCTTCTGCACATATTTTTATGTGCAGATCCAGGTACGTCTTATCAGCCCCACTACTAGCTGAGAGTGCTTGCTGTTGTACGGAGACTTCAAGGTACATCTGCCGCTTCCGTAGATCTCGGAGTCCCCCTTTATTCTCTCCTATGTCATTTACCTTTCGTACTTATTTTATTAGACTCTAGTGTATAGAGATACTAGTTTCCTTTTGTAACTTGTGACTTACGATGTTCCGGGTTTTGGGAAGACTGTTTATTTATAGAGTATTGGTTATTGTACATGCCGAGCGGCATTGATACTAGTTATTCAGTTATCCACTACTGTTAGTTGCCAAGTTTTTATTTTGTTATATTTCCGCAATTTGTTAGGCTTGCCTAGTCATAGAGACTAGGTGTCGTCACGACGTTATACGGATGAGGCTTGGGTCGTGACAGTTCCAACTGTCCAATACATTTCCATTCTTCATTATAGCATGATTGATGGCTGGAAGATGATCTGCTGCACTACCCAACAGTTCGCTTGTAGAAGCCAGTCACTTTAACCTCAATAGCATCATGACTTTGTACCACGACCCCTTCATCAGTTAGAAATCTCTTAATTTTATTTGGCGACAGTCTACTCTTCATATTTGCAAAGAAAAATGCATTGTTTTAGTCCCCTAAATTTAGCCAGTGTACCCTAGATTTCTACCTGAAAATGCTTTCTTCAATCCCAACCCATTTTTCCACCTGACATTTAATCTCCTTCTCAGTAGTAAGTAAGTCTGGCAAATGCATCTACAGGGTCTCTCATTTGAATTTGAATATCACCCAATTGTTGTCTCAATTCTTTTTACTTTGGTTTCAATTCCATTGAACTCAAGTTGATTCAGCTTTTTGAGTTCAGTTTTAACACGTTTGAGTTTTTGCCAAACTTTCACCATGAAACTACCTTGTGTTGGCCTACTCCAAGCATGCAAAAAATCATTATGCCCAGTCAAACAATTAAGGAATCTAAAAGGCTTGGGCCTCCTCATAACTTCTTCTTCAAACTTGATGCTTAGCGGTGATTGACCATTGTCACGATCCAAACTCACCTATAGGTCGTGATGGCTCCCAACATCCAGGTTAGGCAAGCCAACTAATGATTTAAATATATATTTATTTCTTTAAAAATTATCCGAGCAATCAAACTCTTCGAAATTTCAAAATTTAAGAAAGATATGAGAAAATAGGATAAATTAAAACCCAAGTAAAATAATTAAATTCACAAATTCTACTAGTGTGTGTGCCAAGACCTGGTGTCACAAGTATATGAGCATCTAGTAGATTATACAAAATTCTAAATATTGTCCGAAATAAAATAGACAGAATACAAATACAAGAAGAGGCACTAATTGTTGCAGAACGGCTCAAAAAGGTAGCTCACCATTAAACCTCTGGATAACGTGGGTGCCCGCCGATAGGTCCTCCGATAGTACCTGTCTCAGGTCCTGCACAAAAAATGAAGCAAGTGTAGCAAGAGTACGTAAACAACGTGTACCCAGTAAGTATCAAGCCTAATCTAGAAGAAGTAGTGACGAGAGTTCAACTTTGACACTCACTATGGGTCAATAATATTACAATAGAATATATTGAATTAAACATGATTTTTAGATGAATAATAATTTTCTTAACAAGTAGAAGTAATTAATTCCATACATTTCAATAATTTCCAATTTTATCAATTAACTTCACAAGCAGTAATTAAAATATCAAGGTATCGTGTAATTATTATTATTAGGCACGATTTCTGCCGAGGTCATACAACCCGATCCAGAGTGTCGTGTACACTGTCGAGGGACGTGCGACGCGATCCATAGATGCATCTATACTGCCGAGGCGTTCAACGTGCTCCACAAGAAAGGAGGACATTTTCTTATGAACCTCTGGAATGAGAAGTTATTATAATATTAACACGTAGGATGTTCAATCTCTATTAACAATTCAATAATTTACATAAAATTTGAGTATATGAAGTTTCGATCTTTTACTATTTTCTCAAACAATTTACAATATAATTCCAGTAATTTTATTAAATAAAAGGAGCAATTATCACAAGTAATTCATGATTTGAGTCTTAAACTACCCGGACATTAACATAATTAGTTGTTACGCACGAAATCTCGTCACCTCGTGCGTACGTAGCTCCCACAATTAGCAGCAATTATTAATATGAATCACCTATGGGATAAATTCTATCTTACAAGGTTAGGCAAGAGACATACCTTATCTCAAAGCCCACTTCCCGATCACAATGTCGCGTAAAATCTCTATTCGGTGCTGAAAAATCCGAAACTATCCAAAAGTTATATAAAATAATTAATACATGCTCAAAAATTTGAACTTAGACTATTAAATAAATTACCCTATCCAAAAATGATAAATTCCTAAAATTCACTCGGGGCCCACGTCCCGGATTCTTGAAATTTTCGAAGGAAATCATTACCCATAATCTCAAGAACTCAAATATACAATTTCCTTCCAATTCCATAACCATTTTCGTGGTTAAAATCTCATTTTTATACACATCTAGGTTTTTCCTCTAACCCTTGATTTTCACAAATTTACAGATTAAAATCTACCTATAATCTATGTATTTAACTCAAAGTGTATAGGATTAACTTACCTTCAAAATGCTAGTTGAAATCCCCTCTCAAAAGCTCCAAAATCGCCCAAAAATGGAGGAATTACGGGCTAAAATGGCTGAGCCTCGCCCATTTAAAACGTTTTGCCTAGCAGAAATTTCGCACATGAAGAAAAAGCCTCGCAGGTGCGAGTTTCCCTCGCCTGGTCAAGTTTCGCATCTGCGTCCTAAGGACCGCACCTGCGCGCTCGTAGGTGCGCTAAAATTCTCGCTCCTACGATCCCTAGGCGTGCTTGGCTTGTCCGCTTATGCGGCTCGTGGCTTGCTACTGCGAGCTTGGACCTGCGGCTGGCCAAGCGCAAGTGCGGTTGCAACAGAAGCTGGAAGCTTCAGCTGCTGCTCCAAAGTCCAAATTTGGTCCGAACCTCGTCCGGTTAAAACCCGAGGCCCCCAGGGCCCCGCCCGAATATACCAACAAGTTTAAAATTATAAAATGGACTCGCTCGAACCCTCGGAACGTGTAAAACAACATCAAAACTAAGAATCATACCTCAAACCAAATTGATTCAACTTAGAATTTTTAAATTCTTCAAACTTACTCCGAACGTGCCGAAATATATTTAAACTACTCGGAATGATACTAAATTTTGCGTGCAAGTCTTAAATCACCATACGGAGCTATGCTCAGGCTCGAAATTCCAAATGGACTTCCATTACTCCAAAACCTACTCCAAACCAAATTTAAAGAACATTAAACCTTCAAATAGTTGATTTTCACTATTAAGCGCCGAAACGCTCCCGGATTGTCCAAAATCCGATTCGAACATACGTCCAAGTCCAAAATCATCATACGAACCTATTGGAACCGTCAAATCCCAATTCCGGGGCCGTTTTCTCAAAATGTTGACCGAATTCAAACTTGGGCATTTAAAACCAAATTAAGGAACTACGTGTTCCGATTTCAACCCGATTACTTCCAAATCCCGAACCAACCATCCTCGTAAGGTATAAATTAATAAAAGCACATACGGGAAGTTTTATTTAGGGGAACGAGGTTCTAAAAGTCAAAATGACCGGTTGGGTCATTACATTCTCCACATCTTAAACAAATGTTCGTCCTCGAATGGGTTTAGAATTATACCTGGAGTGCTGAATAAATGTTGATATCTGCTCCGCATTTCCTCCTCGGTCTCCCAGGTCTCTTCCTCGACTGGTTGGCCCCTCCACTGGAGTTTTATCGCAGAAATCTTCTTGGACCTCAACTGGCGAACCTTTTTATCAACAATGGCAACTGGCTCCTCTTCATAACCCAAGCTCTTATCTAGCTGAACTGTGCTGAAGTCTAACACATGCGATAGGTCGGCATGATACTTCCAGAGTATAGATACATGGAAAATCGGATGAACTCCTGATAGACTGGGAGGCAAAGCAAGCTCATAAGCAACCTCCCTAACTCATCTCAACACCTCAAATGGTCATATAAACCTTGGTCTCAACTTGTCCTTCTTCCCAAATCGCATGATTCCCTTCATCGGTGAAACCTTCAAGAGAACTTTTTCACCCACCATAAACGATAAATCACGCACTTTCTGATTCGCGTAACTTTTTTGCCTGGACTGTGCTGTACGAATTCGCTCCTAAATTAATTTTACCTTTTCCAAGGCATTCTTTACCAAATCAGTACCATATAACTTAGCCTCACCGAGCTCAAACCATCCGATGGGCGAACGACATCGCCGACCATATAAAGCCTCAAATGGAGCCATCTCGTTGTTAGATTGGTAACTGTTGTTATAAGCAAACTCGGCCAAAGGCAAGAAGCGATCCCACTGACCTCCAAAGTCAATCACACATGACCTGAGCATATCCTCCAAAATTTGAACTATCCGCTCCGACTGCCCGTCGGTCTGCGGATGAAAGGTTGTGCTGAGCTCTACGCAGGTCCCCAATTCATTCTGTACTGATCTCCCGAAATGGGAAGTAAACCGATTGACTCTATCTGATATGATAGAAATTGGCACACCGTTCAACCGAACTATTTTCTGAATTTAAATCTGGGCCAACCTCTCTGAAGTATACGTAGTCACAACCAGAATAAAGTGTGCCGACTTGGTTAACATGTCGACAATGACTCAAACTGCATCAAACTTCTGCAAGGTCCGCGGCAACCCAACTACAAAGTCCATAGTAATGTGTTTCTATTTCCACTCCGGTATAGTCTTCTGTTGAATTAGGCCACCTGGCCTCTGGTGCTCATATTTAACTTGCTGGCAATTTAGACACCTTGCTACATACTCAACTATGTCCTTTGGCATCCTCCGCCGCCAATAATGCTGCCTCAAGTCACGATACATCTTTGTAGCACCTGGATGAATAGAATACCGAGAACTGTGTGCCTCCTCTAGAATCATTTTCCTCAGTCCATCCATATTAGGAACATATAAACGATCCTGGAGTCATAGCACACCATCCGCGCCAATAGTAACTTCCTTGGCACCACCCCATAGTACCGTTTCTCAAAGAACCATTAAGTGTGGATCATCAAACTGGCGAGCCTTGATCTTCTCAAATAGTGAAGACTAAGCTACAACACATGCAAGAACTTCGCTGGGCTCTGATATATCCAGCCTCACAAGGCTGTTAGCCAAGGATTGAATATCCAAAGCTAATGGTCTCTCCTCTGCTGAAATGAAAGCCAGACTACCAATACAATCTGCCTTTCTACTCAATGCAACCATATTCGTTTTGCCTGGATGATACAGAATAGTAATATCATAATCTTTTAGTAACCCAAGCCATTTGCGCTGCCTCAAATTTAGGTCTCTCTGCTTGAACAAATACTGCAAACTGCGATGATCAGTGTAAACTTCATAAGACACCCCAGAAAGACAATGTCTCCAAATCTTAAGAGTGTGAACAATTGCAGCTAACTCCAAATCATGTACCGGGTAATTCTTCTCGTGGGGTTTCAGCTGACGTGAGGCATATGCAATAACTCGCTCATCCTGCATTTATATACAACTCAAACCAACGCGTGAAGCGTCACAATACACTGTATACATCCCCGAACCGGAAGGCAACACTAACACTGGTGATGTAGTCAATGTTGTCTTGAGCTTCTGAAAGCTCACCTCACAATCATCAGACTATCGGAACGGAGCACCCTTATGGGTTAATTTGGTCAAAGGTGCTGCAATAGATGAAAAGCCTTCCACGAACCGACGATAATAACCTGTTAAACCTAGGAAACTCCTGATCTCAGTCGCCGAAGTGGGACGACGCCAATTCTGAACTGCCTCGATCTTTTTAGGATCAACTTTAATGCCCTCGCCCAATACAATATGCCCCAAGAATGCTACAGAATTTAGCCAAAACTCACATTTGGAGAACTTAGAATATAACTTTTGTTCCTGCAGTGTCTGAAGCAACACTCTCATATGTTGCTCGTGCTCTTCCTTACTGCGCGAGTAAATCAAAATATCATCAATAAAGACAATGACAAATGAATCAATATATGGCCTGAATACCCTGTTCATCAAATCCATAAACACCGCTGGGGCGTTAGTCAAACCAAAAGACATCACCAGAAATTCATAATGACCATATATAGTCCGGAAAGCAGTCTTCGGAACATCCGAATACCGAATCTTCAACTGATGGTACCCCGACCTCAAGTCGATCTTAGAAAATACCCTAGCACCATGCAACTGGTCAGATAGATCATCAATACACGGCAACGGGTACTTGTTCTTGACTTTGTTCAGTTGGCGATAGTCAATACACATTCGCATAGTTCCATCCTTTTTCTTCACAAATAATACTGGTGTACCCCAAGGGGATACACTTGGTCTGACGAACTCTTTTGCTAATAACTGCTCAAGTTGTTCTTTCAATTCCTTTAATTCTTTCGGAGCCATGCGATACGGTGGGATAGATATAGGCTGGGTATCTGGAGCCAAGTCAATAGAAAAATCAATATCACGATCCGGTGGCATGCCTGGAAGATCTGAAGGAAATACATCGGAGAACTCCCGAACTACAGGCACTGAATCAATAGCCGAAGTCTCTGCAGTAGTATCCCGAACATAGGCTAGATAAGCCAAACAACCCTTCTCGACCATATGTCGAGCTTGTAGAAAGGAAATAACATGATTAGATGCGCTGACAGACAAACCCTTCTACTCCAACCTAGGAAATTCTGGCATTGCCAAAGTAACAGTCTTAGCATGGCAATTTAGGACATCATGATATGGGGATAGCCAGTCCATGCCCAGGATAATCTCAAAGTCGGTCATATCAAGCAGCAGAAGATCTGCTCTAGTCTCATAACCACAAAATGTAACAACACACACAACAACAAAATCGCCCACATGAGTGGACACATAAACAGGAGTACTCAAGGACTCTCGAGAAACATCCAGGAAATGAGCAAATATAGAGGACACATATGAATACGTAGATCCTGGATCAAATAATACGGAGGCATCTTTGCCGCAAACAGAAATAATACCTGTAATCACTGCATCTGAGGCCTCGTCATCTGGTCTGGTAGGAAAAGCATAGAACCGGGCAGGAGCGAACTGGCTGGCCTCCACCTGGCTAGCCTCCACCTCTAGGACGACCCCTACCCACCTGCCTTCCACCTCTAGGTGGTCGGACAACTAGTGGAGCAACTGGTGCGGTAATCATAGGCTGTTGACCCTGCTGCACTGGTCTACCCCGAAGCCTAGGGAAGAATCTCCGCATGTGGATGGGATCCCCGCACTCATAACAACTTCTTGGTGCGATGGGCTACTGATTAGAAATCTGACCCTGGGGACCTGAATACTTACTGAAAGAACCCTGAATAGCTGGTAAGCGATAAGAACTCTTTGGCATAGCACTAAAATAAGGTCGCACTAGGCACCCCGAGGAGGCGGTGGTGCTGGATATGGGGGCCTGCTGGACTGCCCTCTCACGAACTGACCTCTACCCCCAGACGGAGCACCTCTGAACTCTCCAGAATATTTAAATCGCTTATCCCTCATAACCTGCTCTCAGTTGTGCTGACGCACACCCTTAATCCTTCGGTCTATCTCTACAACCAACTCATAAGAAGTTCCCATCTCAACCTCTCGGGCCATAGTGGCCTGAATGCTAGTATGTAAACCCACAACAAACCTCCGTACTCTTTTTACGCCTCAGTAGGGAGTATCATAAGTGCATGGCGAGATAAGTTAGAGAACCTCGCCTCATAATCGATCACTGACATCTGACCCTGCTGGAGCTGCTCAAACTGAAATCGCAACTCTTCCCTCTGGGAGGGTGGAATATACCTGTCTAGGAAAATACGAGTGAACATGTCCCAAGTAATGGGAGGAGAATCTGCTGCTCTGCCAAGAATATAAGACTTCCACCATCTACGGGCTCTGCCCTCCAGCTGAAAAGTAGCAAAGTCTACCCCGTGAGACTCTAATATCCTCATGTTGTGTAGTCTATCCCTGCACCAATCAATGAAGTCCTGAGGATCCTCATGTCGCTCACCCCCAAAGACATGAGGATGTAGTCTAGTCCATCTGTCCAATAGCTTCTGCGGCTCGGTGGTCCCAGCTGGTTTGGGCTCAGGTGTAGCTGCTGCCACTGGCTGGACTCCACCCACAGGTAGTGCACCCTGGGTCTGATATACAGCAGTTGCCTGCCCATGAGCCTGTGCATTAGGGGTTCGTGCTCCCCCGCTCGCTTGAGATGTGACCGGGTCTACTGGAAATAAACTGGCATGAGTCATAGTATCCATGAACCGCAGCATACGACCCATGACCTCCTAGAATCCCGGTGCAGACATGAAATCCACTAGAGCTGGCTATGCTACGGGCACCACGCCATGTTTCTCAATAATAGGATCCTCTACTGGACCCACTGGTGGCACAACTGGAACAACTCTAGGACGTCCTCGTCCCCTACCACGGACTGGAGCCCTCCCTCGGCCTCTAACAACATGGGGAGTAGCTCTTCCCTGGTCTAGAACCTCATTAGAGCATGTTCTCACCATTTGTGAGAGAATAAGAGAAACATATTTAGTACTACATTATTTGCATGATGGGACATGAAGAAAGGTAGTTTTCCTAATACCCTATAGCCTCTCGAAGATAAGCACAGACGTCTCCGTACTGATCCGCAAGACTCTATTAGGCATGCTCATAACTTGTGAGACCTGCGTGAACCTAGTGCTCTGATACCATGTTGTCACGACCCAAACTCACCTATAGGTCGTGATGGCGCCCAACATCCCAGCTAGGCAAGCCAACTAATGATTTAAACATATATTCATTTCTTTAAAAATTATCCGAGTAATCAAACTCTTCGAAATTTCAAAATTTAAGAAAGATATGAGAAAATAGGATAAATTAAAACCCAAGTAAAATAATTAAATCCACAAAATCTACTAGTGTGTGTGCCAAGACCTGGTGTCACAAGTGTATGAGCATATAGTAGATTATACAAAATTCTAAATACTATCCGAAGTAAAATAGATAGAATACAAATACAAGAAAAGGCACTAGTTATTGCAGAACGGCTCAGAAAGACAGCTCACCACTAAGCCTCTAGATAACGTGGGTGCGCGTTGATAGGTCCTCCGATAGTACCTGTCTCAGGTCCTGCACAAAAAGTGCAGCAAGCATAGCATGAGTACATAAACAACGTGTACCCAATAAGTATCAAGCCTAATCTCGAACAAGTAGTGACGAGAGGTCGACTTCGACACTCACTCTGGGTCAATAATATTATAATAGAATATATTGAATTAAACATGATTTTTAGATGAACAACAATAATTTTCTTAACAAGCAGAAATAATTAATTCCATACATTTCAATAATTTCCAATTTTATCAATTAACTTCACAAGCAGTAATTAAAATATCAAGGTATCGTGTAATTATTATTATTAGGCACGATTTCTGCCGAGGTCGTACGGCCCGATCCAGAGTGTCGTGTACACTGTCGAGGGACGTGTGACGCGATCCATAGATGCATCTATACTGTCGAGTCGTTCGGCCCGCTCTACAAGAAAGGAGGACATTTTCTTATGAACCTCCGGAATGAGAAGTTATTATAATATTAGCATGTAGGATGTTCAATCTCTATTAACAATTCAATAATTTACACAAAATTCGAGTATATAAAGATTCGATCTTTTACTATTTTCTCAAACAATTTATAATATAATTCCAGTAATTTAATTAAATAAAAGGAGCAATTATCACAAGTAATTCATGATTTGAGTCCTAAACTATCCGGACATTAACATAATTAGTAGCTACGTGCGGACTCTCGTCACCTTATGCGTACGTAGCCCCCACAATTAGCAGCAATTATTAATATGAATCACCTATGGGGTAAATTCTATCTTACAAGGTTAGGCAAGAGACATACCTTGTCTCAAAGCCCACTTCCCGATCACAATGTCGCGTAAAATCTCAATTCGGGTGCCGAAAAATTCAAAACTATCCAAACGTTATATAAAATAATTAATACATACTCAAAATTTTGAAATTAGACTATTAAATAAATTACCCTATCCAAAAGTGGTAAATTCCTAAAATTTACTCCGTGTCCATGTGCCCAAATTCCAGAAATATTTAGAGGAAATCGTTACCCATAATCTCAAGAACTCAAATATACAATTTCCATCCAATTCCATAACCATTTTCGTGGTTAAAATCTCATTTTTATACAAATCTAAGTTTTTCCTCTAACCCTTGATTTTCACAAATTTACAGGTTATAATCCACCCATAATCTAGGTATTTAACTCAAAGTGTGTAGGATTAACTTACCTTCAAGTTGCTAGTTGAAATCGCCCAAAAATGGAGGAATTACGGGCTAAAATGGCTGAGCCTCGCCCATTTTAAACATTCTGCCCAACAGAAATTTCGCACCTGCAGAGGGCTAGCCGCACCTGCGGAAAAAGCCTCGCAAGTGCGAGTTTCCCTCTCCTGGCCAAGCTTCGCATCTGCGCGCTCGTAGGTGCGCCAAAAATCTCGCTCCTGCGATCCCTGGGCGTGCTTGGGTTGTCCTCTTCTGCAGCTCGTGGCTCGCTTCTGCGAGCTCGCACCTGCGGCTGGCCAAGCGTAGGTGCGGTTGCAGCAGAAGCTGGAAGCTTCAGCTGCTGCTCCAAAGTCCAAATTTGGTCCGAACCTCGTCCGGTTAACACCTGAGGCCCCCCGGGCCCCGCCCGAACATACCAACAAATTTAAAATTATAAAACGGACTCGCTCGAACCCTCGGAACGTGTAAAACAACATCAAAACTAAGAATCATACCTCAAACCCAATTGATTCAACTTAGAATTTTCAAATTCTTCAAACTTACTCCGAACGTCCCGAAATATACTTATACTACTCGCAATTATACCAAATTTTGCGTGCAAGTTTTAAATTACCATACGGAACTATGCTCAGGCTCGGAATTCCAAACGGACTTCAATTACTCCAAAACCTACTCCAAACCAAATTTAAAGAACATTAAACCTTCAAATAGTTGATTTTTACTATTAAGCGCCAAAACGCTCCCGGGTTGTCCAAAATTCGATTCGAACATACGTCCACGTCCAAAATCATCATACGAATCTATTAGAATCGTTAAATCCCGATTTCGGGGTCGTTTTATCAAAATATTGACCGAAGTCAAACTTGAGTTTTTAAAACCAAATTAAGGAACTAAGTGTTCCGATTTCAACCCGAACACTTCCAAATCCCGAACCAACCATCCTCGTAAGTCATAAATTAATAAAAAGACTTACGAAAAATTTTATTTAGGGGAATGGGGTTTTAAAAGTCAAAATGACCGATTGAGTCATTACAGTTAGAATGATAACCTCTAGTTGAGGCCACATGAACATCCATTCGGCATTATTATTATTATTATTATATCCAAAATAAAGTGTATCATAATATAATATAATTCTCAAAAAGTATAAAATATTATTAACTCTTCAGGTAGATTTAGTATGTATTCATATGAATCATTACAATAGTACTTTGTTTTATTTGCTTACACATTTTAAGATTAATTTGTGAGTTATAAAAATTCGTTACAGTTAGCTACTTAAAAGTTGTCCGCTGGTTAATTTTTAGTAATATATTATTTGAGCTCAACTGATTGAATATTATCTCTCTTAATTCTTTAATGATATTGTTGATATATGTTCTCTTTATTCACTTGGATGATTTTGTCATCAGAAAAATCTTATTGTTAATGTTGCTAATTGTAACCAATTTTGCAGTTATATCATAATTAAATTAAATAATTCAATAAGATAAAATCTTAATTGATCTTAAAGTTTTAAATATTAGAATTTACTACATAGTTCAAGTAAAAGAAAATTTAATAAATAAAATTTTATTGATTTAAAAGTCATAAGTATTAAGAAAATAAGCAAATGACCCAATTTTTCTTATCTTTTGTCACATTAGGATATTCGACTTTATTTAGTCTCTTAGTTAGCATGTAAATACCACTCGCAACACTCGTGCCCCAACAAGTCATTTATTATCTATAAATATAATTTATAAGTTTATACATATTATTCATTGTATAGGGTGAAATTGGTTATATTAAATGTTCGAATGATTATATGATACGTGGAATCAGAGGCAGACGGAAGATGAAGCGAGTGGAAATCAAGACCGATGACAACAACTTCAGTTGGCACCGGTAGATCTCGAAGGGAACATAGTCAACAGAAGCAAACGAATGTTTGTCACAAGATAACATTTAATGAATAATATTCCTCAGTATTAAATATACAGCCATTGCAGAGAATTTTGGCATTCATGGCATGCCGCTACATATTCATCAATGGCCCCATTCTTGTCATTTAAGAGAGGCTTGATCCTAGGATCTTGTTCTCTAGGTCTAACTATAAATAGTGACTTCAACAACTATTGTAAGACAAGAAATCTCTGACAAACTTATGCTACACATTATTTTCAAGCTGAATAATACTTTATTTCTTGTATAACATTATTCCTATTGCTGCCTTCGGAAGCCTTGCTCCCGCAACTAGGCTATATGCTATTTATCTCGATTTCAACGGTAAGTCTTATATTTTTATTTAACTTATTTATCATTTTGGGATCAAATCAGTTCGCTTGTCTATAAACCACAAAACAAATTCAACTATATCATTTTATGGATAAACATTCATTATCATTAACAATTTTGTAATCTTCATGCAAAGAATTATATCATTACAAGATACTCATTTATGTTCTAGTGTTTGAGTTTTCTAATTTTAATATCTTTTAGAAAATAAAATTTTATATTAGACAAAATAGTCATTTAATTTTTTTTAATATTTAGAAGTTTAAAATTTTCTAATGATTGACTATTAATTTATTTATTTATTAATCTATGTGGTAACTCCTAATATTTAGGAATTTGATAGTATTATTTAAACCTTGGATGAAACTAATAATTACCAATTTAATATTATTTAAATCGTAGATAAAACATACTCACATTATTTATCATTAGGATCATATCGTTAGCTCCGAGTCACGATGTAATTTTTAAAATATTTAATTATTTACATTATATTTCAAAATACATAAAAATAGAAAATAATTATGCAAAAACTAATATTGTCCTATATATACTCTATTCAATTCGAAAGTTATTTGGTAAAAAGAATTCTCTCCAATCACGGTGAATTCAATTATCTATAAATATTGGTCAAGGATTAATAGAAATAAAATCTTACTGGATTTTAAATGTAATTTCCTAAGAACCTATAGGCTTATAAAAACTTAAAGATTAAATTTCTAAGGTTGTAGATGTTAAATTTTAATCCAAAGGTTAAAATTTTAAATAAAACAAATCGAAAAATTCACTCAATTTCAATTTTTAGTATATGGTGCCGCTGGTGCGCCTACATCCATATTAATGAGTTTAAAATTTTATAAAAGTACATAAATATTACATTAAACAACATGTTTGAGTTATGATATAAACATAAAGTAAGAAAATTTATATTTCTGAAATGTTAATAATCCAATTTAGCTAGTAAAACAAAAAGAAATTTTGAAGGTCAAACAACGAATAAAAGAAATTTAAAAATAATTATATCCACAATCGACGTAAAATGCAACTACAAATTGTCAAGAAGGAATTATACTTTGTTCAAAGTAAAAAACAGACATTCCGTAAATTCCTAATGTAAGCAAAAAAGGTAAAAAAAAAAAAAAAAAAAATTGTTTGTAAATTCCTAACTTACATAAAGATTCTTAATATATATATATATATATATATATATATATATATATATATATATATATATATATATAGTTCTTCTACTTTTGATTGAATTTTTGTGCGCTCTTAACAAAGTTTCTGTAACGATCCGACCGGTCGTTTTGAGAATTAGTGTCCCGTTTGGTGGTTTAAAGCCTCGAGCAGCTTCATATCATGTATTATAACTTGCGTGTGTGGCCGAGTACGGTTTTCGGATGATTCACGATTGATTTGGAGGGATAATTCTTGCTTTAGGAGCTTAGTGATAAGAGCTGACCGGAGTTTGACTTTTGTGTAGACGAATCCAGAATGGTGTTTTGACGATTTCAATAGCTCTGTATGGTGATTTTTGACCTAGGCATGTGTCCCGATTTAGATTTGAAAGTCCGTAGGTTGACTTGATGCATTTTGGCTAAAATTAAAAAGTTGAAGGTTTAGAAGGTTGAGAGGTTTGACCGGGAGTTGACTTTGTTGATATCGGGTTCACATTTCGATTCCGGGAGTTGGTATAGCTCTGTTATGTCATTTGGAACTTGATATGATTCGGCGCGAGTTGTAGAAGTTGAAAGTTCATAAGTTCATTTAGTTCGATTTGAGGTGCGATTCGTAAATTTGATATTGTTTGATGTGATTTGAGGCCTCGAGCAGGTCCGCGTTATGTTATGGAACAAGTTGGTATGATTGGAAGGGGTCTCGGGGGCCTCGGGTGGGTTTCAGATGGGCTACGGGCCATTTTCTTCTATTTTTGGACTCCTGATTGCTGTTATCTGGTGTTCTTCATCGCGACCGCGATGAAGCAATCGCGTTCGCATAGTGTTCTGAGGGAGCTGGCATTTTGTTCTTCGCGGTCGCGAAGAGGCGACTGCGTTTGTGATTATTTTGGGAATTTTGTCTTCGCATTCGCGTCAGGGAATACGCAATCGCGTATGAGGAACGGAAAGAGCATCAGGTGTCTTACTCTCTGCGTTCGGGAGGTTACCAACGCGTTCACGAAGGTTGATGAAGATTGTGTGCCGAGCGGTTGTTCACTCGCGTTCGCGTAGGGATATTTTGGCAGCATATAATTTGTGGTTCGCGATCGCGAAGCATCTTCCGCGAACGCGATGTATATTTTAGTGGGCAGAATATAAAGTACTCTATTTCGAGGGCTTTTGATATTTTATCACTTTTTGAGTTAGAGTGCTCGGATTTGGGCGACTTTGGAGAAAATTTTTACGTGTTGGTTTGGGATAAGTTTTCTTTATCCGGATTTGAATATACTTCGTGATTTCGTCTTTGTTTTTAATATTAAATTACTGATTTGAATGGGAGAAAATGAGAATTTTGTATAAACTTTCAAAAATGTAAAATGAGGATTTGAAGGCATATTTGATTTCGAAACTTGATAATTTTGGTATGGTTGGACTTGTATCGGAATGAGTTGTCGAATTTTGTAAATTTTACCGGGTTCTGAGGTGCGGGCCCGTAGTTGACTTTTTAGTTTTCTTTAAAGAACAAAACTTTATTATTCGGAATTGTTTCCTATGGTTTTTATTTATGATATGAAGTTATTTTGGCTAGATTTGATACTTTCGGAGGTTGTTTCATACGAGAAGGTCATTTTAGAGTATCGATTTTGCTTCTTTGAGGTAAGCATCTTGTCTAACTTTATGGGAAGGAAACTAACCCCTAGGATTCGGGTTGATTGTACCATTTGTGTTATGTGAAAGCTGTGTACACAAGGTGATGAGTGGGTAAACAGGCTATATGTGGTATTTGACTGGTTTAGGTTATCTAGACTCTTTCCATTCCTTTAATTGAATCGTCATGAAATGTTATATCTCTCATGGTTAATCTACGCTTACATGCTCTATTTGACGTTGTTTGCACTTGTTCTACCTCTTACTTGTTATTTTGCCATTATATGCTTTAGTTGAAGTTATTGCCTTCCTTATTGTCGTGTTACCTCTTAATTGTTGAGTCCCTTCCATGACTCCGTACTTATTTGCTACTTGCCTTAACTGTTTTACTTGCACATCTTAGTTGTCACGTGCTTTACTTGTCCTGTTATTTTTCTTGTCATATTTGTTGCATTTCTTTGATTATTACGTGGTTCTTTTATTGCTGTGTACGCATACCCTTTAATCGTAGAGATTCTTATAAATTGAGTTATTGAATTATTATTGTTATTGTTATTGTTAATTGAAATTATTTGTGGATCGGGTTGTACGCCGCAACGGGTGAAATAAAGGGGGATTATAATTTTGGTAAATGATGATACAGTGGGATCGGATTGCACGCCGCAACGGGTGGAATAAGGGAGGATTGTAATATTGATAAATAATTATACGGTGGGATCGGGTTGTACACCGCAACGAGTGAAATAAGGGAGGATTGCATTATTGATAAATGATGATACAGTGGGATCGAATTGCGGTGCGTAACGGTTTGTGTACGTAATTCTTGATATTACTTATTGATATTATGGTGGAATAAGGGGGAATTATGATATTGATATATGATGATACAATGGGATCGGGTTGCGCGCCGCAACAGATTGTGTGTGTTATACTTGCTGTTGTCGCTATGTCTTGTGTGAGTCATGCATCCTTCGTGAACTGTTGTATTACTTCAAGGTGTCAATATGTGCTTCCGTGGTTACTTGGTGAATTAATTTTCACGACGAATTTACTGTGCAGAGTCATTATCTCATACCCTGCTGAGTTTTTGGTAACATAACAGTTTTAAATAAAAAAAAATTATTAACATACTTACTTTATATGACTCTTAAGTTAAAACTTGTTGTTTCATTTGGTATTTTACTATTCTTAATAGTTGTCATATTTCACTTTAATTGATTTCTCAACTTAAACTCTTTACCCTATTCAATGTTTTTACTTTACTAAAAAATCGTTATTATGTTTTAATTTAACAAATTCTATACTTAATTCAGTAGCTTATCTGATGCTTTATTTTATTTAAAAATATTATTTTCTTCACCCAAATAATTTTTAAAATAAACTCATTTTTTTATTTGATTCCCTACTTTATTCAAGGTGGTTATTATGCCTTATCGTATATAAATAAACCTCTTGAATATTTTAATTAACATTTGACACGGATACAATGTACATGGTGGCATGTGGGTTTTGACGTGCGAAAGTAATTTGGAAAGATGTGGGTACGAGGTGCCATACGTATAATATTTGAAAGTTGTGACTTATGATTTGAGATTACGAGGAGTGGTACCTCGGGTAATTCTTGTTGTAAATTGTGCATTTGGAACAATTTGATTGATTGAGTTGTCATCCGTTTCTTTATTACTCGTTTATTTCTTATTGCTATTCGTTCTTTTATTATTTTCACTGTTGATTGTAAATTTGTGATCCTTCTGTTGTTGGTCTTACATTGACTTTCTTTCCATTGTTAGCTTTAAGTTATATCCTGCACAAGTTTTCATGTCTGGTAGGTGTCTTGACTGGACCTCGTCACTACTCTATCGAGGTTAAGCTTGATACTTACTGGGTACCGTTGTGCTGTACTCATGCTACGCTTCTGCATATTTTTGTGCAGATCCAGGTACTTATGATCGAGTTGGTTTGAGACTTATGTCTGTGCGGCTGGAGACTTCAAGGTATACCTACTTGACGTTCGCAGGCTCCGAAGTCACCTTCTGTTGTATTTTATTTTCATTGTTTCCTATTATTCCGAGACATTGATGTATTGTTATTTCTAGTGACTCTTATAAAAGCTTATGGCTTGTACTACCGGTTTTAGGATTTTATGATCGACGTTGGCTCAGCTATGTAGTATCAGTTGTTATCTAACGTATTGCAGTTAAATAGTTAAATTTTGGTATTAATTAGCATATGTTAGGCTTATCTAGTCTTAGAGACTAGGTTTCATCACGTCATCCTAAGGTGGGGAAACTGGGGTAGTGACAAGTTGGTATCAGAGCTCTAGGTTCATAGGTGCTAAGAGTCATAAGCAGATTTAGTAGAGTCTTGCGGATCGGTACAGAGACGTCTGTACTTATCTTTGAGAGGCTACGTAACTATTCGGAAATTCCACTTCTTTCATTCCTTATCGTGCGGCATTGGTTCAGCTTGAAGTATAATCTTATATTCCTTTACATCCACTCATGTACGATATTGCGCACTCGGTATTAGCTATGCGCCGACGGTTCATGATGCTGTGGATGGGCTACGAGGGAGCCAGGGATGCTCAAACATTGTCTCAACGTGTCATCCAGACTGAGGATGCGGATGCATTGAGAGACCAACCAGTTGTTCACGTGGGGGTGCATCGGGTTCTGGCATCTAGTTGATAAGTACGAACTTGAGAAGATTTAATTGGTTGCCTAATCATCGCGATCGTGGTAGGGTCATGAGGTGGATGATGATTTGAGGATAGTGGGTGGTATTAGAGACTATGTGGTTCGTATGGGATTTCTACTCAGTGAAAGGTACATATTATCATTCAAGGCACTGGAAGAAGCGAGTTTGATTGTCACGAGGATGAGTATGCGCTTAGTAGATGATTTGAGGTATCTCATGATTGGTGTTGTACAAGCTATGAGGGTTAGTATGGTGGATCATCGGATGTTGTGTCATATGGCTTCGCGCCAAGTGGGGGAGCCCATTATCGACAATCAAATTGCAGGGTTATGTATTATATCAGTTCTGGACTGCGATGTATATGTGGTATTGAAGGGTTCCCCAAAATCTGTATATAATTAAGATCTGAGATTTGTATGGGATAATGCTGGGACCTGCGGTATTTATGCGTCATTAATAATTCTACACTTCAGCATCAGAGAGGTTAGAGAAATAGCTTCAAACTCACAGAAGGTCTCTTTGGAGTAGGTATCTCGGTTGCAGCATTATAGGGTGCTTCAGAGGAAATACAGTGGTTTATGAGCTTCTAGGCTACGTGGTTCATGCTAGGATCTCTACATAGAACCTTGGTTTTGGGATCGTTGTATACCGACAAGGCTTTTTAGAGAAGTGTCACTGTATTCTCTGCACCATGGGTATTGTGGAGGTGAGCAGAGTTACTTTTACTACATTTCAGTTGTCGGGGGAAGCATATCAGTGGTGGCAGGTTTATGAGGAGGGCAGACCAACTAATGCAACACCACCCTCTTGGACTCATTTTTAGAGATGTTTTTAAGGGAGTTTGTTCCCTAGACCCTCCAGGATGCGTGGCGCATAGAGTTAGAGCAGTTGTGCCAGGGCACCATGACTGTGTTAGGGTACGCCATCAGGTTCAGTGCGTTATCCCATCATACACCAACTTTGCTTCATACAGTCAGAGAGCGAGTCCGCAGATTTATCGAGGGGCTCCATTACGGCCTTAGATTCAACATAGCTCGGGAGTTGGAAACTGATACTCCATTTCAGCAGATTGTGGAGATTGCCAGGAGATTAGAGCGTATTTGGGGTGAGGATAGGGAGAATAAGGAGGCCACGAGGTCTCGAGGTTCTAGAGGATTCGTTGGATTCTAGTCTTCAGCTATGGCCCATTATAGTGGAAGCTCGGGCAGTCGGCCAGTACAGTCCGCACTTTAGACTACTCGTGATGCTCCAGTTAGTCAAGTTACTCATATGGGGCAGTCATCATCTAGTGCACCAGTGGCACGGGGTTCCTACAACGGTTATTCCAATTATCCGGCACAGACTCAGTAAGAGCAGCCACGCCCGCAAAGGGATTGTTATGAGTGTGGTGATACTAGGCACATCATGGGAGATTATCCCAGACTCGGGAGAGGTGGATTTCATCAGAGCACTCAGGCTACGGGCTCCATTCCGGATGCTACTCCACCTGCACAGCCAGTTAGGGGTGAAGAATAGGCGGGTAGAGGGTGCCCTAGAGGGGGAGGCCCGACCCGTTGGTATGCTTTCTATTATAGGACTGAGGCCGTTGCACCAGATGGTGTCATTACAGATATGGTTTCGATTGTTATAGAGCGTCATTCTACTTTGATTCGGTTTTGCTAATCGGGGTAAGCCCTCTTATCTTGCTTCATATATGGGTGAGTTCGTGATTTTGTACTCTGCTTATGTATTTACCACTATTGGGGGATTCTATAGTGATAGCCCGTATCTATCGTATTATTTAGTTCACTATTGAGAGCTATGAGACTAGAAATGACTTTCTGTTACTCATTACAGTAGATTTTGATGTGATTTCTGGATGGTTTGGTTACAATTTGTGATTTAGATGCTCTACCAACATAGAGAGTTCGTTACGTGTTGTGATTTTGGTTTCGTGGAGTTGAATTAGTGGAAGGTTTCTGTTGGAATGATGTGTATTCTACTTGTGATTCAGAGCTGAGGATGGGATCCTCGCGTTTTCATGTGATTTGATATGTTGGGACCGGGCTACGTGTCGCGGTGGAGTTGTATTAAGATGAGATCATTGTGATTAGTTCATATGTTTTGATTCTTCCTTGCGGGATTGATTCGTAGTATGGTACTGATAGGGAGTTGTGCCTGTCAGGCTTGTTTGATAGTTCTCTCATGTGTTTCTCTTGGCATATTCAGTTATATTCGCGTTGTGCTTATTGGATTCTAGATTGCGAGGTGTGTTAGATGTGACTTGTTGATTAGAGTGAATGGTTACAAGATCTTCATGTTTCTTGCATCGTTGTAAGTGTTGTGAAGGTTTGGAATAGGGTTCTAGCTGAAATGAGGTTGATTGCCGGTGCTAGATTTGATTATGGGCAGTTATGGTGGTAAGAGATGTTGTTATGGGCATATGTGTGATGTGTAACTTCATGTGGTTGTACCTTGTGTGTGTAGGCATGATTTGTTGCATCTGGTTGAGTTGATACATTGTGTTTATGCGGGGATCGGGTCTTTGGGAAGATTCAGATGGCAAAAAATTTGGTTCTAAGGCTTATTAGTATGGGTGGAAGGAATAAGTTTTTAGTTGAGATGGTATTGTCGGGCCTACATGGATTGGGGTGATGTGGAATCACCCCCGGGTGTATGTATGGTGTGTTCATGCAGTGATTTGATGACTTCGGAATGGTTCCTAGCACGTTCGAAGACGAACGTTTGTTTAAGAAGGGAAGAATGTAACGACTTGATCGGTCGTTATGAGAATTAGCATCACGTGCAGTGGCTTAAGGTCTCGAGCAACTTCGTATCATGTATTATGACTAGTGTGTGTGGCCGAGTTCAATTTTCGGATGATTCGGGATTGATTTGGAAGCATGATTCTTGCTTTAGGAGCTTAAGCGGTACGAGTTAACCAAAGTTTGACTTTTATGTAGATGACTCTAGAATGGTGTTTTGATGATTCCAATAGCTCAGTATGGTGATTTGGGACTTAGACGTGTGTCCGGATTTGGATTTGGAAATCCATAGGTTGACTTGATGTATTTTGGCAAAAATTGAAAAGTTAAAGGTTTGGAAGGTTGAGAGGTTTGACCGTGAGTTAACTTTGTTAATTTCGGGTTCGGATTTCGATTTCGGGAGTTGGTATATCTCCGTTGTATAATTTGAAACTTTCATGCAAAATTTGACGTCATTCCAGGTTGATTTGATATGATTCGGCGCGAGTTGTAGAAGTTGAAGGTTCATAAGTTCATTTAGTTCGATTTGAGGTGCGATTCGTAGTTTTGATGTTGTTTGATGTGATTTGAGGCCTCGAGCAGGTCCGCGTTATGTTATGGAACTGGTTGGTATGATTGGACGGGATCCCGGGTGGCCTCGGGTAGGTTTCGGATGGGCGACAGGTCATTTTCTTCTATTTTTGGACTGCTGCTTGCTGTTATCTGGTGTTCTTCATCGCGATCGCGATGAAGCAATCACGTTCGGATTGCTGGCATTTTCTTCTTCGCGGTCGCGAAGAGGCGACCGCATTCGTGATGATTTAGGAATTTTGTCTTCGCGTTCACGTCAGGGGATATGCGATCACATGTAAGGAACGGAAAGGGCATCAAGTGTCTTATTTTCCTCATTCGCGAGGTTACTAATGCGTTCACGAAGGTTGATGAAGATTGTATGCCGCGTTCGCGGCTGTTCACTCGCGTTTGCGTAGGGATATTTTGGTAACATATAATTTGTGCTTCGCGATCGCAAAGTATCTTCCGCGATCGCGATGTATATTTCACTGGGTAGAATATAAAGTACTTTATTTCGAGGGCTTTTGATATTTTATCACTTTTTGAGTTAAAGAGCTTGGATTTGAGCGATTTTGGATGGGATTTTCACGTGTTGGTTTGGAGTAAGTGTTCTTTATCCGGATTTGATTATATTTCGTGATTCCATCTTAGTTTTTAACTTTAAATTATTGATTTAAATGGGAGAAAACGAGAATTTTTGTATAAACTTTCAAAAATATAAAATGAGGATTTGAAGGCCGATATGATGTCGGAACTTGATAATTTTGGTATGGTTAGACTCGTATCGGAATGAGTGTTCGAATTTTGTGAGTTTTGTCGAGTTTCGAGGTGCGGGCCCAGGAGTGATCGAAAATTTATCATTCAGAATTATTTTCTATGGTTTTTATTTATGATATAAAGTTATTTTGGCTAGATTTGAGCCGTCGGGATGTTGTTTCACGCGAGAAGATTATTTTAGAGTATCAGTTTAGTTTCTTTGAGGTAAGTATCTTGTCTAACTTTGTATGGGGAAAACTACCCCCATAGGATTCGGGTTGATTGTGCCATTTGTATTATGTGAAAGCTGTATATGTAAGGTGACGAATGGGTACATGGGCTATATGTGGTATTTGACCGGTTTTGGTTATCTATACTCTTTCCATGTCTTTAATTGAATCGTCATGACATGTTATATCTCTCATGGTTAATCTACTCTTACATGCTCTATTTGACGTTGTTAGCACTTGTTCTACCTCTTACTTGTTATTTTGCCCTTATATGTTTTAGTTGAAGTTATTGCCTTCCTTAATGTAGTGTTACCTCTTAATTGTTGAGTCCCTTCCATAACTCCGTACTTATTTGCTATTTGCCTTAACTGTTTTACTTGCACATCTTAGTTGTCACGTGCTTTACTTGTCCTGTTATTTTTCTTGTAATATTTGTTGTATTTCTTTAATTATTACGTGGTTCTTTTATTGTCGTGTACTCGTACCCTTTGATTGTAGAGATTCTTATAAATTGAGTTATTGAATTCTTATTGTTATTGTTAATTGAAATTGTTTGTGAATCGGGTTGCACGCCGCAACGGTTGAAATAAGGGAGAATTATGATTTTGATAAATGATGATACGATAGGATCAAGTTACACACCCCAACGGACGGAATAAGATACTAAATTGTCTTTTATAATATACAAAAAAACACTCAAAAAGTCCTTTTGGCTCAGCGTTTTAAAAAGTAACAATACTATATACACTATTCCGAAATAAAATACACTTCTACTTCTAAGTAAATTTCTTGAAAATGTATTTCCTCTTTTATTTTTATGCAAGTTATACATTTGGTCGGCCCGCCAAAGTTAATTATATTCGCTAGCCAAATATATAAAAATATATATTGATTATATATATATATATATATATATATATATATATATATATATATATATATATACACACACACACACACACACACACATTGTGCATTAATATATAAAAAATATAAAAAAAATTGATTGTTACTTTTGGGAGCGGTTATACAATGTAGTTTTCTTATACCCCTTTACTTTGGTATATTGTTCAAATCTGCCCTCCGTTATACTATCGGACATATCTACCCTTACCGTTAGGTAAACTTTTTAAAAATACCCTCCACCTAACCACCAAATTAAAAAAAAATATTTTTTAAAAAAATCCATTAATAACCCGTTAAACCCCTTTTATTTACTGCACTTCTTCCTCGCATATTATTCATCTCCTTCGTAGTCACTTGTTGAACTCAAGAAGTGAAAGACATAAAAATACCGACAATCATATATTCATTTATATGTTGAGTCTCAATTCTCTTAATATCCTTATTGTATGTTTATTATATTCTACCTTTTTCAATTTTTTTTTTCTTCTAGCTTCTCTCTTTTTTCCCACCATGTCGAACTGTACCGAGTATTCATCATGATTTTCTTTACACCATGACTTGAATATTTATAACATCTTATTAGGTTAACAGTTCTGAAGTCTTAGGGCATCTACCAAAGTATTTCTTCCTCCAGCAACAAGCATTTGTTGATGAGTATTCACGCACCATGATTTTCTTATTTAGCTTTAAGCATTTGGGCAACAAGTAATTATTGTCAAATCCCGCCTTTAGAACCAAAGTTGGATTCCAAACTATGAGATAAGATACTCGTAATTCTTAGTAATAACTGAACTTATAATGAACAAAAATTAAAAAATAATTAGAGGAGATTCAATTTAATATCAATCTACAGTCTAAGAAATTCATCAAGAATGAAAGAAAGTACACCAACAAGTTGGAAAGCAACTTAACAACCTAAGTACACTAACTTCATATATTAACCAAATGCAAGTATTATTAAAGTATATATCAGTTGTTACCAACATACAAACCAACTGTCAAGTGTGCATAACATTAGACAAAGGGATGCCATATTATAACCACACACAAAAAAAAACGAACATTATAACATGATATCCTAATGTCACCATAAACAACTAATAATCATAATATAAGTTCTTACTAAACCTACTTCCATCATTACTCTCTCTAAATAAATAAAATATATTAAGACACTTCAGAAATTTAGGTTACGTATTTTTAAGTGACGAGTTTAACGGGTTATGGGTTAATGAATTTTTTTAAAATGATTATTTTATTAATCTAGTGGCTTTTCGTTGGGTGGAGGGTATTTTTAAAAAGTTTGACTAACGGTAAGGATAGATATGACCCGATAGTATAAGGGAGGATAAATATGAACAATATACTAAAGTAGAAAAGTATATTTTGCCATTTTCCCTTGAAAATATAATAGTGTCTCGTAGCTACTCAACTTTTGTACTCGTCTGATGAGCATTAGCGAAAATAACCTTTTTAAGTTTAATGAAATAAAATTGAATTAAACTAACCTACAACCTAAAAATAGCTAACCTTTCATACTTAACGCACCTTTCTTCCACAAACGAACAAAGGAATGGTTCTAGAAAGGGGGAAGATTAGACCATAGAGGCATATGTCAAGGAATTGAAGTTTATTGCCGATTCTTTTGCAGCACTTGGCAGTCCTACATTAGATTCAACTTCTTAATGTTCTTTTTCCTTCTCAATTCTTGCCTCTCAAAATTCAGAGTCCATTACTTATATTGTCACTGAACTATATAAAATTATGGAGTAAAGTTATTTAATTTCTTTTATTTGTAACAAGATAGACACTCAACTATCTCTATTGCACTATGATGATCATTCAACCAGATTTATTAATTTTTTCGATAGAAACTGCTGACTTGGAATTCACATATATTTTTGGACCACATAAAATAATTAATACCCAAACAAAGTATAGAAATCTACCCATATACCCAATTTGTCCCGTCCCGATCCGACCAGTTTATAAGAAAGAGCATTGTAAGACTTTTGGGTGAATTTTTATCTTTATAAATGGGTCGGATCGGGTTGAATTGGGGGTAGGAGTGAGTTTATATGCTTTATTCAAGTGTTAATTATTTTATATGGTCCAAAAGTCTATGTGGACTGCCAAGTCAGTATTTTTCACTGAAAAAAATCAATAAATCTGATTAGAGTGCAATAAGGAAAGTTAAGTGACCTTCATGTTACAAATGAAAGAAAAATGACTTTACTCTATAATTTTAGATAGTTTAGTGACCATGTGAGTAATAACGGTAAAAGTTTATAAGCTTTCAAGTGATTCACAATGAAAGGATCTCTGATATTGATTCATTTAGATGATCAATTGCCAATTGTCAATTCCCTGGGTCCAAATAACTTAATTATTAATGGGCTTCTCTTTCCTTTTAATTTAATTTTCCTTAAATAAATGAATTTTCCTAAGACATGCTTCCTGTATATTGTGAAGACAAGACATACTGGGAGGAAAGCCCTTTACTTATTGGTCAACAAAGTAGGCATTGTTAGTCACCTCCGTACCAATATTAAGATCTTGTATAATTACAGAAAACGTCTTGCTTCTGCCACCTATTTTTACTAGCCTTAAAAATTGAATTTGTTAGGAAAAGAGTTGAACTATTTCAATGCATAATCAAGATTTTCATGAAATGGTCGGTCACCGCTCATTTGACTTAATAACTCTTCACACTTGACTTTCTTAGCTAATTACGGATTTCCTAATCGCGACTCAAAAAAAGAATTAAAGTTGAAAAATCACAGTCCCTGCACGGGTACGTCGTAATTAACCTAGAGACAGACATCTGTTAATTAAACCACAAAGTCAACAGCTTGAATCTACTAGTCTCTTAATTACTGTTGATTTTCTAGAAAGAAATCGAACATGCTATGTCTAAAACCATAGCGGAGAAAAAGGAGGTGAAAATATGAACAATGCTTTAGTGGCATGTTTTAAGCCGTTAAGTCTTTGTCAAAAGATAAACATGATTAGGGACTTATGTTAATGACCCTTCTGATGTACTAAGGAGGTGTCACATCTTTTAACGATTTGTTTATATACATATATATAATACAAATACAAATATCCTCTTCAATTACCTAAAAAAAAAACATAAATAGGGGGAGAGCAAAGCGATGGGATGTTTTACGTATGGTAATTCTTTAGAGTGACATGTAAGAGGTATCCTCAGATCTAGTTGATGAACTAATTAACCTTTTGTATGCACCAAGAACAACTATAGCACATATCTAGAATAGTTTAAACAACATAAGACAAAGTCTAATTAATCCATGTTGTTGACTGCATTGATGTTCCATATTAATAGCAGAAAAGATTAAAATATTACATATAAGATGTAGGGGTACGAGATTTTTCCGGAAAAATCATGCGGGCTTATGCCAAAGCCAGAACAATATCACATTGTGTTAAAAGTATTTTTGAACTGACTTAGCCTAACGGATCAGATGAATTAATTAAGAAAAGAAATTTCAACCTCTATTATATTATAGGAGTAAAGGATTAATTATAGTTACATGTAAACCTAATTACGTAAATATTGTTTACAACATCAATGCATGTATAGAACTTAGACTACTTCTATAAATACCCTTTCTAGTCATGACCGGATACCATCACAAACCAGCTTTTAGCCATAGTTGCCAACTTCTCTCAGCTTCAAGAATTGAACCCCTAATAAATATGGAATACTCAACTCATGTAGCTGCAACTACTTTGATTAACTCCTTTCAAACGAAAGAAAACACCATTTTCAGCCACCAAATTTCTGCGAGAATCCGGCTTGCTACTGAACTAGACGTGCCACATCTTCACAAACTCGTTACCCAAATGGCAGAATACCATGGCCTATCAGAAATCTTCACTACAACAGAAACATCACTTTACAACAATTTATTCAAATCCAATGATCCTCCTTTTCATTCTCTCACTGCCCTTGTCCTTGAAATTTCTCCCAACCCTTTTCCTCCCATAACCAAATCCAATAACCTCATCAGTTTCACCCCTATAATCAAGAATAATTACAATCTTGATCAAATGTATGTTTTGGACCCTGAACTTGAGACTTTTAGGTCCAAATTTAAAGGGGATGGTGAGAATAATGGCAATGTTTATGTAGCAGGTCACGTGCTTGTTTTTCCTAGCTACAATGGTTTTTTTGAGAAACCTGGTTTATATTTAGACCAAATGTTTGTAAGGAAGTGTTATAGGGGGATGAGGTTAGGAAAATTGTTATTTTCTGCTGTTGCATCTCAGGCTGCGAAAATGGGAATGGGGATGGTTGATTGGCTTGTGGCTGATTGGAATGAAGAAAGTATTAATTTCTATGAGAAAATGGGTGCTCATTATATTCCTGAATATAGACTTTGTAAATTGTATGGGGATCAGCTTCAATCATTCTCCAAGAAAACCGATTGATTACGTACTTTTTTTCTTTTGGATTTGTAAGTTCATAATTTCTAGTGGAAGGAGTATGAAAGTTTGCTGGCTTTTGAAGTTAAATGTTACTTGTCTGATTTAATTTTATTTGCCAGGTTATTTTTTTTCTCTTTTGAATAAACCATCCAGACTTAGTACCTATATATATATATATATACTAAGTAAGATTTGCATTCCTCCCTGCTGATTTGGTGCTAAAAATTAGGGCTTATATATCTTTACAAAATTATCAATTCACATACTTTGCTGCTTTACTGGTACATCACTAATGCTAATAAAAGACATTCAATACAATTGTACTGTGAATGAAAATAGCGTTGAATATTTATTTTTTAGTATTTTCATGATTTAAATAAAATGTATAACTTATTTTTCTTTTAGTGGTTAGTCATGTGAATAATAGTACTTATTAGTCATAATTTTAAATTATGTTTGTTTTTATTATGGCTTATTAATAATATTTATTTTATGCAATTTTATTATCTTTATTGTTGAATATTTTAGTACAATACCATAACTCATCTCATAATTATGTTATTTTATTAAAAAACACCTTATATAGTTCTGTCTTATTAGGATTAAAGAAATATTTGGTGCACAAATTTTACGACCAAGACTTTATGGAAAAAAAAAAGTAACCTGAAAAATTCACATACCAAGTTGTCAAGCATTTCAGGTGTAAACACCAGGCATAACGACCGCATGAGCCATGTCTCTTTCACATGAGAGTTGCCATTTATGAATAAACTTTGTGTCCATATGTCTGTCGAAAACGAATGTGATGCTAAACTCATTGAGCATCGCGCTAATCCCTGACTTACGAAGGATTTCCTTCATATAACAAGCATTTCACAGACATCTTTTAGCATCTTTGTCACGTTCCAAAATACCCCTAGACGTGACTGACACCCAACTAATACTACCCGCCGGGCGAACCAACTTATACCATATACTTAGCATTTATTCAAAACTCAACCAAAATAAATGTAAGTTCCAATATTTCGATAATTAAATACGAATAATTAATGATCCAAATTGTTTCATAAATAAACAAAGAAACAACACTCTCGCCCAAATCTCGCATTAGACTATGGAGCATCTAAGAGGATTACAAAAGATACTATATGAATAAATGATAAAGACTCTTTTGGAAGCCTCCACGAATAATGCGGCGGCTCACCTCAGTAATTGGATCAACTCTAGCGAACTCATCAACCACTAGCTCCGTCTTCACCTATAGTATCTGCATGGACATGCAGGTAAGGAGTGAGTTATATGTGAATATAACTTAGTAAGATCTTCGACCCGCCACTCTAAATACCTCTAGAATAAGTGTTAGAAAATACAAACACACAACGAGCACAACAATAATATGCACAATAATTATTTCACAAATATAATTGTCCAAACTAATATTTAACATTACACATTTATATCTTTAATACAATTCACACTAACGACTTGTCACAAGCGGCCGTGAAGAAAATTAATCAAACACCCCTAAAAGTCCAGGACGGCATACACAATGCCCTAAATCTATCATGGCGGCATACATAATGTCCCAAATATATTACGGTCGCGAAGAAATTATTTCTAACGCCCCAACGTCATAGCACGATGGTACGCCATATTACACCACACTACAAATCACATATTAAATAATTTTAGTTTTTTCACAAAATAATATATATTTTCGGCTGGTCAAAGATCACCGATTCTGCCAAGCGTATGCTCGTCCCAACGCATAGACCAGATACACAAAACATACTTTCAAAACCGGTTTTGAAAAAGCAAGCATCAAAGTTTAAAGTCTCACTTACCTCGAATTCACTATCCAAGCGCTCTTTCCAATAACTCAAAACTATACTCTTGGGTCTCCATATCACCTCAAACTACACAAAAATGGATTTAGAATGGTCAAAAACCCTTGGGTGAATAGTTTTATAATTTTTAACACAAGTCAAACTCACAATTAAAGATTGACCCAAAAGGTCAACTCTAGTTAACGAGTTAGAATTTCTGGACCATGACCACCAACATATTCTCCTCGTCGAGAGGATTCCAGAACACTAATCAAAATCAAAATTTGATAACGTTTTCCCTCCCAAATTAATGGTTTTGGTTGAAGAACCCTAGGGCTAGAGTTTCTCTGAAAATTTCTCCATATTTCTACCATAAAAATCTTCTCAAAATCACGGAATAAACACAAATAAAAGTTAAGGATCATTACCTTGATGATTTGGGCTGAAAATCTTTATTTTTCTCTTCTTTTTTCCTCTCTTTTTCTCCCTTTATTTTCTTTTCTCCCTCAAAACATCGGCCGATAAGGCCATACAAGTATCCATATACACGACATCTGTCTACAAGCCTATAAGAGTATATAAATGTAATAAAGGTCGGAAAAGGGGCCCGCTATACTAATCAATACATATCCAAATCATACTGACCAAATAGGCAACTCCGAAGTAAGTGGAGTGCACAAACACCTTCCGTTGAGCTGATAGCCTACTAGGAGAACTTTCAACCTATCTATCGGGACCTGCGGGCATGAAAAGCAATGTCCCCAGGAAAAAGGGACGTCAGTACAAATAAAGTACCGAGTATGTAAGGCATGAAAGTAGTATATAAAAGACATAAAAAAAACATGTAGTAAAGAACTCAACCTGTAATTCTGTGTAGCTCTATGAATCATGAAAAATTTATAATGTCATGCATGAGCGTATAAATATCATATCATGCATAGGTATATGCGTACATAACATCATCAAGCCTCTGAGGTCATCCCATCATATCATCTCAGCCACTGTGGGCGAAATCATCAATGTATACCAGCTGATCAGGTGGTGGTGCGTATATAACGCCATCACCTTTCCCCATACCCCATATATATATATATATATATATATATATATAACATCGTACATCCAATATACATGTACATCCATTTATATATATAATATGCGAATATAACGTCGTCTGGTCATGGGTGAATGTACATGTATAAATGGATGCAATGCATAATGAAGTAAGTCAATAAGATTTCTCGAAATGTCATAAGATTAATATGCCTTCGGATAAACTTTAGTAACTTATGTATTTTTTTGATACCCATGAACAGAAGATATAATAATAGGACACATGGGGAATCAAGAACATAGGCACCCCTAGTACTTCTATGAATAGAATCATTTATGAAAGTTCTGCATTTGCATGTTTCATTTGTATCATATGGATCATGCCAAAAGGAAAGAACGGATAAACTTAACATAACTCAAGTCGTCAATGCAACTTAACAACAAGCTTATGACAACTAGTGCGTCAACCCTATAACAAAGAAATAAGTGTACAACTTAGATGGCGGTGGTATATCACGTATCTCAAATGATAACTCGATTCTAAAATAAAACGGAAAGTATTTCCCCTGATTTACTGCTCCCTCAAGCCTACTATAGGCGAGATACAAAAATAATACAATCATCAACTCAAAAACAACCCAACTACAATTGGGGACCACCAAATATACCATAACACACCCAATCAATACGTTATCAATTAGCCTGAAATGACAACGACGGACGACCAGCCTACTACCCTACCACATGTGGCATTTATCCATACCCTTCATCCTTCCAAACTCCATAATCAGCAGCACAATAGGCCAACAAGAGTGGACTACAAAACAGTTCACTAAAAGTGAAATAAATCAAACTCACGGCTTCCGATCACCGTCCTGTGAGTTCTAAATATTAGAAAATAAATTTATCAACCTTCCTTGATATTTAAAATCATAAATACAGAAAGTAAGAATTTTCTTAACTATGAAGTACCTTCCAAAACTCAAACTACAAAGAAAAAGAGAGGCGATATAGCGATACTCACGTCGTAGGGATCGTTTTAATGTTATCGCATCTCGATTTCGTGCCCGGGATGTTAGTATCCTTTGAAACCCTAGAAGAGAGCTTATGGATATGTTTATGGATGTTCTCAGGTAATTTTATATGGCAAAATGAAGATAAACACGGCCTAAGACCTATATATATCAAGTTTGGAAAAGTCAAAGAGGTGCTAGCTTGACACCCTCTCATTGGCCAATCTTCCGACGCTTATATATTTTTATACGGATGTTGTATGAATGAACGGTTAAAAGCGTTGGAAACTATATTATAAGACCTTCAATTTGGTATATAATATGTACCAAAATAGACCCCATATAGCACATGAAAGTATTTCTCAAAAAGCTCTATTACAAGGCAAATCCTTAGTCGGTTTTTCCGCAACTTAAATCCGATTTTTTCCTAACTTTATATTTTCTATCCAAACATCATATATAGCCATATTATGACTTTAAACTCATTTAAATAGTGATTAACAAGGCTCATGTTTATTACGTCACCTTGGGACGCACAGTTCTTTCTTTAGGGAAGCTTCTTCCCAAATGACCTTTAAAGGTTATTCTTTTGTTGTTCATTCTATTATAGCTGGCGATCTCTGAAATGCTCACGATATTGACTATTATCAAATCTTTCAGTCCCAAATTTATGTTCAGTTTATCTTATTCACTAGCCCATACTAATTTCTATTACCCCGGGGGTCTAACTTTTCCTTCTGGTAATCACGTACGAGTCACCAACTCATTTCTCGAAATGGGGACATGACTTTATGGCTTATACTATTGTATTGTCTCAAGGCCTATAACCTCTTGTCTTTTCCTTCACTTGACTATAGAATTTGTAGTTCTGTCATATTTTAATTTACCGATATCATCCATTTATCACATCTTACTCATAATGTTTCATTTACTTTCCTCTTATTCTCCTGCTAATATTTCTGTCTATCACCTTATTATGAAAACTTCAACAAAACATTCTTTCACTTTTAGCCCCCCTTGATTCACCTCATTGGTTCTTCGGGTTTCCTAACACTCTCTCTTTACTAGGGACGGGAGCCATACAAAGGTAAATATTTATCCCTACTAGGATTCCAATGCCAATCTTCTAAAAATTCTGAATATTCTAGTATTCATATCTAATTGTACTATTCTAGAGTGCACCATCTGGGTGTCTCATAAGGAGAACTATTACCATATTTGTAATATTCTTCGTAAATGTGAGCTAATGATAACAATACATCCACGATATTAGGTTACTCTAACCCCAGCTGGATGTTGATATCCCATCTTTATCTTAAATTATATCTGCTAGCTCCCATATGGGATAACTAAAATGGGTGTTGTCAAGTGAATATATCTTTGTTATTGTTGAAAGTAACTCAGAATGCTTATATTTCTCTGCCTGAATTATAAATACATACAATCTTCACTAACTGGGTACCTCGTATCCTTCTTCACCTAGCTTCTTTTACTTGTTGAAACTTATATCTACCTTCTGATTCTCTCGTTGCTTTTTTACCATAGGGGTGTATAGATATTCATGCCTTAGGGCTCCTTATCAAGAAGCTTACACATCGTAGTACACACATAATCTACTGAAGACCTTACATTTACTCATCATAAGCATGACGCAAAATCGAGCTCCTCTGACTCAACTCTTCCACAGCCATATTTAATCTCTTACTAACTATCTTTCTGGATGTAGATGTTGTTATATAACGAATAAAATAAAATTTAGGAGTTTGAATTCTTACAACTGAGCTCTACCATACGATCTAGAGTAAGAAGAAAGAGTGACAGTCCTAAATGCCCTGTAGCCTCCTACTTATAAGTGTGGTGCACAACACACCCATAAACAAGACTCTACTAGACACGGCTTGTAGACTCCATAGGACAGAACTACTCTGATACCACTATTGTCACGACCCAAACCGCAGGGCCGCAACGGGCACCCAGTGCCTTACACAACCGAGTACCAACGTAACATATATTTCTTATCATACCGTTATGGGTAAGTGGGCCAGAAGGGTCGTCATGAGATAACGGGAATAAAACATAAAGGAATACTAGACATTGTACGACCCAACATAATATAGAAATTTATACATGTGACATACGGGCCTATAAGGCCGACATGATCATTTGTATACTCAAAATATCGCTCGATAAGGCCATACAAGTATCCATATACATGACATCTATCTACAAGCCTCTAAGAGTACATAAATGTCATAAAGGTCGGGACAGGGGCCCGCCATACCAATCAATACATGTCCAAATCATATTGACCAAATAGGCAACTCCGAAGCACGTGGAGTGCACAAACACTTTCCGCTAAGTTGATAGCCTACTAGGAGAACTCTCAACCTGTCTATCGGTACCTGCGGGCATGAAACGCAGCATCCCCAAGCAAAAGGGACGTCAGTACAAATAAAGTATCGAGTATGTAAGGCATAAAAATAGTATATAAAAGACATGAAAGAAACATGGAGTAAAGAACCCAACCTGTAATTCTGAATAGCTCTGTGAATCATGAAAATTTTATAATGTCATGCATGTATGTATAAATGTCATACTATATATAGGTATATGCATACATATCATCTCAGCCACTGTGGGCGAAATCATCAACGTATATCAGCTGATCAGGTGGTGGTGCATATATAATGTTATAACCTTTCCCTATACCCCATATACATATAATATACGCGTATATAATGCCATCTGGTCATGGGTGAATGTACATGTATAAATGGATGCAATGTATAATGAAGTAAGTCAATAAGATTTCTCAGAATGTCATAAGATCAATATGCCTTCGGATAAACTTTAGCAACTTACGTATTTTTCTGATACCCATGAACAGAACATATAATAATAGGACACATGGGGAATCAAGAACATAGGCACCCCTAGTACTCCTATGAATAGAGTCATTTATGAAAGTTTCGCGTTTGCACGTTTCATTTGTATCATATGGATCATGCCAAAAGGAAAGAATGGATAGCCTTAACATACCTCAAGTCGTCAATGCAACTCAACAAAGACCTTATGACAACTAGTGCGCCAACCCTATAACAAAGAAATATATGTACAACTTTGATGGTGGTGGTATATCACGTATCTCAAATGATAACTCGATTTTAAAATAAAACGGGCAGCATTTCCCCTGATTTCACTGCTCCCTCAAGCCTACTATACGCGAGATACAAACACAATACAATCAGCAACTCAAAAATAACCCAACTATAATTCGGGACCTTCAATACAACAAAATCCCCAAATATACCATAACACACCCAATCAATAAGTTATCAATTAGCCTGAAATTGCAACGACGGGCGAACAACCTACTACCCTACCACATGTGGAGTTTCTCCATGCCCTTCATCCTTCCAAACACCATAAATCAGCAGCACAATAGGCCAACACGAGTGGACTACAAAACAGTCCACTAAAAGTGAAATAAATCGAACTCAAGGCTTCCGATCACCGTCCCATGAGTTCTAAATATTAGGAAATGAATTTATCAACCTTCCTTGATATTTAAAAGAATAAATAAATAAATTAGGCATTTTCTTAACTATGAAGTACCTTCCAAAACTCAAACTACAAAGAAAAATAGAGGCGATATAGCGATACTTACGTCGTAGGGATCGTTTTAATGTTATCACTTCTCGATTTCGTGCCCGGGATGTTAGTATCCTTTGAAACCCTAGAAGACAGCTTATGGATATGTTTATGGATGTTCTCAGGTCTTGTTCTATGGCAAAATAAAGATAAACACGGCATAATACCTATATATATCAAGTTTGGAAAAGTCAAAGAGGTGCTAGCTTGGCACCCTCTCATTGGCCTATAAACCGACGCTTATATCTTTTTATCCGAATGTCGTATGAACAAACTGTTAAGAGCATTGGAAACTACATTCCAATACCTTCAATTTGTTATATAATATGTCCCAAAAGAGACCCCATATATCACACGAAATATATTGCTCAAAAAGCTCTGTTACTAAGCAAATCCTTAGTCGTTTTTTCCGCAACTTAAATCCGGCTTTTCCCAAACTTTATATTTTCTATAAAAATATCATATATAGCCATATTATGACTTTAAAAGCATTTAAATCGTGATTAACAAGTATCATATTCATTACATCACCTTGGGACGCACAGGGTGTAATAGTAAATGTCTGCGCCGAACACCCTAAATAAACCTTTGGCGACCTCCAACAATTACTCTGAGATGTGCTGGCTTGAATATGACCATAAAAATTTCTATACAATATATTTGATCACGGGATGATACTTCGTCTTTGACATGTTTGAACCCCCATAGATTTAATACAAGGAGGAACAACGAGGTTCGAGATTTCGCTGGAATTATTCAAAAATCCATCAACGTGCTGAGAAGGGTATTTCATGAAGTTATATCCTAAGAGACATGAAGGATACTACCAATAGTACCGACATGATTAATCATTGTGATGACATCGTAAATTCGACAAATGAGGCATAGAATTGCCTAGTACACATTGACACTGTGAAAACATGTACATGATCCGGACATGTAAAAGAAGTGTGTCCTTTTAGACATGTGACATATGGGAGGCATATTCAGGGGGATAAAGACATTAGCATCAATTATTCTTGGAAGACTATGAGTTATGAGAAGGACAATAATAATTGATTGATTCCATACGTGCCTTGTTCGGCAATTGTAAGCATTAAGGAGAAATAGCCAAGCACGTGACGCCAATTGCCTTCTTGAGTGTAAGGAAACTTGGTTTAACTCAAATTAGAATATTCTGGCACCCTGAATGTGATATGGGTTTCAAAATAGATGAAGTTGCATCATGCTCTTAACAGTAACTAGCACAAGGAATTTATGCCACAAGCCTACGAGGTTGGAAAAGAAGTTGAACACTTGCGAGATTATTATCATTATGACAGCTTAACCCTTCACAATAGTTGATTCTATATGAGAGGACTAGAGATACGACAAACTTGTCTTTCAAATCAATATGATCATCATATGTGCTAGAATCTGAAACATCCACCTGAAGTGGGAAGGGAAAAGTCGTGGTAAGTATGCTTAACTTTCAACCACACACAAGTGAAACCATGTAGCTAGGACATCTTAATATTAGGGTGAAATCATGTATTGGTTAGAGAGAATGAACACTTTGCTATGAGCTAGACATGTTTCTGCCATAATAACTCTCTAGTTGCAATACCAGGCCACTTCGTGGGCGACTACAATACTAGGAACAAAGTGATTTACTCACTGAGACATTATCCAGGTGGACATGAAAGTCATATTGAGATGGGCAAACAAAAGATCTTCTTGTGACGAATTTGTGAAAATCTCAAATTTTCCATAAACTTTTTACGGACAAGCGACCCCTTTCAATTGACATTTACACATATGATAGGTGCTGAGATATGCTCTCATGTTACTAGACAGTGAAAAGGGTTCAAGATAATATTCACAAAGAAGTGAAGTGGTTGTTCAAACCATAGGAACCACATACATCGGAGAGAGAAAGAGTGGCTCAAGAAGGATCTCAACACTAGGCAGTTGCATGCATAAGCACAAGTGAGCAGATTTTATCCATTTCAATCAAATGGTTCTGTAAGAAATTCATCAGGTACAGTCCCTTGTTGAGAATTTAGTAAAGCAAGTGCGAAGTATTAATGTGGTTGAAGTTGAAGCAGCTACTTTCGAAGTACCTAGAGTTATAACTCAATTCAAGGACATAATTATAGAACTCAATTCCTCAAGAGGTCGCAAATATGAGAATTGTGATCAAGAGGTTTCACGAATATTGCATCTCGTTCAAAGAGTAGATACATGCAATGTTTTGTGATTCAACATTTTGGTTAAGACTATATTTATGTAGGCCCCTTCAATATGGATGTACATATACAACAAGGAAAATAATGTGGTGTTCACAATGAGGTAGCAAGGAGTAACTTACTTGGTGATTTTTTAGATTGACAGGGTAGTGCCTTAATTGATGCCCCTCAACTCCACATCTGTAACATACATTGGTACCATAGTGCCATACCCCTGAATGACATCTCCTACACTTCACACAATGAGGATGAGGTCCGTTAAACTGACTCGCCCCACCGACCTGATATTTACCCTTTTTACATACATCATAAGCATTTCCCCTATCCTTCCTCCAGGACCCTGTGACGGGATTAACAATCTCTACACCAGCTCATTGTATGGGCTTTTGGAATTTCCCAATTCTACCACCCCTAACACGCTCCTGAGCATACTCACATCACGATGCAAAATGTTCCCGTCCGCATATCGGAAAGACTGGGATGGGTGTACCCAACCTTAGGGCATTTGTTCTTCTTGTGCCCCTTCTTTCCACAACCATAACATGCTTCAAGAATCATCCAACATAAACCCGAGTGGCTCTTCTTTCATATCAAACATTCTGGCTGATTGATGCCAATAATCCTCTTTCATTTCTTAGGTGCTCTCACCACATATTCCAGTGGCGCGGTAACATTAATAGGAACAACGACACTTCCCCTAGCAATTAGTTCTTTCAATACCTACTCGCTGCCTCGAACTCGTAGGTTACTCATATGGAAAATGAGACACGACGAGGAAATTAGCTTCTTATCTTAAGCTCTATCGAAGTGTGAAATTCCTAAATGTCCAAGTAGCCTCCTCATTATAGATACAGTCGACAACACACCGATAAGAAGGATTCTACTAGACACGGCTCCAAGACATCCTAGGACACTTTATAACCTTAGGCTCTGATACCAAGTTTGTCATGCCCCAAAATCGGAGAGCACGGCCGGCGCTCAACCGAGTGAACCAGGCCGAGCAAGCTTATTCGATTTCCTTCTACCCAAACTCATCCATGAATAAAGAGGAGATGTACTTCATTAATCAAATATTGAAAAGATTTCATTAACAACTCCCATTCCATTTCCATTATTAGCTTCATTCATAATTTTCATAATATTACAAGTTTATAAATATAATGAAAAACATATTTGCCATACCAACATTTCTAGTTCAATTCCCAGCATCGACCACCACCCACAACCTGTCTACGGAGCCTCTAATTAAGTAAAACAGAAGTGAAGAATGGAAGTATCGGTGACAAGGCCCCGGCTATACCTCATAGTACAAAATACAACGTCAGATGACATAAAGCCCGGAATAGAGTAGGCCTCACCAAAACCTATTGAATAGAGAGTGACTGCTAATGAGGACCAAAGTTGCCCTGCTGATGAACCATCTGCATCCATTGAAGATGCAGCGCCCCCGGCAAAAGGGACATTAGTACATATGGAATAGTACTAGTATGTACAGATAACTGTCCTCTTTTAAAATAGAATGCCAACATAAAAGGGAAAACCAAGGAAACAACAATCAACAATCAATTATATCCAATTTCCAAGTTAAAACATAATAATTTCCAAAATACGAAGATAATATTATTTTTTGGTTGGGAGATCTTTAGCACTGATATACCACTGTTCACAATATCACCTTTTACAATACCAATATTCGCAATACCAATAACACCGTACTTTTAGCACTGAATTCGATCGGCTAGGCCATCTCATCCAAGACATCAACCACAATCACAATTTCAATTACAATTTCCAGCATAATCACCACCATGTGTGCGGCATGGTGTCCGATCACGACCCGATCGGCTAGGCCATCTCACCACAATGTCGTGTGGATCAACATCATCTTTTTCTATTAATCATTCATCTTTTTCTATCAATTATCTCATTCCAATTAAGGGAAATAATCACAATCCACTCCTACACCAGCACGTGTAGTTTCGGGATTAGGTTATTTCAACCTACCCTTCCTAGGTGACTATCGATACTCCCAAAAATATTTTTTGATTTGCAAACAAAGGAAACAACAATACAAATGCATTAATCTCATAACCTTTTACACCATTTATAGCCTCATTGGCATTTTCATCCACTTATAACATCATTATTTCATTGGCTCTCTTGGCCATACATATGATTCTTCATTCATGGCACAATGGACGTATTTCATATTCCACACTTTCATTTCATTCCTTTCATGGATCGTCATCATAAATATCAACATATATAATATTCTGGAAATTACAACTTTAAGTTCATTGAAAATGAAGAATTTAAGCACAATAGATTTCTTTCCAAGAAATGGAGTAAAATGATTGGCAATAGAAGCATAAGTTAAAATCATAAACAAGCAACACATCATTTATTCTTGAAGTACTTTTCCCCAAAAAGGGCAATACACAATTTCGATTCACGAATATGTAAGAACGCAAAACACATTGAAAATACTCACAAAGTATAGCATTAGTTAAAACAACCACATTGGGGCATGACTTGAGGACATAAGTTTTTAGACAAATCTACTTCTGAAGTAATTTTGGAACAGTTGAATCAAGGCTCATTTCATAATCTTTCTCATATCATCTCATTTCATTGGAATATCTAGCCACAAGTAAAACTTTCATTCTTGGCACAGTGGCCACACTTTACATCTTCAACTCACTTCTTACACTTTCAAGCATCTTTATAGATTATCAACAACAAGGCATTTCCAATCAATACTTCAGGTACACATATGAGCAATAGGAATTTTAGACGCATGGAGTATTCTTTCCAAGTTATGCATAATGGAATTTTATTTGAAACATGACTCAAAGCCATAAAATTTTAATACACATATCATTCTTGAACACATTCTCGAAGGATAACATAATGTGATAGGAACATTCAGAACACATTTTGAATTCATAATTCTTGACACTTGCTTACTCGGGACAATAGAATTTATTGGGAACAACTCGGAACATGTGAATAAGGAACTTGATCCAACAATACTTGAAACTTACGGGAACATCATGGAATTTATTTTTAAAAGAGTAATTTAGCCAACATACCTCAAATTCATCGCTTAATGATACGACAACGATCCACCACACTAAGCAACTTCAATCTACAATAACAACATCCAATGGGGCCAATATTAGTAACAAATTCCATAATTTAAGCCATTTAGGCACTTTATCAAACACCGAGTAGGCATAAATCTCTACATCTCTTAACCATAGAATTAGTTCATCCAACTACTACGACTTACTAACAATTTATCCCACCACCATTCTTAAATAATTTTTAACTTTCAACATCACATACATGACTATCCATCCACATCCAACCAATAAAATTGCATCAAATAATCACTTTTCAATCTCTACAATAGTTAGGTAATTAAATTGGAAACTTATAGCTTCCAATCACCATACCCTAAGTTATAACACATATTTAATACATAAATAATCACCATAGATTAGTTGGAGATGGTAGACATACCTCTTGTAGTGAGACTCTTGAAAATTCCAACTTGTAGGATTCTTGATCAATTTGGGAATTTGAATGGAATTCTATGGATCTTCAAGATTAATCCTAGTTAATATAGGTGTTTAGGAGTAGTAATCAACTCAAAATACTCCAAAAACATTATCTTGGTCCATGGGAGGGAAGTGTTGGACGGATTTCCCTTGATATGCAAGCCCTAGCTCAAAGAAATGACTTACCCCTCTCTCTACCCGGCCTTGGGGGTATTTAATAAGCTCCTATGTGTGCGATCGCGCACCTAGTCACGTATATGGTCGATCACCTGAGGCAGAATACCCTCTAATATACGCCACCACGCATCTGGTCGCGCATATGGCATAGGTCCGGTAAAATGGCCATAACTTTTTTATAGAAATATCCAAATGACGAACGGTTTGATGTGTTGGAAACTAGACTAAAAAGGATTTAATTTGATAGGTAGATCACCCCTAAGTCTTTATAATTTAGTAGCAGCATGCGTTTGAAGTAGGATATTGTGTGAATTGAGACATCCTTTCCACTTAATGTATCCAACTTGTTCCACACAAATTCTTATCATTCATAAAACTCCTTAGCATATTCTAACACACCTTAAACATATATTTTCACTTCAAAATGATGCGGTCATATCCCATAGGTCTCCTTTAATACTCGAATACATTATTCCAAAATACAGTTGGCGCACTTTCAAATCTTAAATCATTAAAAAAATTTAACGGGTCTTGCAGCTGGTATAGCCCACACATTTCACCGCCTCTCTTCCAATTTTTATTGGGAAGGCATGCATGAGGATGCCAACAATTTTGTGTCTAGGTGTCAAATATGCCAACAAATGAAGGATTCCAATTTGAAGCCTGTTGGGTTACTCTAGCCATTACCTATTCCAGATGTTATTTTTGATAACATTGCAATGGACTTCATTACAGGGCTGCCTCCTTCACACGATCGTACAATGATCCTTGTTATTTTCGACCATCTTTCCAAACATGGGCACTTTATTGCTCTACCTACTCACTTCACCAGTCAGAAGGTGGCAGGGATTTTCGTTCAAAAATATGTGCGCCTTTATGGTTTACCTCTATCCATTATTTCTGATAGGGATCCTTTATTTCTTTCTGGGTTTTGGCTCAAGATTCACAGATTGTAGGGTACTCAATTGGCCATAAGTTCAGCTTATCACCCTCAATCTGATGGTCAAACGGAGGCCCTCGACAAGTGTTTGGAAATGTACCTTCGTTGTTTTGTTGCTAATAAACCAACGGCCTAGTTTACTCTTTTGCCTTGGGCGGAGTTTTGATACAACACATCCTACCAATATAGTTCCAAATTAACTCCTTTTGAAGTGGTGTATGGCCGTTCTCCACCAATTGTGTCATGTTATGTGAGGGAAAGTTTGACCAACCCTATGGTATCAGCCTCCCTTCGCGAAAAGAGATGAAACCTTAGCCAGCTTGAAGGCTAATTTACTCCAAGCACAGGAGCGGATGAACCTGAATGCTAATAAAGCTCGACGATAGTTAATTTTGGCAGTAAGAGATTGGGTGTATGTCCGTCTACGACCTTACCACTAGCTTTCAGTGCATTTGTAACGTCATACCAAATTGAGCAGGTGATTCTCTGGGCCTTTTCAAATTATGGAACGTATTTGGCGAGGTTGCGTTCAAACTTGCCCTTCCAGTTCCCTCTAAAATACACCCTGTGTTCCATGTTTCGGTGTTACATAAGTGTCTAGGGAGTCCATATGACCAGGTCATAACAATTGAATTGCTGGATCATCGTCTGCTATGGTTCTTTCTCCATAAGAGATTTTATGCACTATAACTATGACTCGTGGTGCCCATCAAATTCCACAATGCCTCAAGTGGTCTGACCTCCTTGCATCTGATGCAACTTGGGAGAATGTTCATAATCCCAAACAGAGATTTCCCACGTTGAATTTTGAGGACAAGGTTCGTCTTCACGGGGGCGGCATTGTAACAAACCAGTTGGACACATCAGCAGTACCCATGCGCAGTACAAGAGAGAGACAATTACCAAAGCACTTGGACCAATATGGGGTCTATGATCCAAAAGGAATATTACCTCTGACAAATCAGTTAGAGAAGGATAAGAATATCTTGAGCTCATGATAGTATATAAGGAAGAGAGCATAGGCAAAATAGAGCATAGAAGAAGTTGCCTTTTATTTTCACTACTAAAAAACTGGCTAATTTAGTCTAGGAAAATCGATCGAAATCGGTCGGAAATTGAGAAAAAGAGATCAATTTCCCACCGCTTTTAATTAGTCAGAAAAGTGATGGTCGCTAAGGTGTTTCGACCGAAATCAGCCAAAAATTTCAATGCGTTGACTGATAGTCAAACTACATTTACCGACCGAAATTCGTCGGTATTAATTAAAAAAATTTATTTAATTTTTAAAATACCGACCGAAATCGGTCGGAATTAATTAATTAATTTTTTTATTTTTCAAAATACCGACTGAAATCGGTCGGAATGAATTAAATATTTTTTATTTAATTTTCAAAATACCGACCGAAATCAGTCGGTATTAATTAAATTTATTTTTATTTAATTTTCAAAATACCGACCGAAATCGGTCGGAATTTTAAATATATAATAATTTTAGAAATATTTCAGATATATATTTTTTGTATCGCATGTATACTCCACACCCCGAGATATCATAGCACCACAATATATTACTATATTACTAATTAGTACTAGTATATATTATCATTATTATTTTATTGAATTCTAATTCTAAATATAGAATATTAAATCTTATTACTAAGCACTAACTACAACCCTTCCTATATTTGCTTTTTTTTTATATAGTCTACAACTGTTGGATTCTATGCATCAAAGCTCAACTTATAAGATGAAAAAGCTCACATCTTTCAGTCGATGTGGGACAAGAGTATTTTCCATTTTCCGACCGAAATCGATCGAAAATTTTGAAAATTTTTAATAAAATATTATTTTCCCATTTCAGCCGATGTGGGACAAGAAAATAATTTCAAATTTCGACCAAAATCGGTCGGAATTTTTGAAAACTTTTAATAAAAAATTATTTTCCCATGGAAAAACCGACTACTTCTCTTCCCATGGAATATTTATTTACTAATCTATCAATTTTATTATTTATTTGTTTCTTTCTTTTTTATGCAAATAAGAGTGCGTTAAATAAGGATTCCATAAATCAATAAAAAATTATTTCAAGTGAATAAAATTATGATTACATTTTAATGTTAAAATATGCTTAGTTATTTTTTCTAAAATTTTATTTATAATCCTGAAATAACACATTAATTATTTTATATAAACAAATATATTAACTAACCAGAATTAAATATATAGTACATTGGTTAAGTAATTGGTATATAAGCTATAAGCTATATTCAATATATATATATATATATATATATATATATATATATATATATATATATATATATATATATATATATATATATATAAGTTTAATCGAACATAATTGAATTTTCAATTGATCCAATTATATTGAGTTGTATCCAATTATATTAAGTTGTATTAATACAATTTAATTCGATTATAGTAAGTTTTAATCGAACATAATTGAATTTTCAATTGATCCACCGATCAAGCATTCGTGTATATATAGTATAGTATATATAACTAGTATATATTCGATATAACATTATATATATATATATATATATATATATATATATATATATATATATATATATATATATATATATATATATATATATATATATAAGCTATATAGTATACTAAGTGTAACGACCCGGCCGGTCGTTTTGAGTATTACAACCCCGCTTCCCATTTAGTGATCAAATTGTACTTTACAGTTGTTGTGTGAATTGTAGGGGTAATTAGTTCGGGTTCAGTGAGGTTTTGGAATGAATTGGAACACTTAGTTCCAAGGTTTAAAGCTTAAGTTAAAATAGTGACCGGATGTCGGTTTATGTGTAAACGACCCCGGAATAGAGTTTTGATGATTCCAATAGTTCTGTATGGTGATTTTGGACTTAGGATCGTTTCCGAAAAATTATTTGGTGTTCTGTAGTGGAATTAGGCTTTAAATGCCGAAAGTTGAATTTTTGGAAGTTCGGCCGGAGGGTTGACTTTTTGATATCGGGGTCAGAATCCGATTCTGAAAATTGAAATAGGTCCGTAATGTGAAATGTGACTTATGTACAAAATTTGAAGTCATCCCGGATTGATTTGATATGTTTCGGCACAAGATATAGAATTTGAAAGTTCAAAGTTCATAGATTTTGATTTGAGGTGCGATTCGACGTTTTGATGTGATTTGAGGCCTCGAGTAGGTTCGTGTTATGTTATGGAACGTGTTGGTATATCTGGTTGAGATCCTGAGGCGCTTGGGTGTATTTTTGGATCATTGGTTAAGAGATTAATAAAGTTAAGAAATTTGAGAGTTTGGCCATGGTCAATATCAGGTCAAGACGACCTCTTTTTAGTGTTTTGAGTTTGCAAGCAGGTCCGTAGAGTGTTTTATGATTGAAATTCATATATGGTTTGTGTCCGGGAGGTTCCGGATGAGTTTCGGGGTGAGTTCTTAGCGAGTCCGGGCATTTCAGCACTCTAATATTATTCTGGCACTTTTGGGGGTGCGGACCGGACATTTTTGGGTGCTGAACTGAAGGAGGGGGGCGGACCGCACATAAGAGTGCGGACCGCAGCAGAATTTTGCGGCCGCTCTTGGAATTTCGCGGACCGCACAATTCTGTCCGCGGCCGCGCTCCAGGGAGTTCTGCAGATTCGCTAGTCCGACTTCGGAAGCCTATATCTTTTGATCTACAAGGAATTTTGAGATGATTCAAAAATTAAAGTTGTAGACCTTCGTGTTTAGTTTCCGTAGAGGTAAAGAAGTCATCATTTGGACATCTGTAGAGAAAGTTATGGCCAAAATACTAAAGCCTGACAGTGCAGCCACCAAGAATTTCGCGGACCGCACCGGTTTTTCGCGACTGTAGGACCTGTGAGGCGCAGCCGCGCTCAAACTTTTGCGGAACGCAAAGTGGGAGATCAGAGGTGCACTGTATAAACGGGGTTTAGGGTATTATTTCACATTTTTGGACCTAGGGAGCTCGGTTTGTGGCGATTTTTCGTGAATGTTTCAAGAAATTCATCGAGGTAAGTGATTCTAACTCGAATTTGGTTAATATACATGAATATATCAATGATTTCATCATCTGATTAGTACTTTCAGGTGAAAATTTGGGGAAAATTGTAGAAATTTCATATAATGAATTTTCGAGATTTGAACACCGATTCGGAGTCGGATTTGAGTGAAATTAGTATGGCTGAACTCGTAATTGGATAGGTTATCGGATTTTGTGAGTTTCATCGGATTTCGAAATGTGGGCCCCACAGGTGAGTTTTGGGGCGTAAATTTTGGATTTTGTAAAAAATATTAGTATTTTGATATAGAATTAATTCCTATATTTTGTGTGGACTGAATCAAATTAATTGTGGTAGATTCGAGTTGTTCGGGAGTTGATACACGCATAATGAGATTTCTGAAGCATTGTTTAGCTTGCTCGACATTGGATTCAGCTCGTTCGAGGTAAGTAACTCTTCTAATCTTGGAGCTGAGGGTATGAACCCTGTATATATATTTCGTGAATTGTTGGGAGGTGACGCACATGCTAGGTGACGGACGTGTGGGAGTGCACTATAGAAATTGTGATATAATTATTTTTGTGGAATTTTGTAGTTAAACAATCTTGACATTTTCCATGCGGTTTTATGTGTTAAAGAAATTGAGCTGAAAAGCATATTAAAAATTTTGTTAAGGTTATGTGCCAGTATTTTGGGACCCACAAAGATCATATTGCCGTGAATTATTTGTTTTAAATTTAAAATTCATATTCAGTCATATTCATTTCATTGCATATGATATCTCAGTCTCTGTTGTTATTTATTGATACATTATATCATCACTTTCAGGTTGTTTTCATGACATTGTGAGCCCATGAGAGAGAGAGAGACTGGAGAGATTGATGACTGAGTGAGGCCGAGGTCCTGATTGATTCTGATATTGATTCTATGGCACGTGAGTTATCCATGCGGTTATTAGCGTTTGGGCTGAAGGAGCTCCTCCGGAGTCTGTACACACCCCCAGTGAGCGCGGTTGATATTATTGAGGGATGGATCTTTCCTGGACATGGATCTTGTCCAAAGTATATATATCTGGAGATGGATCTTCTCCACGGGCTGGATTGGCTCTACTCGGTACTGAGTGATTGATGATCAGTTGATGTGTATATTCCGGGATGGATCTTTCCTGGGCCGGATTGGCCATATACAGTACCGAGTTATTGGGCATGATGAGTGAAATGTGTGAGAAAGGGAGATTGAGTACTCTGAGAGTGTGAGTACATGAGTTCATCTCTGAGGTACATTGCATTGACATGCACACATGCAATACATGCATAGAGATATATTTTCCTCATGTTGTACGGTATCAGATCATTCATGATTTCTCACACACGTTGAGATATGAGCATAGTGATGCATTTGTTTTTCACTGGTTATCTGGAAAGAAAATAAAATATCTTATTTATTATTGAAAGAATTTTGGAAAAATTATTGTTTTTCAAACTTATTCATAGTTTTGGCACCTTCGGTAAACGATTTGGGTTTTTATTGATGTACTTGAAAGGCAAAACTATTTTCAGAAATCATGTTTTTGTTGAGCATTTGATCGTTGAGTTACTTCTGGTATTATTTTCTTTATGTTATTTTGGACTAGTGGTTTTGGACCCGACCTGGTAGAAACTCGTCACTACTTTCAACCTAAGGCTAGGTTTGTTATTTACTCAGTACATGGAGTCAGTTGTACTGATACTACACTTCTGCACATTGATTGTTGTTATTGCTGTGCTCGATGGTTGCGGGGTTTGAAGATGTACCTGCGTTCCTGTTGTAGCTGCCTCTTGTTCATGGTAGCCTTAGATTTATAAAAGCTTTGTTTATGTACTTTTCAAACAGACTATGTATTATTTTATTTCCGTTTTGTATACTCTATTCTTAGAAGCTCATGATTTGTACTACCAGTTCTTGGGGATTGTATAAGATTAAGACCTTTATTTACTTAAATTGCTTTAATAATTATTATTGGAATGAGATAGTTGGTAATTGGCTTACCTAACGGGTTGGGTTAGGTGCCATCACGACTAGTTGAATTTTGGGTCGTGACACTAAGTATATAGTATATAAGCTATATAAGATGTACATATAGTATAGTGTGTGTATATATATATATATATAAGCTATATTCGATATAAGATGTATATATAGTATAGTATATATATATATATATATCAAATAAGTATTAAATATTATTTATTTAAAAGCTATTTATATAAAGGGTGACAAAAATCGACCGACTTCGGTCGGTAATATTATTAAATTTATATTTTAATTATTTTAAAATTATTTTTCCGACCGAAGTCGTTCGAAAATATTTAATTAAATATATATAATTTTTGTTATATTAAAAATCAATTGCCTTGGGCGGAAAATAATAATTTTAAAATTTCCACTAACGCTCTCAAATTTCTAACAACAAAATAAACGCCCAAAAACTCATAGAGAGAAGTGGAGGAAAGTAAAAAATTTCTGTTTAACTTGGCTTGAAGAGTTGGCGGTCCCACATATGTCTTAATGTTAGCACGATCCACAAAAGCTATATCAATAGCAGCAGTGATGAAATGGACGTAGTAAGCATTATGACATTTCGTACGGACTTTCAATTTGGGTCAATAAAGTGTTTATTTTACCGATCGAATAGAATATGAAAGGTTCAGACCTAGAGAAAGCAGCTTTTCTAGCAGCAAGGCTTTCGACTTCATCAATCAAGACAAACACCATATTGAGTCAGAGATTGTTGCGATATGCAGCAATTAAGTGCTTTGTTTTTCATTCCTAGGTGGGTACTTAGAATACTTTCGTTCTTTCCATAAGTATACTAGTGAAAGCAAGCAAACAAAATTCAAACTCTTTTTGTTCGATATTTTTTTGGTATTTTGTATCATCTCAATCATTTATGTGAGTGATATTTCAAAACATATGGTAAGATAGACATAGTCATCATTGAACAGTTAAAAGAGTTTCACAAGTTAAGAATAAAAAAATGTATATATGTATTCCGTGTTTATACCAAATTACATAAATTTATTATGGTTACGTAACCAATCAAGTAAGAATATATATATTGCCTATTACCTATGGTTATGTAACAAACCCACTAAGTTTTTATTTTTCAATTATTTGGTTGGAGTATACATTCATATGAACTTTTAGTTTTTTTTTCTGGAAAGCGCATGTACAGATACAAGAAAAGGGTTGTCTTTTCTCTTGCCAAAATGGATTATAAACGTGACTTTATTATTAAAAAGAAAAAAAAAAGCTTCATTAAAAATTTAGAATATGATGAAATAGCAGCTGGCTAAGTAGAGTTTATTTGTTTTTTGGGCTGCAAAAGCACGTAAGGCCTAGAGTTAGCTTTGGACCCCTTAGGTCTCTTTACTTCTTAAGGCCTCTACACTTTGATTATGCTTTCTGCTAACTGGACTTGAAGACCCAAATTCTACGTAATAATAATAAAGGAAAATAACCAAATATACTTATCTACTTTCATATATTGTATGTATTTATTTCCGTTATACTATCGGTCCAAATTTACCCCTACCGTTATACTATCGGGCCAAATCTACCCCTACAATCAGAAATTTTTTAAAAATACCCCTTGATCTGTTAAGTAATCCAAAGTGATTTAAAATAGTAATATTTGAAATTAAAATAGTGGACCAAGAAGAACAATAAGTGATTTAAATAAAAAGAATTTGTAGGGGTATTTTTAAAACTTTGCTGATTGTAGGGGTAAATTTGGCCCGATAGTATAATGGTAGGGATAAATTTGGCCCGATAATATAACGGAGGTTAAATGTAGACAATATATGAAAGTAGATGGGTATATTTGACCATTTTCCCTAATAATTGGGCGGAAAATTTGTGCTCAAAGCCTCAGAAACTCAGCAGCTAACTACTCAAATCTCATTTAACTCCCTCTTCCCCTAGATAAAAATAGTGAAATAATAATAATAATAATAATAATAATAATAATAATAATAATAATAATATAAAAAAATTACTCTAAATGAGAAAGATTGAAGAAAAAGAGATTAAAGAGATTGAGGAATTATAGTAGCTCAGTTGGTTGGTTATTTGATATTTCACGTTGTTGGTAAGGGTTTGATTTTCGACCTTGTAATGTCCTCCTATTTTTTCTTCGCCTACCCCGTGTAAAGTTTTTATTATTATTATTTTAAAAAAAGAGTAAAGAGGTTACTGGATTCTTAAATTTTGGTCAATATGAGATGCCAAGATCTTTTGAAATTTGGGCTTTAATTTTGTTAGATTTTTGTCACTGTTTGTATCTACTTCTTTATATATGGGTAACTGGCAAGTTTCTTTCAATTGTGTTACACTGAAAATATTTCATGTATTGTGAAAAAACTGATGTTACCTGCCCGGGGGGGGGGGGGGGTAGATGTCGGATCATTAATTCAATCTTCCATTCCTACATTTCAACTTTAATTCATAGAGATTAATTCTTTTAAATATTTATCCAATGAAAGTTTTGATTAAGAAAAAAGACAAATCAATAATTTAACATGACCTATTGATATTCCACCAGCTATCATAGCATTGTTCTTAGCTGAAGTTTCTTGTCCACAAAACTAAATACAGCCATTTTATTGCATAGTGGCATTTGACTTTTGATGCTATACATCAATTTGGAAGGCTCATTTCCTTTCTTGAATTATATTTTGGTCGCATGTAGGAAATTTCTTATCCATAATGAAGTTGTCCTGATCAAGAGACAATTTTATAGTTTTCTCTCATTTATATTCAGCAATTTCTCACTACAGATAAAATTAGTTTTCATTTGGTTGGTGGGACAAGGGATAATAATCCCGAGATAAAATATGAGATTATTTTATTCAGCGTTTGATTATGGGTATTAGTTAATCCCTGAAACAATTTTGTATTAAATTGGTGGGATTAACTATCTTGTAAAGAAGTGGGATGGCTAAACTACTGGTATATCCTTGTCTATCTAATCATCATGATTCATGGTAACCAAACGACTTGTGTCCATATTTGTCCCTGTCTAGCCATTTTCACTAAAGAATGAAAACAAACGAGGAAAAAAATGCTACAAGGATCTTGACAAAGGAAACTAGCTATTCCGTTACATATAATAATTGAATCAAGAAGAATTATCCATAGATAAATATCTTCAACTATCAGGGGAAATACCATATAATTCTAATATTGAATCAGGATTAACTAGTAGGATAGAAATAAGTATCAAATTCTTTCTTGGTGTCAAGGTAATAACTATGAAAGGTTGATAGTAGGCTATAACTATATAATTTGGCCACTATTTGCACTCTAAATTGTCTGCACTTCACCGATGTTTGAGCTTTAATTGCTCTGATTGAGTATTTTTATGCTTTGCAGGAGCAACTCCGGGCTACAATGAGGTTAAGGAGTGTTTTGATATAATATGGAGCGTTGAAGGCCAAGTAAAGGCTTATGGAGTAAATTGGGAGTTTGTTCGAGGATCGAAGGAGGTTAGCACATTTAAAAAGAAGAACAAAGACGAGTGCAGAAAATCGCCCAGGTGCGCGGCCGAGCACTGGGGCGCGCAAGTCAGGCAGAAACTGGCCAAAGTGTGCTGCCAGATACGCGGTCACCTGCCCAGTTGCGCGGCCGCGCACGTCCTTCCGAGAAAAATTATTCCAGGGCTAAAATTATAATTTCAGAGGCGACTGTCCTAGACCTATATGAAGCCCAGCTTGCCCAAAAAGAGGGTATCTTGGTTTTTAGGAGAATTTTGAAGGCAAGAACAGGCAAGGAGAAAGACGAAAGATTTGAAAACGAGTTTTTATCTTTCTTTCTCCCTTTTTTTTTTTATCATTGATGATGAATTCTTATGTTGTGATTGTTAAAACAATTATAAGTAGCTAAACTCTTTATTCTATGGAACCTCTTGGAGGATGAATCTTTGTTGCATTTAATATAATTTTGCCATTGAATTTTTCCTACGTGTTCAGCTACGTGATTATTGTGGTTGATTGAAGGGCCCTCAATCGGCTATACCTATTTAGTATGTATTACTTGGAAAAGGGTACATATTTAGGTAGTTGTTAAACAACATCACTCCTAACGTATATGAGGGATCAATACGGAGGGTTTAAAGGTGGGATTAGGCATAACAAAACCTTGGTGCGATCGCAGTGAGAAGTAAACGAGTGCTAGCTAGCGTAGTTCGCAAGAATACGTTTAGTAAATTATTGTATTTGCTCGGAAGAGAATTACGATAGCTAAAGTGCTCACGATCGGTAGAGAGTATCTAGGCAAATTTATAGGAGAAGCAACAGAGAGAATTCCGATAAGAGGGGAAATCGCAACCCTAGACCTTTCCAATCTTGTCTACAACATTCGCTTTGTCCGAAGTAAAAATAAAAATTTAAAGCTTTTTAATTACCTTGTTGTTAGTTAGTTAGTAACACTCAATTCATTATTCAATATTTTTGGAAGTTGATTACGTGAATTCTTGATAAACTAAAAGTTGTGATTAGTACGTTAATTCTCTGTGGGATTCGACTCCGAACTTATAAACCAGATTATATTTGCAACGACCGTTTAATCCTTTTTATAAGGCATAGTTGGGTGTGATAAAATTTTGACGTTGTTGCCAGAAAATTTAACGGTGTTATTAATTACAGCAAAAAGAAGTGCTAGAATTCTTAGTGTAGTCAATTTTCTTCATTTTAAAGTAAATACATTGAAATTCTAACGTTTGTAGTCTTGGGTGTTACAGGTGCATGCCTAGAAACTCCTCAAGAACTGGTGAATTGTTCGAAACATTATCAGATCCTGAGAAAGTTTTCAAGGCATTGAATCGTGCAAACAAGAAAGACAAACAGCAACAGAACTCAACACAACAAATCGAACCAGACATGGAAGATGTAATAGAAAAACCAAACAACAGAAATAGTGCGAATGACCCGAACAACCAGGGTGTGGTGCCTCTTGTGCCAGAAACAGCCTTGTATGATTGGGCACAACCCATCATCGAAAATCTGGCAACCGCAATTGCAGTCCCTCATATATAAGCGGAATCATTTCAAATCACAAACAACATGCTACATTTGTTGCAGAATAAGGGACTGTTATCAGGGTCATACATTGAAGATCCTCAGCAACATCTGAAAAATTCCATGTCGATATGTGTCACGCAAAGGCAACCAAATGTGACACCATAAGCAATAAGGTTGTTGTTGTTTCCATTCTCGGTGACGAAAGAGGCTCAGACTTGGCTCAATTCACTTCCCATAAACTCCATCACTACTTGGGAAGAATTAGTCAAGAAATTTTTGAACAAGTTCTACCCACCTAATAAGACTGCCAAACAAGTTGATGAGATATTGAGCTTCAGGCAGAGACCAACAGAAGCACTACAAGAAATGTGGGAGAGGTTCAAAGGTATGCTGGTTAAGTGTCCTCATCATGGCATTCCAGATCAAATGTTGGGGCAAAGGTTCTACATGGGATTGGCAGACAGCTTGAAGGCCAATATTGATGCTTCATCAGGAGGAGCATTTTTTAGCAAATCATTCAGAGAATGCAAGATCTTACTTGATAAAATGGCTCAAAACTCAGGATGGATGACAAGAGACTCCACGATCACTTATGTCATTCACTCACTGGCTTTGGACCCAAACAACTCCATAGCCGAGAATATGGCCACTCTGATGATGCAAATGAGCATTCTCACCAAAAAGATTGATGAATCGGGCCAGAAGCAGCAGGTACACAAAGTTGACGCGACTAATGGGGGCTTATGTACACCATGTATTAACCAACCGTATGTATGCTCATGGAGTGCGGAAAGTGATAACCAGAACTATCAGAAAAATATGAAATATGTGGCCTACTATGGAGGACAAAGGCAGGGTGGTCAGAATTAGGGACAGCAAAATCAGCAATATAGACCAGCACAACAGTAGTATAATAATGGCAACAATCCTGGAGTTATGAGACCACAGGGCCAAGTTGTGCCTTACCAAAGGCAACAGGGGTACAATCAGCAAAATCAGCAGCTAGCTTATCAACAGCCTCAACAACAACAGATAGTGAGACAAGAAGACGGGTTGTCCAAAATTAAAGGAATGTTACAACAACTAATTGGGTCTAATGGAAAAATGCAAGAGAAAGTCGAAGCACATGACTCAGCAATAAAAGGCATTGAGATACAATTAGGGCAGTTATCTATGGCTTTGAATAATTGTCCTCAAGGGACATTGCCCGCAGACACGCATGTCAATCCAAAAGAGCAAGGCCTGAAGCAGCTTATGGCGGTGAGTCTAAGAAATGGTAGAGATCTTGATCTAGAGCAAGAAATTGCTCGCGAAAGCCGACCAGCTGAAACACTTGTGCTAGTACCAATCGAGGTTGATGATTTAACAAGGTTGACAGAGGTGATGGTACAACATACACCAGCTGAATCAAGCAAAGAAAAAGAGGGTGCGAAGGAAACTGAGTTAGTGCAAGAGAAGGCAGTAGAAACAATGCCCGAGCAGGTTCAAACTCAAATCACATAAAAGAAGCGGCCTCCAACACCCTTCCCCTAGAGATTGGTCAAATATCAGAAAGATGAGCAGTATAAGAAATTCATGGAGATGTTGAAGCAAATCCAGGAGAACATTCCATTGATTGACGCCTTGAAGGAGATGCCTGGCTATGCAAAAATGAAAAAGGACTTGATGTCTCGTAAGTTCGACTTTCAAGACTTGGCCATGGTTACACTGACTCAGGCATGTAGTGTTGTCGTGACGAGACCCATAGCTGAGAAGCTGTCCGGCCCAGGGAATTTCACAATCCCATGCACAATAGGCAACTATGCTTTTGCTAAAGCACTTTGTGATTTGGGGGCAAGCATAAACGTGATGCCCTTGGCTATCTATAAAAGGTTAGGCATTGGAAGAGCAAGACCCACATCCATGTTACTACAGCTAGACGACCGAACAGTGAAGAGGCCATCAGGTATACTTGATGATGTGCTGGTGCAGGTTGGAAAGTTTATGTTTCCGACAGATTTTGTCATTCTGGACTGCCGGGTTGACAAGGAGATTCTCATAATTTTGGGAAGGCCATTCTTAGCCACTGGGAGAGCTCCAATTGATTGTGAAACTGGGGAGCTAAAGATGAGACTGAACGATAAATAGATAACTTTCAATGTGCAGAAATCTATGTGGCGATCCAGTGAGTTTGCTAACTGCTCTCTGATAGAAGCCTTGGATGTGATTTTGGAGGAGGAAGATGAGACTCTGAACGCAAAAGACCCTCTAGCAGCCTGCCTCGTGAACTTAGAAAAGGTGGATGGTGAGGACTTGGCAAAGTGGGTTTTGGCCCTTGAAGGGCAAGGGCACTGGAAGAGATAGCTCGAATTTGAGCCTTTACACTTAGAAGAAATAAAAATCCCTCCAACTAAGCCATCAATTGAAGAACCATCACAGTTGGAGCTAAAACCATTACCAGCTCACCTCAGGTATGCCTTCTTGGGACCTAACTCAACTTTATCTGTTATTATCTCATCCAGTTTGTTAGATGTGCAGGCAGAACAGCTTTTGCAGGTGTTAATGGAATGCAAGACTACAATTAGTTAGACCATTGCAGATATTAAGGGTATCAACCCGGTATTTTGTATACACAAGATTCTATTGGAAGATGGGCACAAACCTTCCAGAGAACATCAAAGATGGCTGAACCCCAACATGAAAGAAGTGGTGAAGAAAAAAGTGATCAAGTGGTTAGATGCGGGAATCATGTTCCCCATCTCTGACAGTAACTGGGTCAGCCCAGTTCAGTATGTGACAAAGAAGGGTGGAATGACTGTAGTGCAAAATGAGAACAACGAGTTGATCTCAACAAGAACAGTCACGGGATGGCGAATATGTATGGATTACAGAAGGTTGAATAAGTCCACCCAGAAATACCATTTCCCACTGCCATTCATTGATCAGATGCTAGATAGATTGGCAGGGAGGTCTCACTTTTGCTTTTTGGATGGATACTCGGGGTATAATCATATCTCTATTTCCCTAAAGGATAGAGAGAAAACATTATTCACCTATCCATATGGCATTTATGCCTTTCGGAGAAATGTCATTTGGTTTATGCAATGCACTCGCCACATTCCAGAGGTGCATGATGGCCATCTTTACAGATATGATAGAGTAAATAATTGAGGTCTTCATGGATGACTTCTCAGTGGTGGGGAACTCATTCGATGACTTCCTTATGAACTTGAAAAGAGTATTGAAAAGGTGTATGGAGACTACTCTAGTATTAAAGTGGGAAAAGTGCCATGTTATGGTACAGGAAGATATAGTCTTGGGACACCTAGTGTCAACCAAGGGCATTAAAGTGGATCGCGCAAAGGTTGATGTAATAGAAAAGTTGCCACCACCCACTTCCGTCAAGGCAATAAGAAGTTTCCTTGGCCACGCCAGTTTCTACGGGCGGTTTATAAAAGATTTTTCCAAAATTGCTAACCCTTTGTGTAAATTGCTTGAAAAAGATCACCCTTTTGTGTTTTTTGAAGATTGCAGGGTAGCTTTTGAGGAATTGAAGAAGAGGTTGGTGTCAGCACCTATCATAGTTGTACCCGACTGGAGCAACCATTTGAGCTGATGTGTGATGCAAGCGACTATGCGGTGCAAGCAGTCATTGGGCAGTGGAAAGATAAAGTCATGCATCCAACATACTACGCAAGTAGAACTTTGAGTGGTGCCCAACTAAATTACACAGTGACTCAGAAGGAGACGCTAGCAGTAGTGTTCGCATTTGACAAGTTCAGGTCATACCTGATAGGCTCGCAGGTAATTATTTATACTGACCATGCTGTACTCAGGTACCTAATTGAGAAGAAGGAATCAAAGTCGCGCCTAATTTGATGGGTGCTACTGCTGCAAGAATTTGACTTGGAAATCCGTGACCGAAAGGGAACGGAAAACCAAGTGGTTGATCACTTGTCTAGGCCGGAAGGAGTAGAGAAGAAGTTTGAGACAGAATATATTGTGGAGACTTTACCCGATGAACAACTGTTGGCTACGAGCCTGGAGGTAGCACCATGGTATGTAGATATTGCAAACTACCTGGCAAGCGGTATTTTCCCCTATGACCTTTACTCGATCCAAAAGAAAAAGTTCTTTCGTGACTGTCGCATGTATTATTGGGATGAGCCTTATCTATTCAGGATTTGTATTGATAACATGATCCGGATATGTATCCCCGAGATAGATCAATCTTCTATTTTGTAGGCTTGTCACGCATCCCCATATGGCAGCCATTTCGGGAGAGTAAGGACAGCTGCGAAAGTGTTAGAGTCGGGCTTTTACTGGCCGACATTGTTTAAAGATGCACACTTCTGGGTGAAGGGTTATGATGAATGCCAACGAATCGGGAATATTTTCCACCGACATGAGATGCCCATGAACCCAATTCAGGAGGTAGAAGTGTTTGATGTATAGGGAATCGAATTCATGGGGCCTTTTGTCAGCTCACATGGAAAAAAGTATATACTCGTAGTTGTGGACCACGTGTCAAAATGGGTAGAGGCTTCAGGGCTCCCTACAAATGATGCAAAGGGGGTCATTGGTTTCTTGAGAAAGAACATCTTCACCCGATTTTGCACTCCAAGGGCAATAATCAGTGATGGAGGCACTCATTTATGCAACCGAGCCTTCTTAAAGTTGTTAGAAAAATATGGTGTACGCTATAAGGTTATCACCCCGTATCACCCACAAACGAGTGGGCAAGTGGAAGTTTCGAATAGAGAGATAAAAAGTATTTTGACAAAGACCGTGAATGCTACAAGAACGGATTGGGCAAGAAAGTTAGATGATGCACTCTAGGCCTATCGTACCGCTTTCAAAACGTTGATTGACATGTCGCCGTATAAATTGGTATTTGGGAAGGCGTGTCACTTACCAGTGGAGTTAGAGCATAGAGCCTGGTGGGCATTGAGGCAGTTGAATCTCGACATATAAGAGGCAGTTACAAGTAGAGTCATTGAGTTGCACGAGCTTGATGAGTTTCACTACCATGCTTTTGAAAGTGCAAGATTATATAAGGAGAGAGTGAAGAGGATGCATGACAAAAATCTTCTTGAGCAGAACTTTAAACCTAGAGATATGGTATTGTTGTACAATTCAAGAATGAGGTTGTTTCCGGGCAAGTTGAAGTCAAGATGGTCACGACTATTTCGTGTGGTAGAGATGCATTCAACTGGAGCCGTCAAGATTACATCGTAAGATGGATCCCGCAAGTTCAAAGTTAATGGGCAAAGGCTAAAACATTATCAGGGCATGGTTGAGGAAGATAAAATGATCTCGACCTTGTACTTGAAAGATCCTTGATAAGGGATAACCCGAGTCATGCCGTGATGTTAAATCATGTGCTTCTTGGGACGCAACCCAATATTAGAAAGAAAATATATATATATATATATATATATATATATATATATATATATATATATATGTGTGTGTGTGTGTGTGTGTGTGTGTGTGTGTGTGTATGTATGTGTGTGTATGTGTGTGTGTGTGTGTGTGTCAAACGTGAGCGGTCGCGCACTAACTGCACATATGGCCGAGCATTTTTATACCCTTACTGCCACACGTGCGCGGCCACGCACCGACCGTGCACTGGGCGTCATTTTGTAGGGTTTTGAATTAGTTATTTTTTCTTTCTTTTCTTTTATTCTTTATTTGTATTTCCTTTAAAAATACCCCCCCCCCCCCTCCCCTATTCTCCTCTTCTTATCTAAACCATAACCCCCTCTAAACATAATAAAACAAACGCACAAACCCTTACCCCTTCCCCCAATTTCAAAATCAAACCCTACCCCCTTCCCTTCATCTCTCCTCTTCCATAACTTCCCAACCCAAAATCCTCACAAGTTCCCTCAGGTAAGTGCCATTGTTTTTGTTTCCGTCTTAGTTTAGTTTAATTTCTTTGTTTTTCTTTTCTTGTATTGTAGTAGATTTCTTTATTTTTTTTAGTATACTTGTTTGTATGTTGTGGTAATAGTGAAATTTCACCATGTTGGGTTAGATTCAACTTTGGTATATTTGTGGTTGAATTGGGTATAAAAATTGATGTTTGGGAGTTCGGGTAAACTTGCGCATCAGGTGTTTGTATAAATGCCACAATGAGTTCGAGAATGGAATTTTGTGACCAATTGTGCTGGTGAAGTCTGACTAACCACTCTTGGTTCACACATCGTACCTTTCGCTGATAGTGGTATTTGTTTCAGGTAGTATGATGCCATCCAAGAAATGAAGAACCACAGGTGCATCCTCCAGTGGTCAGGCAAGCTCCTCCCGGCCGCCGGCCTCGACCAATGCACCCCAGTATGATAGTACCAAGTTCGTATCAAGCACGGCCCAGGAACGTTTTGGTCATAAGGCTCCCAAGAAACCCATATCGGAGAGGGGAATTGATATGGGTTCCCTCAAAATGATTGTCCCAATATGTATCATGAATTGGTTCGGTGCGGGTTGGGTATATTCTTTGAAGAACCTGATGAAGCGAATTTAATGATTGTGTGGGAGTTTTACGCGAACTGCCCGGAATATGTGAACGATGTCTGCACGGTACCACAGAAGAGTGTGGAAGCATCCATCGAGGCCATTAGGAGGGCTTACCGGTTGCTAGTGTTTGGGATAAATCCTGAAGCGGGGAACTATTATAGCACTTATAGCAGAGAACCAACCTCGTGGAATTTGTTCTTTAGAACAATATGTATACCCAATAAGGAAGAAGTGTGGATTAAGCAGGGGTGGAAGTTTCATTCGACATCACTTACCTTTGAAGGGAAGTGCTGGATCTATGTCATCAATAGATGCCTGCTGCCTTCTTCTAATACCACTGAGGTGAATGGTCCCCGGGCTGCATTGATCTGGTGTTTTATCAATGGCCATGATTTTGATATGGCTAAGGTTATTCACGACGAAATGTTCATTCATTCTACGGTGCAAAGGTATGGGCTCTTTTTTCCTTCATTAATCACTAGATTATGCCGTGCGTCACATGTACCGGAAAACAAGAACTTGGATGGGAGAGTAAAAAAAAGAACAGAAGTTCCGAGCTGCTAAAATGGTAATTGGGAAGGATCTTGTTGCACCCGTTGAGGCAAATAGAGATGACTCTGATCCTCCAAATAAGGGTAATGAAAGTCAAGCTGAGGTTGTGGCTGCTTCGCCCGCGCACGACCAGGTTCTTGAGGGAACATCAGTTGTCAGATGGGACATGAGAATGACAACCTTAGAGTAGGAAATGGCAAGGTTGGGTATATTTGTCACGGACTTGGGAGCTAGAGTGGATGCCCTTGCTACCCAAAATGCAAAATTTGAGAGGAGGGTCATGGCATGGCTCCGTGCACTTGGCAGGGCTTGCCATCTTGACCCAGGCACTGTCTCCGACCAGGAGTGACTCTATCAGGGAAGTTTCCTTTACCTTGCATTTTTTTTCTTTATGTGACATGGGGACATGCCGCCATTTAATGTGTGGGGTGGGGGATATCTTGTATTTATGTTGTATATATATAGTAATGTAGATTATTGTTAGTTTCTTTGGTTAGTTGAATTTTTAAAAAAAATACAAAATTTCGACTTTTCCCGACGATGGATATCATTCGACGGGTTCTTGAGGAATTAAAGTCAAGAAAAAAAAAGATAAAAAGATTTTCTTTTATTGGTAGTGTATCAATTTCCCCTTAGCTCTTCTTTGGGCCGCGGTTCTTTTCCAAGGGTTTCGTTTGAACTGGGTGTAGTTAGTTTTATTTTTTTAGAAGTAGGAACCCATGGACTATGGGCTGAAATGAAAACATGGTCTCTCAACTTTGTTATGCCTTGAGAATAGCGAGTGTTGTAGTGTGACGCTTAAGCTCAGTTGTTGACTCTTGTATATGTGCCTTAAATTATATGTTCTTAACTTGGCTTAAGTGCTTTGACTAGAGTTTTTTGATGATCCAATCTTGATTGAGTCATGTGCCATGTGTGTGTGAGGTTTGTTGTATCCAGTGCATTGCATTTGATGTCTAGAACTTGCCCCGTGTATTTGCAAAGCGAAATAGTAGTATTGTTCAGTCTTGGAAGTGATATAAGTGTTTCTTTGTTGAGCCAGATATGTATATTTTACCCGCCTAATTGTTATGTATCGTAGTTAAACTATTTAAGCATGTAATCTTGTTTCTTTGGCAACCATATTACAAGCCTTATCCCTTTGTTTGAAGTAACCATCTATTTGAAACTTTTAACCTCTCATGAGCACTTGAATTGTTATGAACTTTGTAAAAGTTAAAGTGTGGGGTGGTTGGTTTGGATTTTGAGTGGAACTAATGAAATAAGGAGAAAGGTGCACCGTTTTGAAAAACTAGAGTGTTTTGATGATCCAATCTTGAGTGAGTCATGTTCCAAGTATGTGTGAGGTTTGTTGTATTCTGTGCATTGCATTTGATGTCTAGAACTTGCCCCGTGTATTTGAAAAGCGAAATAGTAATTTTGTTGAGTCTTGGAAATGATATAGGCGTTTCTTTATTGAGCAAGATATGTATATTTCACCCGCCTAATTGTTATGTATCGTAGTTAAACCCTTTGAGCATGTAATCCTATTTCTTTGGCAACCACATTACAAGCCTTACCCCTTTGTTTGAATTAACCATCTATTTGAACCTTTTAACCTCTCATGAGCATTTGAATTGTTATGAACTTTGTAAAATTTAAAGTATGGGGTGGTTGGATTGGCTTTTGAGTGGAACTAATGAAATAAGGATAAAAGTGCACCGTTTTGAAAAAGTAAGAGCCACTTGAATTGAAAAAGAAAGAAAACAAAATAAAATAGTTGTATTGTTGTGAATATATATATATATATATATATATTCCTTGATAAGTGGTGACTCTTGATATAATTGTGCTTAAATAATTGGGAGTTAATGTATATTGATTTGAAGGCGGAGTATGGTTTGATATAAGTGCGGGGGTCCGACTGCTAAAGTGTATGTATTAAAGTGCTTAGGGAGGTGTAGTCACTCTTATATCAAAATGTATCCCACCCGTCCCGCAGTCTATATTACTACCAGTTAAAAGTCCTACTTGATCCTTGACTGAGTGAACTCAATTAGTAGATTAGTACACTACGGACAAGCCTATGATGCATCTTTTATGGCACATGAATGTCGTTTCTGAGAGTGAGTGAATTCTGTCTATCTTGAAGTTCCTAATTGTTCATGAATTTTATTAATTGTGGAACGATTCTCTTTTGTTGTGGGAGGTCACTTGATTCATAAAGGAAAGGTAATTCTTAACCTCTGTGTTAGAGTAAGTGAGTAAGTTGTGAATAATGTGTGATGCTTGTGAGTCAATTCTTGAGGAAACGATGTTACATTACTGTGCTTGGTCTATTTGAAATATTCTTGGTATGATGAGTTAGGAAAGTCTCTTAGTGAGGTTGTGTCTATGTAAAGTGTGGTTTGTTTGCTCAGTGACGAGCAATGGTTTAAGTGTGGGGTATTGATAGTAGGCTATAACTATGTAGTTTGGCCACTATTTGCACTCTAAATTGGCTGCACTTCACTGATGTTTGAGCGTTAATTGTTCTGATTGAGTATTTTTATGCTTTGTAGGAGCAATTCCGGGCTACAATTAGGTTAAGGAGTGTTTTGAGATAATATGGAGCATTGAAGGCCAAGTAAAGGCTTATGGAGTAAATTGGGAGTTTGTTCGAGGATCGAAGGAGGTTAGCGCATTTAAAAAGAACAAAGAAGAGTGCATAAAATCGCCCAGGTGCGCGGTCGCGCACTGGGCCGCACAAGTCAGGCAGAAACTGGCCAAAGTGCGCTGCTAGATGCGCGGTCACCTGCCCAGGTGCGCGGTCGCGCACGTCCTTCCGAGAAAAATTATTCTAAGGCTAAAATTATAATTTCAGAGGCGACTGTCCTTGACCTATATGAAGCCCAACTCGCCCAAAAAGAGGGTATCTTGGTTTTTAGGAGAATTTTGAAGGCAAGAACAGGCAAGGAGAAAGACGGAAGATTTGAAAACGAGTTTTCTTTCTTTCTCCCTTTTTTTATCATTGATGATGAATTTTTATGTTGTGATTGTTAAAACAATTATGAGTAGCTAAACTCTTTATTCTATGGAACCTCTTGGAGGATGAATCTTTGTTGCATTTAATATAAATTTGCCATTAAATTTTCCCTACGTGTTCAACTACGTGATTATTTTGGTTGATTGAAGGGCCCTCAATCGGTTATACCTATTTAGTGTGTATTACTTGGAAAATGGGTACATATTTAGGTAGTTGTTGAATAACATCACTCCTAGCGTATATGAGAGATCAATACGGAGGGTTTAAAGGTGAGATTAGGAATAACGAAACCTTGGTGCGACCGCAGTGAGCGGTAAACGAGTGCTAGCTAGCGTAGTTTGGAAGAATACATTTAGTAAATTATTGTATTTGCTCGGAAGAGAATTACGACACCTAAAGTGCTCACAATCGGTAGATAGTATCTAGACGAATTTATAAGAGAAGCAACAGAGAGGATTACGATAAGAGGGGAAATCGCAACCCTAGACCTTTCCAATCTTGTCTACAACATTCGCTTTGTCAATAATAAAAATAAAAATTTACAGCTTTTTAATTACCTTGTTGTTGGTTAGTCAGTAACACTCAATTCATTATTCAATATTTTTGGAAGTTGGTTACCTGGATTCTTGCTAAACTAAAAGTTGTAATTAGTACGTTAATTCTCTGTGGGATTCGACTCTGGACTTGTAAACCGAATTATATTTGTAACGATCGCTTAATTCTTTTTATAAAACATAATTGGGCGTGATCAAAGTTCATATCTTTTTATAAAATGCGAACCAAAAATCAGCCAATGATTTCCGATTTGATAGAAGTGGTGAATGTGATAATGTATATCATATATGTGTGTGCTCAATTTTCACGGTTTCCTCTCTCGATTTTTTGTTCTCCCGAAAAACAATTTTTTTTAAAGAATAATGATATAAAAGAAATCATTCTAATACATGTCGCCACATATATACCTGTGCCTTGGCTTTTGAGCAAGCAAGTAGCACATTTTTTCATAAATGTTGAAGGGTCGCTTCCTCAATATTGCAACAAATTTTCATAAAAGATGAACTAAAATAACATACACGATCAGTTTTAACAATTCTCCACCATAAATAAATTGGTATCCATGTTTCTTCCCATTTCAATAAAGAATGAACATAGATGAGGGGGAAAATGTTATAATAATCTTGGCAGGAAACACAGTTGATCTGTTACATATTCTTATATTAAAAAGCAGCCAGCAACATTAAATTTAACGGATATATCTGATGTTCATATGTGTGGGTTTCACTGCATCCAACATCTCTCGATTTCTTTCTTCTTTCAAAAAATTCAGAAAAGATCAGAAATAATATAAAGAAAATTGTTCTAATTATTCGAGTGGTCAAATATCAGTATCTTGGCTAGCGATGGCAAGAAAGTAGCACATTTTCCATAAATGCTGAAGGCTCCTTCCCTCAGTATTGCGATAAATTTTCATAAATGTTACCAAAATATATACACCCCATCCTATAAAGATTATATATAGTAGTAATTGTTGAGGGACTTTTCTTTTCCTTTATAATCTTTTGTTTTGTTTTCATATATAATGACGTTCAAAAGCACATCCTCTAGAAGGTTATCAACTTGTATGGTCCATGACACAACCATTATTTAATTACAAAACACGTCCATTTCGAAGAAGAAAAGGGGGTTGGGGGGGTTGAGGGGGGAGGGGGTGGAATAAAAACATCAATCTGCAGTATTTGTAATGAAGATGGTGACATCTCAGTCTTGAAGTTATTGAGTGATAATTTTGATGACTTATTCAGGTTGCCCAAGAGACTATCCTTGTTTTAGTATTATTCTAATTCTAATTCCTTGAGAGTGATCATTTTGAAAAGTCCAACTTACCTACGTCGTGTAGTTATACTAATTATTATAATGAGTAGTTAATCAGTTCGTTGTGGAGTTTGATTGCGGAACGTTGGATATACGTCATTAAAAATGCACTTCTATTTACTCTTAGTTTATTACTACGTCACTTCCTTATAAGGAAAAATAATACTACTCCAATTAGGAATCGATGCTCAAAAAACTATGTTAGAGTTAAAGCACCATCTGATTAACTTGAAAAGCGTTTGAATTTAGTAGTTTGATTTAAATTTACTGAATGAAGTTTACTATTAGATACCTCATGAGTCATGAAAGTCCAGGAAAGTTCGATCAAAACCACACGTACAATTCTTTTTATTAGATTCGTATATGGTAATTTTTTCGAATTTGGGTGAAATAACATATCAATTACTAAGTGAAAATGATACATCCGACATGAGAGAAACCTTTCAAAAGTAGTTAAAAAATGACTCAAATACATTAAAATGTAAATATTTATATTGTGCACGCACAAAATAAAATAAATAACGTGGGGTAAGTGTCTACCACTTGGTTTGACTTAACTAAGTTGCGTGCACATGGCACGTACAAGTTAAAGTGGGAAGTGAATGCTAAGGTGTGGGGTTTTGTTTTTAAATTTGAGTATAGAAGAATTCTTATTTTTTACAAGTTGATCATCTCCTACAAATGATCTTAAAGCTCATTAGGCAGGGGCGGCCCTACCCTAAAGCAGGTAAAGCAACTATTTTAGGTCCCACATTTGTGGGGATTCCATTTTTTATTACACATATTATATTATATACTCTATATGTTTCAATTTAGATGAGATTGTTTGACTCGTCACGAGGTTTAAGAAAAAAAAGACTTTTAAAACTTGTCGTCTTAAAAGTTTAAGGGGTAAAAGGATTTACAACTCGTATAATTTCTGCCAAGAAAATTGCATCTGAAATGAAAATCAAACCCGAACTTTGTAAGTAACGTGTGATATATAGAAAAAAATAATTTGACGAGAATATTGATATTGAAATCTCTTGAAAAGTCCTTCAGAGTTAATTACTATTTATACATAGTAGACAAGACTATTTTTTTACTTCAAAATAGATTTGAACAATTCGAAACATATGAAAATATTTTTTGTTTTCTATTTAGAGTAAAAAAATTGAGATCATTATATAATGAAAATTTGAAAAAATACTGCCTTAATCTTGAGTGTTCCTTACAGCATAATAATCAATCTGATATTGATGGTTTAGATTTATTTTCTGAATTAAAAGTGTCAAGGAAAATAGTACAATTAGAAGATAACAATTTAATTGATATGCTCAATCAAATAAAATAATTTGATTCTTTTCCAAATGCATATATTGCTTATAGAATAATGTTAATAACTCATGTTACCGTTACTTCAGCAGAAAGAAGTTTTTCGAAATTAAAATTGATAAAATCTTAACTAAGCTCAATAATGTCTAAAGAGAGGTTAAATAAACGGCAAAGGGTCAAATATACCTTTGTACTTTCGAAAATGGTCTAAGAATACCTCTCGTTATACTATTGGGTTATATATACCCTTCCCGTCATACTTTGGAATAAATATACCCTTATTTTGGATGGAGTGTCACGTGGCAGCACCAGATCAAAATGACTCATTTTTTTACCCGATCCGTTTTAAAAAATCCACCACCCAACCCGTTTTAAAATTCAGTTTTTTTATTTTTTTTAAAGAATATATTTTGTAAAAACTGGAAAAAAAAAAAGAAGAAATTTTCAAAATATATATTTTTAAGTCTTTTCAGTTTTTTTAAAGTATTGTTTTTGTAAAAGCTGAAAAAAAATAATTTTTGTAAAAACTGGCAAAAAAAGAAAAAAAACTCTCCTAAAGCAGTGAACTACATATGCATTAGTTTTAAAAAAATAAAAATATTTTGCAAAGTATTTTTTTCAGTTTTTACAAAAAAATATTTTTTAAAAAAATACTTTAAAAACTGAAAAATATATATTTTGTAATAACTGAAGAAAAAAAAAGAAATTTGTAAAATATATATTTTTCAGTTTTTTCAATTTTTTAAAGTATGTTTTTTGTAAAAACTGGAAAAAAAAAAAGATTTTGCAAAATATTTTTATTTTTTTAAACTAATGCATATGTAGTCCACTGCTTTAGGAGAGTCTTTTTTTTTTCCAGTTTTTTAATTTTTTTTCCAGTGTTTACAAAAAAATACTTTTAAAAAGCTGAAAAGACCTAAAAAATATATATTTTGCAAATTCCCTTCTTCTTTTTTTCAGTTTTTACAAAAAATAATTCAAGTTTTTACAAAATATATGCTTTGAAAAAACTGAAAAAACTGAATTTTAAAACGGGTCGGGTGGTGGAATTTTTTAAAACGGATAGGGTAAAAAAAAATAAATGGGTCGTTTTCATCTAGTGCTGCCACGTGGCACTCCATCCAAAATAAGGGTATATTTGTTACAAAGTATGACGGGAAGGGTATATATAACCTAATAGTATAACGAGGGGTATTCTTAGACCATTTTTGAAAGTACAGGGCTATATTTGCCCCTTTTCCGGTAAATAAATTAATTATATTGTCAATTGAGAAAGAATTATTAGAAAAAAATTGAATATAAAAAAATTATTAATAAATTTGCATCTAAAAAAACTAAAAAAATGGACTTCAAATTAAAAAAAAATAATAATTAAAAAATAAAAAATAAGGTCCCTCATAAAATTTGGCTTTATGCCACAAGATTCGTCGGGCCGCTCCTGTCATTACCCAAAAGAACTTCTAGTAGTTTAGTACCGAATTAAGTAGGAAAAACATTAAGTAACCCACGTGATTAGATGTTGAACTTGGACAAATTAAATAGAGTATGCAAAGAGGATATTTTCTTTATTAATGTTTCGTTTATATTTCTGTGTGGTCCAAATTAGAATTACCATGTACAGAATATTGTTACCTCCAACTTGTGCTAATGTAGAAAAATTAATGTAACAATATTTGTGACGAATTACTGGTCATGCGTCAGTGTCACCCACTTGCAATCTTTGACATTGCTTTTATTGCTTTCATGTTTCTGAAATGGAGGAAGAATAGGTTTTTATTTTTGGTGAAAAGACATAATCATCCTTGTCATTAAAATATTGTTGTGTTGTTAGGGATATTTTGGTTAAAATAAAAATGGTAGGAGTACATTGATAACCTACTATCATCATGTAGTATATTAACAAAACTATTTAAACCATTAGAAATTAGACTTGGTAAAACTTTTCTTAATAAGATATGATAGAATAAGATGTTATGCATCTTTTGAAATTGGGTCATGATTCACTTGTTAAAATATGCGGTTCTTCACTCTAATTTTCAATCCTTCTTTTTTACTTTAATTACTTCTTCAACTCATATTACCATCAAAAACAATATTACAATGCAACAATTTCATCAAGCTCATAATCAATAGTATTATGACCCAAACATGTTTGCTAGTAAATATGAAACAAGTTAAAATTGGAACATTTGGCGTCCATGTGAATAATTAATTTCTTAAATGATTATTTAAGCGCTCGCAAGGGTTGAATGAGTTGGTTGGGTGAGTGATTTCTCACGTGGGAGACCTGGTATCGATTTCCCTTACTAGCTGCCTCCTCAATCAAAGCTTATCAACCGGGCTTGCCTAGTACTGTTTATGTCTCTTGTGATTTTTCCAAAAACAATTACAAAAAATAGTCATTCCAATTGATGTATTATGTAGTAAAATTACATTTTTTTCTTTTGTCACAACAAAGTCGCCTAACAAAAATTTAGTCTTTCAAAAAGTAACTTAACACCGGAAAATGCACTTTTATGTATCGAATTAATGAGTTGGCATGGCATCTCATGTTAAATGCTTTGTTGGCAAATGGCATGCCCGTGTAGGAGCTAGCAAGTTCTGTCTTTCCCCCACTTAACGTACCAATATCCGACCCGTCTCTCACATCCGGGTTAAATAAAATCTCTCGCCCTTTTTTCTAGCAAAGTACTAATTAGAGCGTGTTAAAATATGTATCATATTGTGTAAGCAGATTAGATTGAGAATTAATTAAAGTGTATACCAAAATTTAGTGGATCAATTTTTGGTTTGAGGTACTTTTCTAGATTTTAGAGGGAAAAATGGCATTCTCTTGGCATAACTCAATTAATTTCATCAAGGGTCGGCATCTATTCACAGTATTTTTCCTCTGTCTATACCAAAATCCTAGAGTTCTGTTGTGTAATGAGCTCTCAGTTAGTCACATCAAATTAATCAATCATGTGTTTGGAAAAATTGGTTACCGAGAATAAGATTTATAAAAGTTTGAGGTATGTCAAAAATATGAGGCATGTCAAGAACATTATTTTTAAGGATATTTCGCTATATAATAAAGAGTAAATCATGCGTATCCTTCAAGATTCAACAAACTCTTCCGGTTATTAACCGGGAACAAAACTAAAAAAAAATTCAATAAATAAACCCAGCATATAGGAGAAAGAAGAAGATTCACAAAGTTGTGACAGAAAAATTGTTTCTTTAGCTCTCCAAAGACCATGTTTATATAGGTGTTGCTCCAGCGGCTAGTTAACGGCTAATTTCTAACGGCTAGTTTGTAATGGTTAGTTTGACTATTTCAATATTAGAGAAAGTTGATAAAAACAAGGGACACTTTCTTTTGAGATACCCACAAATTCCAACAATCCTCCACATATCTCAAAAGAAATATAATAATAAAGAGAGATTATAATTTGTTAGGTTTCGGGTATAATGAAATTTATCTGGTGGCTTATAGGCTATGAACCATATATAGATAAAATAAGATTTAACTTACAGAATAATTGGTGAAGTTAACAACTTCTATGAACCAAATATTCTTGTGGTAAACTAGAGATCTTATTCATCATATTACACCCCACAATTTCTGTTGTTATCGTGGTTTTGCGCTAATAGGCCATGCGCGCGCCTGGTATTTATAAGTGCTCTAGAAATTTTACCATAAATTTCATAGGAGTGGCCCCACTCCACACTCATATAGGTCCATCCATCAAGTGTATTCTGTAGCGCAACACACCAGCTACGAAAGGCTATGGACTATTGGATTAAGAATTTATTAACTCAGTCTCACATTCCTTATAGTCTTGCACTATATATATACACGCCATAGGAAGAGACATAATTTAATAGAGCACATTTGATCAACTAATAACTCGTTATTACCTATAAGAACCTACTTCATGGAATCTCCAATCACATAGATTGGGTCACCATCATTGTTGATACATCTCAAGTTGGCAAAAGTCCCAACCCGATGTTTCACTTATATGTCAAAAAAAGGCCAATTCCTCTTTTGACTACACATAATATGTATAAAATTTTCTCTCTAAGCAATTGCTTTGTCACATTATGTCTCAAGAGAATGTGTCTACCCTTCCCATTTAAAGATTTATTTTCTTACAATGGCTATTGTGCCTTGACAATCACAATTCATCGACACAAATATTGTCGACTTAATTCCTAGTGGAATATTTACCAAGAGGTTGCTTAATCAGCCTCATTGCTAGGCAATTTCAATGTCATAACACCCCCACTAAAAGGTGATCACACAATCACTAGTGAGTTTTTTCTCATCTGAATCAAAGATTCAATATTATCACTGTATCCTTCTAATACAGCGAAACATTCACACACAGAATACTAACCCATAGTATTTCTCAAATAAGGCATAATATCATCTCAAATGAAATGAAACTTGACTTTCATACAAGTGCCTTTTGAAACATCTTTCAACACATACAAGAATTTTGTTTTCCTTTTAGTATCTTCTATACTATAATATCAAAGTAAATTTTTTTAAATATAGAATAAACTTTAACTTTTACGGGAATATGTCAAATTAGTAGGAAACAAGTCATAATTTAATGATTTTTTCATCCAAACGACTAAAAGACCCGAAGTAAAATAATTTTTCTGAGTTAGAAGCACAATATATATTTTTTTATCTTCCAATATAAATTTTCGCCACAAAAAATCTCAATTTTGTAAGGCTTCAACATTATAGATTTAATAAATATTTTTTCCACTTTTTCTTTTGTTTGGATTCGGCTATATAACTCGGGCAAGATACTCCGGCCCCCACAAGTTTAAAAATTTCAGGTTAATCAAATACTCTTTTCACAACTCATAATTATTCACTTCACCTAATACTCCAATATCAATCATAAACACTTCCAAAATTGGAGGACATTATATGTATCATATCTTGAGCCTGTTAATTATATTCTCGATAATAAGAAGAAAAGAATAAAAACTTAGGAGGCAGTCAAATTATGCATACCTGATACTTAAATATTATTTACCACAAAACATGTCAAGTGGAAGAGATTACCACCTTTAGAGTCCACTGGAGAAGTTTTCTAAAACTACGAATGCAGCAGCGACACCACCACCAATAATAATAATAATAATAATAATAATAATAATATCCATTTGTTTGTCATCTATTACTCTCAAAATTCCAGAATTACTGAAAAAGTTGGTTTATTTGTATTTCTCTGTGTTTCCAAGTTTGAGTATCAAGTAGAGAAACTATTAGATTTGATATTCTCCATAAGAACAGTGTAAGATATCCTTAAGATTGTTGGAATAATTGTGTCCGGAGAATAGGATTTATCAAAGTTGAGGCGTGTCAAAACTACTTTTAAACTTAATGCCCGGACTCAACGTCTCAACTGATTTGGTTATTTGTTTCATCTTTAATTCGTTTATCTAACATTCTTGATTGCTTGTGTTGAATCAATCCACATATCCTTAAAACCGCGTATAAATTTAATTGTTATCCGTTTTAAGGGTAAACAGTTTGACGCCCACGGTGGGGCTAAGGATAAGAGTGGTGGTTTGATACAAATCTCCATAACACACTCTATTTTATACTTGTTCTTTAAGGTCTCAATTTCATGTCAGTTTAAAAATGCCAAATTCTCAGTCTGCTTACTGGAACGCTGAGGCTGAGTCTGGCCATCATGGCGAGAACAACAATTTGATGCCTAGCAATGGGGTTCCCCATACTGATCCCAATGGAGTCCCTGTCGCAGGCCCAGTCGATGCTAACTCGTAGATGGCTATCGATGCCAACCTGCCTATCGACCCTGAGAACAGTGTTCGTGGAGGAGCCCGACCAAAGACTCGAGAAGCGCCCGAAGGCGGTAGGATCAGTCTACGATTGATCTTTGAAATGTTGCAGGTTCAATAGGCGATGATAGCATAGCTGCAAAATCAAAGCCGCGCCCCCAGCAGAGTTGAGCCTGAACCGTCCCGGGAAAACACCCGAAGAAATAAGCAGATAACCTAAAGGTCGGGTGAAGTTGAGTCCGTTGTCAGCCCCGAAGTAATGAAAATGCTCGAAGCAATAACGAAACGGGTGGAATCAGGTGAAAAGAAAATTGAGGCAAATGAAAAGAAGGTGGAGACATATAATTCTCGGATCGATCAAATCCCAGGAGCACCCCTAATATTGAAAGGCCCGGACTCCAAAAGTTTTGTCCAAAATCCTTTTCCTCCAAGCGCGGAACCGAAGCCAATACTGAAGAGGTTTCGTATGCTTGATATTACAAAATATAACGGAACCACAGATCCGAATGAATATGTGAACTCCTACACATGCACCATCAAAGGTAACGATTTGGAAGACGATGAAATTGAGTCAGTATTATTAAAGAAGGTCGGGGAAACTTTGTCAAAATGAGCAATGATATGGTACCACAATTTCCCCCCAAATTCCATTAATTCATTTGCTATGCTAGCGGATGCTTTTGTAAAGGCTCATGCCGGGGCCATCGAGATCGAGAACAGAAAATCAGTCCTTTTCAAAGTTAAGCAAAGTGACAACGAGATGCTCAGAGAGTTCGTGTCAAGATTTCAAATGAAACGGATTGACGTGCCTCCGGTTGCGGATGATTGGGACATTCAAGCATTAACTCAAACACTTAACCTCCGAAGCTACTTGGCCTCGAAGCAACTCAAACAAAATTTGGTAGAGTACCAGGCAGTAACTTGGGTCGACGTCCACAACAGCTACCAGTCAAAAATCAAAGTCGAGGACGACCAACTCGGAGCCCCTTTTGGGTCCGTTTATCCTACCAGAAGCGACAAAAGGTCTAAGAGATTCGTCGATCAAGAATCAAGGCCGGTCCGAGATCGGTATCAATGATACAGCACAGATCGAAGGGGAAACGAGCCCGAGCACAATTCTACAAAGAACGAAAAGAAAAGAGTTCGAGGGTCCAATAGCCAAGGTCTGATGAGAAAAAATAGTTTCAACAGGCCGCTCGGGGGGGAAGGAAGAACCAATATTATCAGAGTATAATTTCAACATCGATGCAGCCAACATCGTATCAACCATTGGGCGCATCAAGGAAACCAAGTGGCCTCGACCATTGCAGTCCGACTCTACCCATAGGGATCCTAACCTAATGTGTAAATATCATGGCACTCATGGCCATATGACCGAGGACTGTCGACAATTGAGAGAAGAAGTTGCCCGATTGTTTAATAATGGGCACCTCTGACAATGTTTGACTGATCGAACCAAAAACCACCTTAGGAATAGGGACTCTAATAAATAGACCGAATAAGAAGAACCTCAGCACGTCATCAACATGATCATTGGAGGGGTCGATGTACCCAGGGGACAATGATAAAGCACACTAAAATATCCATCATGAGGGAAAAACACACCCGAGACTACATGCCCGACAGAAATATTTCGTTCAGCGACGAGGATGTCGAGGGCATCGTACAACCTCGTAATGATGCATTAATTATATCCATACTTATCAACAAATCTTGAATTAAACGTGTGTTGATTGATCCAGGTAGTTCGGCCAACATCATCAAATTGAGGGTCGTATTGCAGTTGGGGTTACAAGACTGAATAGTGTCGGCGGTCCGGATGTTGAACGGATTTAACATGGCATGCGAAACTACTAAAGGAGAAATAACACTACCAGTGAACACCACCAGGACGACCCAAGACATAAAATTTTATGTGATCAAATGGAACATGAGGTACAATGCCCTATTCGGGAGGCCATGGGTTCATAACATGAGCGCGGTACCCTCAAACTTATACTAGGCACTGAAGTTCCCTACACCGGGAGGAGTCAAGACGGTCTACGGAGAGCAGCCGGCCACAAAGAAAATGTTCACAGTCGACGAGGTGATCCTGGTGCCCGTGACATCAACATCGAAGAGCATGGAGCCAACCAGAAAGGAAGAAATGAAATAGCAATCACCGATATCGGTCCCAACTTAACTGGAAGGACGAGGAGTAGACGAGGAGGATGATTTCGGAGTTCCCAGGTCGTTCATAGCTCCTGATGATTCTGATGCCACTAAGTCGATGGTCGAGGAGGTGGAGCAATTCATATTGATCGAACACCTACCATATCGGAAGGTATACCTGGGCATGGGGTTAACTTCCGAGTTTAGGAAAAAACTCATTAAATTTATTATTGCAAACATAGCTTGTTTCGCTTGGTCCCATCTTGACATAACAGGGATCCCGATAGAGGTAACCACTCATAAGCCGAGTTTGGATCCGAAGTTCCACGCGGTTAAACAGATGAGGAGACCTCAATCCGAATTCAAGCATGCATTCATCAAGGACAAGGTATCTAAACTCCTTAAAATAGGGTCTATTTGGGAAGTTAAATACCCGGATCGACTGGTTAGATAATGTAGTAGTAATACCTAAAAAAGGAAATAAGCTAAGAATGTGTGTGGATTATAAAGATTTGAACAAGGCTTGCCCAAAGGATTCTTTTCCTTTGCCTAACATCGATTGGATGATCGACGCGACGGACGGGCACGAGATACTCAGTTTTCTCGATGTTTATTCCGGGTACAACCAGATTCAGATGGACCCGGGCGATCAAGAAAAGACTTCATTTATCACTAAATTCGGCACCTATTGTTATAACGTAATGCCATTTGGATTAAAGAACGTCGGTGCCACCTATCAATGCCTAGTAAACCGGATGTTCCAATAGCAGATAGGAAAATCAATGAAAGTTTATATTGACGACATGTTAGTCAAGTCCCTGTGAGCAGATGACCATTTGAAACATTTGGAGGAAACATTTGACGTATTGAAGAAATACAATATGAAGCTGAACCCGAAAAAGTGCACATTCGGGGTCGGATCTAAAACATTCCTCGGGTTCATGGTATCCAATTAAGGGATCGAGATCAATCCCGACAAAATCAAAGCCATAGAAGACATCACCGTGGTGGATAACATCAAGGTCGTTCAGAGGCTAACCGGGCGTATAGCCGCCCTGGGCCGGTTCATATCAAGGTTCTCGAACAAAAGCCATCGGTTCTTCTCACTATTGAAGAAGAAGAATAACTTTTTCTGGACCCCGGAATGCCAACAAGCTTTAGAAGAACTTAAATGGCAACTTTTGAGTCCGCCCTTGCTCCACACTCCAGAGACGGATGAGTATCTATACCTTTACTTGGCGGTATCTGAGGTGGCGGTAAGTGGAGTCTTAGTCTGGGAAGAGAAAGGTACGTAATTTCCTATTTACTATGTCAGTAGAACTCTAGGCGAGGCCAAAACAAGGTACCCTCACCTAGAAAATTTGGCGTTCGCTCTGCTAAGCGCCTCCCGAAAATTAAAATTATACTTTCAATGTCACCCCATATGTGTCATAACATCTTACCTACTGAGAAACATCATGCACAAACCCGAGCTCTCGGGTCGGTTAGCCAAATGGGCCGTCAAAATCAGCGGGTACGATATCGAGTATCGACCCCGAATCGCCATCAAATCTTAAATTTTGGCAGACTTCATGGCCGACTTTACGCCGGCCTTGATACCTGAAGTCGAAAGAGAATTATTGTTAACCTCGGGGACTGCCTCGGGAATCTATACTCTTTTTACGGACGGTGCCTCGAAAGCAAAGGGGTCCGGACTCGGCATCGTGTTGAAACCACCTACGGGGAGTGTAATTTGGCAATCTATTAGAACTGTGAAATTGACTAACAATGAGGCCAAGTATAAGGCCATGATTGTAGGTCTTGAATTGGCTAAAAGCCTTGGGGCTGGGGTGATCGAAGCCAAGTGCGACTCCCTCCTTGTGGTAAATCAAGTTAATGGAACGTTCTAAGTAAAAGAGGAACGGATGCGAAGACACTTAGACAAATTATAGGTAACACTGTATCAATTCAGGGAATGGGCCCTGCAGCACGTTCCCCGATATCAGAACAGTGAGGTCGATGCTCTGGCTAACCTGGGGTCGTCGGTCGATGTCGATGTGTTCAGCTCGGGGACATTAGTACAACTCATGAAATTGGTGATAGAAGAAGGTCACACCGAAGTAAATTCTATAAGTTTAACTTGGGATTGGAGGAATAAGTACATAGATTACTTGAAGACTGGAAAATTGCCCTCGGATCCCAAAGAATCGAGAGCTCTGCGCACCAAGGTTTCCATATTTAGCTTGGCCGAAGGTTACATTGTTCAGGAGAACATTCGACAGTCCACTAGCCAGGTGCTTGGGGCCGGGAGATACCGAATATGTCACGACCAAAAATCTACCATAGGTCGTGATGGCGCCTAACGTCGCCGTCAGGCAAGCCAACGGTGATTTACCAAATTAATTACTCATTTTAGTATCTTGAAATCATAATTTTCCTTAATTGAACAGTATAGAGGTCAAAGCAGATAATATAATAATCCATAACAGGTATGAAGTGCACAGCAATAGTGAAGTAAATCTGTAAATCTCAAAAGTTTTCAATTATTTCCTTTAAAGCATGAATTTCTCAATCTTGTATTCTATCTTAATAACTCCGAGAATTGTCAACTGTCATCATCAAATAAACCCGGAGTACCATATAAAATGTCGGGCACCAGTAAGGAGGCTAACTCGTGAATATTCGGGCTACAAGCGATATAACGCACAATTATGCCGAGGTCGTTCGACCCGATCCGGAATAATGTGTACACTGCCGAGGGTCGAGCGGCACGAACCATAGATGCATCTATATACTGCCGAGGCATTTGACCCGATCCACAAGAAAAGGAAGGAAGTTACTGAATTACGAGACACGTATTTACAATACCGTACATGGTTACATGCCGCTTCTCAAATAACTCGCCCACAACTCAAAGTGTTAAGGTTGTACCTAGTATATATATAATTATTTCTAAATCAATTTCATTTATAACTTCGATTAATTAGTGTCAGCAACATGAGTTCAAATAATTCAAATATTACAGGATAAGATCCTAAGTCTACCCGGACATAAATATGCTATAGCTACGTACGGACTCTCGTCACCTCGTGCGTACATAGTACCCAGAACTAGTTGCATATAACAACAAATATCACCTGGGGGTAGTATTTCCCTCACAAGGTTAGACAGGAGACTTACCTCGCTCCAAAGTTCTATAACCAGCTCCAAGTCCTCTCTAACGCCTCAAACCAAAGCCCGGCTCTCCAAAATTTGTCAAACAAGGTGCAAATCAATCAAATTATACTCTAATACCCACAATTAATCAATTTAAACAAATTTCCAACTCTGCTCGAAAAGTCTATAAAATCAACCATCGGTCCCACGTGCCCGGATTTCAAAAATATTCGAAGATAAATATTACCCATAACATTACTAACTCGAATATACAACTTATTCCAAATTCCATGCCCAATTTCGTTTTCAAATTCCAAAAATACCAAATTCTAGATTTTCTACCGAAACCTCCATAATTTCTACTAATTTTCATATTTAAACCTTATACAAACTATGTATTTAACTTGTAATAGATGGGAATCACTTACCTTGTGTTGCTTGATGAAAATCTCCCCTTGAAGCTCTCCAAAATCGCCCCAACCAAGTGAAAATGAGAGAAAATGGGCAAAATCCCGTTTTTAAAAGAAACTTCTACCCAGACGATTTTTCGCATCTACGGTCCACTAGCCGCTTCTGCGGCTCCCCTGAGGTCCCTCAACCACCACATCTACGGTCCCCAGCGCTTATGCGGCTTCTTGTGCGCAGGTGTGGTTCCCCTTCTACGAAACTTGATCGCATCTGCGGTCCCAGCATTCCCTAGCTATTCCGCTTCTACGCTCAAGGACGTCGCATCTGCGCCATTGCAAATGCGGAAATGTTCTCGCACATATGCCCTTGCCCTGCTCGACCAGAACCGCTCTTGTGGCTCCGCACCTGTGGCCAAAACTCGCAAGTGCGATTACACCAGATATGCTGCCACCAGCAATTTCATAAGGCCAACTTCAATCCGTTAACCGTCCGGAATCCACCTGAGGCCCTCGGGACCTTAACCAAATATACCAACACGTTCCAAAATTCAATACAAACTTAGTTGACGCCTTCAATAACGTCAAACAACATCAAAATCATGAATCGTACTCCAACTCAAGCTTAATGAACTTTAGAACTTCAAACTTCTACATTCGACACTGAAACCTATCAAATCAAGTCTGATTGACCTCAAATTTTGCACACAAGTCATAATTAACATTACGAACCTACTCCTACTTCCGGAATCAGAATCCGATCCTGATATCAAAAAGTCCACTCTCGTTCAATCTTTCCAAAAATTATCTAATTTCCAACTTTCGCCAATTGACACCGAAATAACCTACGGACCTCCAAATCAACATGATCATACGAAGCTGTTGAAACCTTCAAATCCCGATTCTGAGGTCGTTTACTCTGAAGTCAAACCTTAGTTAATTCTCCCAACTTAAAGATTTTGAAATTAAAATATTCTTTCCAATCAATCCCGAACTTCCCGAAATTCAATTCCGACCATACGTACAAGTCATAATACCTGAAGTGAAGTTACTCAAGGCCTCAAACCTCTGAACGACATGCTAGGGCTCAAAATGACCGGTTAGGTCGTTACAAAATATGTTTTGAGAGAAGTTCACGAAAGCACTTGCGGGAACCATTCGGGGGCAGAATATTTGGTTCAAAAATTAATCAGGGTCGGCTATTACTGGACCGAAATGGAGAAGGATGCAAAGGACTTCGTACAAAAATATGATGACTGTCAGAGATGCGCACCGATGATCCATCAACCGGGAGAGTTACTCCACTCGGTCTTGTCCCCGTGGACATTTATAAAATAGGGGATGGACATCGGCGATCCCCTGCCGTGGGCACCCGGTAAGGCTCAATTCATACTATTCATGACTAATTATTTTTCCAAATGGGTCAAAGCTCAAGCGTTCGAGAAAGTCTCAGAAGAAGAAGTCATTGACTTCATCTAGGACCAGATAATATGTCGATTCGGGATACCGACCGAGATTATGTGCGATAATGGGAGACAGTTCATCGGCAACAAGGTAAATAAATTCTTCGAAATCACAAGATTAAGAAGATATTATCAACACCTTACCACCCTAGTAGGAACATACATGTGGAATCGACAAACAAGACTATACTTCAAAACTTGAAAAAGAGGTTGACCGATGCCAAAGAGAAATGGAAGGAAATCATGCCCGAAGTCCATGTGGGCATACCGTACGACCTCAAAGTCTAGGACCGGGGCCACCCCATTTTCATTGGTCTACAGAGCCGAAGCCTTAATACCAATCAGAGTGGGAGAACCGAGCCTCAGGTTCCAATATACGACATAAGGGTCAAACAGCGAGGCCATGATCATGAGCCTAGAGCTATTGGATGAAAGGCGGGAGGTCGCCCTAGTCCGATTGGCCTCCCAGAAATAGCGAATAGAGAGATACTACAACCGAAGAGCCAACCTCCGACACTTTAAGATCGGGGACTTGGTGTTGAGAAAGGTAACATTGATCACATGGAACCTGAACGAGGGAAGCTAGGACCAAATTGGGAAGGACCATATCGAGTCGTTGGAATTACCGAAAAAGGCTCATACAAACTTGAAGCAGGAAACGGTGTACAGCTACCAAACAACTGGAACATGGCACACTTAAAACGATACTATTGCTAAGGTACAAACTTAGTTACTCTTTAAACATGTTATGAATCGGACTAACATTTGCAGGTAAATGATCAAGGATGGATATAGATGTTAGGTCTGAAAGCACGCGTTGTACTCTTTTTCCTTGAACTGTTTTTGTCCCGAAATGGGTTTTTCGGCAAGGTTTTTAATGAGGCAACAGTAAAACGTGCTAACTTAGATTCGAAGGTCGGTCTCAAATCGGATTCAATGGGCATTCATTTTGCATCAACGGTATCCGAGCCCTCTCAAGCGCGACCTTGAATCCTGAGGGCCATTACCCTCGGATTAAGGTTTTTAGCAAGGGAAAATTTAGCAAGGAAAAAAGAAAACCTTGTATGCTAGAAGCTAAGGCTCGGTGTTTAGGATTCATTGTAAGGGCCAAATGGTCGTGTGAACCATGCCCACATAGTCCACTTTAGCCATGATACAAGCTTTTATGCATTTTCGGTCATGTACTTTACACACAAAAATAAAAGAAAGTTACGCCTTGCTATTACACATTTTCTTGCCTCTTAAATTCCAGATCCTAAGAGTGGGATACTATCGAGCCCAAGGGCTACCCCTACTCGGGGACTGTCGTCCGAAAAATGTTCGGACAACTCGGGCTACTAAATCTCGAAGGCACCAAACCTATTAGGCGGTGCCTAAATACAAAAGGTTACAACCACCCGGAAAATGGGTCGGAGACGTCCGAAGCTCGTAATCAAAAAGTAAGGCCTTTATAAAAATTCGAAACCTGCTAAAACGTTACCCTCGGAAAAAGCATCGTCTAAAATTACTTAAGCATCTTGAAAAAATTTACGGTCACACCGAGTTTTCAAATCCTCGAGCAAACAAAGTTGTATCGAAGTCAGGCTCCGTTCGTACCTCTAAAAAACGAATGCCCTAAAACTACATTTGATTCTATGCTAAGGCATTAGAAATATTATAAGAATAGAAATTATAAAAAGATGCTGAAAAAGTAAAGACTCGAAATTTCTAGGAAGGGAAAATTTAATATATATTCCGGAATATAGTTACAAAGGCGTCATAAAAAGCCTCAAAATAAATAATATATATATATATATATATATATATATATATATATATATATATATATATATATATATATATATACACACACACACACACACACACACACACACATGAGACAAACACTAAAAAGGTACTAAGGCATCTACGCCTGATCTTCACCGGGGCCCGACTCATCGCCAGAACCATCGGAGCCTTCGGATCTCTTGGAACCCTAGGAGTCTTCGGTACCTTCGGGCTCGTAAATCGTCTTTGCCTCGTCCTCGAGCTTTTTTTCTTCCTTGATCTCAGCCGACAGGTCAAAACCTTGGGTGTGGATTTCTTCGAGGGTCTCTCTTCGGGACAGCCACTTCATATATTCGGCCTTTACGTTCAGGTGGGTCTCAGCTGCCTCCACATTGGCCTTATATTAGGCCACCATCTCTTTGACATCGGCGGAGGTTTTGCCCAATTTTGACTTCACAACCTCATATTCTCTACCGAGGGTGTCCCGTACTGCGACGATCGAGCTTAGCTGTACTCTGAGATCGTCATTCAGTTGAGACCACTTGTCAGCCTTGTCTTTCGCCACCCGGAGTTGGTTCTCAACTGATGCCTGCTTTGCCTTAGCAGCTTCCTTCTCCGAAGCCGGCAGGTCCATTTTGCTTTTCCACTCGTCAGTCATGGCCTAGACCTTGTTCATCTCGACTCGGAGTTAGTCGATCATGTCGATCTTTTGTGGACCTGCGAGGTTTTGTTGTTAATCACCACAACTAGCTCATCGGTTCTAGTTTCAAAGACCTTTACATTTTTAACCAGGTCAGCATGTTCCTATTTCAGGGTCGAAACTTCCTTCTGAGCCTTGTCCAGCTCGGTGTGAAGATCCTTGCGCTGTCTTGTTGCTCACTGAGAAGTCTAAACATATCCTACTTCCGAACCTGCTCCTTTAGATCGACCTCGAGATGGTTGATTTCAAAGCGGTACAGAAGGAAGCTCTTATGGTGAAGCACCGAGGCCTGCAAAACAACGAAAATAGTAAGAGATATCGAAACCTAAGTAGAATTCACGAGGGAGTATTGATGCCTTACCCGGTTCAGTGCCTGTTGCACCTCGTTGAAGAGACTCGACGCGCCCACCTCGTTCAACTTTTCCCGATCCTCTTCGGTCACCAGGCATTGTAGGTAGTTGGCTATTCCCACGTGAGCGTATAGAACTCGAGCATCCTCCAAGACCGTAAGAATAACCGTTCTCTTGCGGCCGGGGTCCACACTCGAAGCGGGAAATTGTTTCACCGGTTTTGGGCTCGAACTCGACCGCCAACTCCCGAAGGCGCATCATTCTTCGGGATCTCTAAGTCGCCCAGCCCGGAAAAGTCTTCCAAAGTAGACATGTCCACGCCATCGAAGAAGGAGTGTAGAGGGTTGTCTGGGCCGTGAACTCCATCGCTCGACTTTTCCTTTCCTGCTTGGGCCTCTTCAAGCATGGACTTTATGTAGGAGGGCGTCTCGATGATGTCTATCACACTGATTGCCTTCTTCAGAATGGAAGCGGCTTCTCCGGATGTCTCATCCCCCGTCTCCATTTCAGCCTCTCGATTCGAAAGGAGATTGGCCTCATGGTTCTTTTAGTTGATTGCCGCATGCTTCCTGGCAAGGGTCGCTCCGTGAGAAACAAAGATGTCGTCGTCTTCAGACTCATCCCTAAGTCAGCGAAGCGAGTCAGAGTCCGGCACCCGGGACTTGGTATTCTTCTTGTTCTTACGAGCCCGGGAAGCCGCCCTTTTTTTTGGCTTCACCTCAGGACCCGGGGAGCCCGAGGAATTTTTTTCCTTTTCTTCTCCTCCCCTGTGGTAGCCCTGGGCTGTCCCGTAATGGAGGGATCAACGGATAAGGACGCATCCTCATCCCCTTCCAGCAGCCTTAGTTCGGTGGTCTTAGAGAAACCTACAAAGGAAAGAGAAAATGTCACCATCAAGTGATTTTGAGGCATAGTAATAACTATTCAGGGGGAAAGCCTTACCATGAGAACGGGCCTCCCATTTTCCCTTTGAAAGATTGCGCCACGCACGCTCAAAGTATGGCATCTGCTTACAGATGCCTTTGATCCACTCCTTGAACTGGGGGACCGCATCGGGAATCCGGGCAACAGCTGCACGACCACAGACACTGATGATGAGAAAGTATTTAAAGGAAAATTGACTTTTAAGGAAAGGCTACACTTACGAGATGCATTCCACTTCTCGGGGAATGGCAGGAACTCGGGAGGAATCAGGTCTTCAGTTTTTACCCGAACACAACGCCCCTGCCAACCTCGATCCCGATCTTCGTCAATACTCGAAAAAGGAGCCTTGTTAGATTAGCGGGAAAGCTTGATTAGTACCCCTTGAAAAATTCGGGGACTATACAGACGAAGTAGATGGTCGAGGGTAAACCGAGGAGACTCGGTGTTATTCACAAAATAACGGAGGAGGATCACAATCCTCCAAAGGGATGAGTGGATTTGCCTGAGGCACACCTCGTACCTCTTACAAAAAGTGATGATCATGGGATCTACCGGGCCCAGCATGAAGGGGTAAGTGTAAACACCTGAATACCCTTCCACGTGGGTAGTAATGTCGTCCTTAGGCCTAGGGACAACTACATCCCTGTCTTCCCATTTACAGTCATCTCGGACTATGGGAAGGATATCTTTAGTAATTGAGCATATGTATCTCCATGCTGCTTCACCCCGTTCTTGTTTGGATGAGGCCTTCTCGACTTTGAAGTTGTCTGCGATGAACATCCCTCGGGAATAAATCTTTTCATGGGATGCTCTGGGGCCGCTTCGGTAGCAGTTACTTCGGGAGCAACTACCTCCAGAGCAGTTGTCATGAGAGAAACCACCTCAGGAATTGGCCGCCTTGGTACCGGCGACCGGTTGGGAAGATGAAGAGGAAGTCTACTGAGGAACTGACTTGGAAGTCTTAGCCATCATGATCTGGAAAATAAGAAGATATGAAGGTTTGGAGGAAAGGTATGAAGGTTTGAAGGAAAAAGTATGAAGGTTTGAAGGTAGGACGAAGATCTGGGTAGAAACTTAAGAAAAATTATGAAGATTTAAAGATCAAAGGTAAAGAGATGAAGATTTGAAAGAGCTCATAGCCGCTAGAGAATTCGAAGATAAAAGCTAGGATCGAAAAGTGGAATAAGTACAAAAGGTCGAAACTTTTATAGGAGAAAATGTAATCAATACGCGACGTTTCACTTTCAGAGGCGACCGGCCAGTGATTGACACGAGTCTGAAGTCAGAACGACGCGATTCATGGGACGTTTCAGCTTATTCATTGTCTCGGTTATAACGAATGAAGGAAGGAACCGGGTTCATCTATCGTTTCGGCGAACCTACTCTCTGAGAAATGAGGGGACTATCTGTATACGGGTGAACTCAGGGTCAGCACACACCCCGAGTTCTCGGTGAGTCAAACAAAGTAAGAAGTATGAATGTATGAGATAGAGATCGAGTTTGATAACTCTTTGAATCGAGACTGGAACGGGGTGCTCACCCACGGGCCTGGCAAAACAACACCTCCCGAACCCGGAATGAGCTCCAAGTCCTCGGAAATCACTACAAACAGTTGCACGCGACTAACATAGAGCAATGATATCCGCACCCAACCAGATATCACGGCGCGGATCTTGCCCGATGTCGGTAGCGTATCAGTGATTAATGTACAAGGAGGATTTTTACCTTTTTCAGAATTGTACTAGGGGTAAAACTCTCCTACTATATAAAGGGTAAGTTTCTTATTCAATAAACACATTGTAACACGCATATCAAGGCAATACAAAATTTATTTCTCTGCTTCCTAGCTATTGAAAGGTTCTCATTTTAATCATAGTTCTGCATATACATTTGGCTTCGAATCGAGGGTTCGGTCGAGGACAAAACTACTATTAAGCTTAAATTTGTGCCTGAACTCAACGTCTCAACTCGTTTGGTTATTTGTTTTATCCTTAATACGTTTATCTAACATTCTTGATTGCTTGTGTTAAATCAATCCACATATCCTTAAAATCGCGTACAAATTTAATTGATATACGTTTTAAGGATAACAACTAGGAAGCAATTTAATAATTTATGGGGGTGTGAATCATCAGTTCAAACTTCAAAAAGAGCTTATTTAGAAGTTGTTACATATGAAAAACGTGGTTTAGCAAAGACAAGGATAACATTGTTCTGACTTCTGCCCTGTGGTTTTGGTTATCTGGCTCGTCATTGGAATGACAGCTGGTTTCACACTTATCTATAACCCCTTAATTATTATATAACTTATAGAAAAATATATCAAACACATTTCAAAACATACGCTTTTGATCTATAATAAGAAAAACTACATTTTTCTCCTCTCTTTTTTAAGAGGATATAGAATTTTTTTGGGGTAAATAAAAACATGTTATTATCAAGCTTGAAAAAGTACAGCTCAAACATAAAAGATGAAAAAGAAAGGCAATCTGGTTAAGAGCAGAGGCGGACCCGGGATTTGAACGTCGCGGGGGCACCATTATCTTTAACGTAAATATAAAAATAACATTAGTTGCAATAAAATTTAGCGTGCAACTCTTTGAACACTTAGTGATTACGAGTTCGTGGCCGAAAGAATATTTAAAAACATAAAAAACTTAAAATTATGACTAATAAAAGTCTGTAAGCAGTCCAAAAAGCCTCAATCGAAGTCCTAGAGTGAAGTGCCAAAGTAAACGTTGAAGGGAGAAGATTTTAGTTGTCTTTATTTTTTTTAAATAAAATAATAATAAAAATTGATTAAAGATAAAGATTATTGACTAATGAAACTAGTTAATGATATATTTTATCCCCCTTTTCTACTGTCTTTAATCATTATTTTTGTGTCTATTAACTTTTCAAAGTCTAGAAAGACGTATCTCCAATAGAGTTTTGAGTATTTTGTGGAGAAGATACAAAGAACTAATTGTGAAGAGAAGCTGAGTTTTGGAGCTTAGATGGAGAGATTTTAAAAGAAAAAAATTAAAAGTGACTTCTATGTACTATCATTGAAGGGAGAAGGGTTTTAGTTGTCTTTATTTTTTTTAATAAATGAAATAATAATAAAAATTAGTTAGAGATAAAGATTATTGACTAATGAAACTAGTTAATAAAATATTTTATCCCCCTTTCCTACTATCTTTAATCATTATTTTTGTGTCTCTTTATTAACTTTTCAAAGTCTAGAAAGATGTATCTCCAATAGAATTTTTGAGTATTTTGTGTAGAAGATACACGAGTATTTTGTGTAGAAGATACAAAAAACTAATCGTGAAGAGAAATATGTTTGAATTAAAAAAATAAGTAAACTGAGTTGATTACTAAGTTGTCGTTCAATTAAAAAGGAAAACATAGAGAAATGGTGAAGTAATTAATATTCCAGCCTGGAGAACCAATACAATCAATGGGCATTTTGTTGTTTTGGAGGCACAATTAAATTATTATAGGGGTCTTGGATATATACATGATTTTTTCCGAGCCTATAGGGTGTCAGTGACCCCTCACCTCTCCACGTGGGTCCGCCCCCTGGTTAAGAGGATAATTAATGTCATTGAATACTAGTAGTAGAAATTTTTTAGCACATATTAAGTTTTTTTGCTCCTTAAGATAATTTGAGACTTTCTATAGCGATAGTAAAGTGATTGATCTGAGCTGAAATAATTAAAAGGGAAATGAGGAAGAAGAAAGAAGACACAGAATTGAAAAAGACACCTGACCTGGGTCCCCCTCAAGATGCAGGATGAGTTATTTTGCTGCATATCCTTTCTTGTGTTGTGGAAAGAATCTTTGAAGAAATTATTTTGCTACTCCTGGACTTTTGTTTGAATAAACATATATATTCCCTTAGGGGTCAGTTTGGTCGTAAATAAAGAAGTTATCCCAGGATTAGTTATTCAATTTTTTCATGGGGATAAAAAATATATTATAATCCTCGGATAATTAATCTTGGGATTAATTATACCTTAATTTTCTCTCAATCAAATATGGGATAAATTCTTCTTAAATTTAGTCTCGAGATTAAATATATTTTTTTCCCTCGTACCAAACGAGACCTTAGAATCATGCATCCATCGTTTATGAGAGAACTATTAGAAATGTTTCTGTTCGAAAATTACAAAACTTCTCTTTTCGGTTTATAATGATACTGGTATTAATGAACGTGCGTTGCATGTTAATAATGACACATGATGATTTGAACACTTATTTATATGAATGAACAATAAAATTTAATTAGTGAGAGAAATTTTATATATAATAATACAACAATCATCTAAATGTTGAAACATATTATTACATTAGCATAGTATGTGAATTCAAAATGAAATGACATCATCAGAACTTACTCAAATAATAAATTTAGTCATGTTAGTTAGATAAATATGTATTACAGTTTGAAAGTATTTAATGTGATGGTATCTTAACGAATACTTCTTTGTAGACGATTTTTTTATGTATGTTTCCTTTTAATGCTTTAGTTGCTCTGCCATAAGCATCACTCTTGTTGTCGATATTGATATCCCTCTTGAAAGTGCAACATATAGTTGTTCGTGTAATAAAATATATTGCGGTAAAAATTATTCAATATTTAGGACGTTTCTTCTTGTGCTTTATTTATTATAATTGCAAAACATAAACATACTTAAAATTATTTTCACAAAATTTAAAAGGATATTCTTTAGTTTCGAAAGACGAAAGTTGAATTTGGGGATAAACACATATTTAGAAGTACATTGACCAATATCATAATTTTTGTATGTATAACGTTATTATCAAAACTTCTATATTGCATTTGTGTGTTATTAAATAAGCTATTCGGGGGATCTAAAATTTTCAGTAGCATGACAGGTAAATTTTTTTCAAAATCAATCTATATGCAATGGAAAATCAATTTTATCTTAGTCTATTATATATACGGTGAAACTAATATACGTGAAAAATAATGAACTTGACAAACAAATATGTATGGTAGAAGATCATTTGATATTAAAGTATTAAAGTATTCTTCTTGATAGTAATATTTGGTATCATCTTTTGCTGCGTCAAAACTGATTTATTTATTTTTTTACCATGAAACTTAGTAATCAACCTTTTATTTAGTTGATCAACATATTCATTTCTGTTAGGTAAGATAGCTCTTTAATTTCTATCATATAATTTGCAAAACTTGCATTTTAATCTAATGATAAAAATATTTTCCTTATTAAATGCACTACTATTATAAGTGGGATTGATAACCAAGTGTTGTCGAAGAACGAAATCATCTTTTATTGGATGCTCTTCTTCGTTTCCAGACACGAAGCAAGAAGTCGTTGAATGCGGGATATGTTCTTACTTTTATATTTCTTGGCAGTTGAATTTTTTTCATTTGAGGTCATACATATAATTTTGGAAATCTAGCTTTTACAGTCTCTGCTTTATCGATTTTGTAACGACTGGTATTACTTGACATAAATCACCTCCCAAACCCTTACTTTTCCACCTAATGGTTCATTGATATCCAATGTATCTCTAAAAAATCCTGTTAATTAATTTGATCGTTTCACGCTTAGCCATAAGTGCTTCATCCCATATTATCAATTTTGCTTTACTTATAAATTTAGCATTATTTCTCTGCTTTGATATATTTGTGATGATTATTTCAGTTGTTTGAAGAGGTATATCAAATCTAAAGTGAATTGTACGGCCTCATAATAAAATCGTTGTTGGTACACCACTTGTTATTATTGCTAACAATATTACAACGACCCGGCCGGTCATTTTGAGTATTATAACCCCATTCCCCCATTTACTGCTCAATTTATGCTTTATAGTTATTTTATGACTTACCAGGTTAGTTGGTTCGGGTCCGTAAGTAATTCGAAATGAAATGAGACACTTAGTCTCATAATTGAAAATTTAAGTTAGAAAAGTTGATCGAATGTGGACCTATGTATAAAAGACCTCGGATCTGAAATTTTACGATTCCAATAGCTCTCTATGGTGATTTTGGGCTTAGGAGTGTGCCCGAAATTTTTTTGGAGGTTCGTAGAGGAATTAGACTTGAAATGCCGAAAGTTGAATTTTTAAAAAGTTTGACCGGGGTTGACTTTTTGATATCGGGGTCAAAATCCGATTATGAAATTTTTAATAGGTCTGTTATGTTATTTATGTCTTGTGTACAAAATTTGAGGTCAATCGGACGTGATTTGATAGGTTTTGACGTTGTTTGTAGAAATGGAAAGTTTCAAAGTTCATTAGGCTTGAATCTATGTGTGATTCGTGTTTTTAGTGTTGTTGGATTTGATTTGAAGACTCGACTAAGTTCGTATGATGTTTTAGGACTTGTTGGTGTATTTGGTTGAGGTCCCGATGGCCTTGGGTGAGTTTCGGATGGTTAACGGATCAAAAAGTTGAACTACAACATCTGTTGCAATTTCCTTCTACTGGAAATTCCTTATGCGAGAAATCGAGCCCAAAAAAATCGAGCCCAAAATCAAGCCACGATCGAGCCCAGGGTCGAGGTCCACAATCGGAGGCAAGGTCAAGGACCAGGATCGAAGCCACGATCGAGCCCAGGGTCGAGGGCCACGATCGAAGGCAGGGTCGAGGACCAGGATCGAAGCCATGATCAAGGGCCAGGATCGAGGGTCAGAATTGAGGCCCAAGATCGAGGCCTAGGATCGAGGACCACGATCGAAGGCCAAGATCGAGGCAGGACCAAGGCTGTCTGGGCAGAATTATAAAGCATAGGACTTCGTCCCATTCGCCATTTTTGGCAAATTGGAGCTTGAGGAGAGGCGATTTTTGATAAATTTTCAAGGAAAACTTGAGGTAAGTCCCTTGTGATTATTTTTACTCCATAATATTAAATTATCATATAATAATCCGACTAGATTACATATTTTTGGGGTGTAAATCGGAGATTTAAACTTAAAAATTTGGAAATAAGATTTGTAGATTTGAGGGTCGAGTTGAGGTCGGATTTTGGTAAAATTGGTATGGGTAGACTCGTGGTTGAATGGGCTTTCGAATTTTGTAACTTTTGTCGGGTTCCGAGACGTGGGTCCCACAGGCGATTTTTGAGCTAAATTTTGGATTTTTATGAAAAATTAGTATTTTCTTATGGAATTAATTCCAATAAATTTTATTGACTAAATGAATTATTTGTGACTAGATTCGAGGCTTTCGGAGACCAATTCTCGTGGCAAGGGCATAGCGGAATAAAGAATTACGTGGTTTAAATTAAGTAACAGTTTTAAATCTGGTCCTGAGGGTATGAAACACCGGATTTTTGTATCATATGATTACTTTGGAGGTGACGCACATGCTAGGTGACAGGCGTGTGGGCGTGCACCGAAGGAATTGTGACTTGGTCCGACCCGTGAAACTGTAAAGCTGAATAATTTATTGTTAGCTATATGCTCTCTATGTGTTGTGAAAATTTGACTGTAAGACATGTTAGAAACCATGTTTAGGCTATATATTGGTACTGCTGGGACCCACAGAGGTCGTGTACATGTTGAATTATCTGCTAAATTATTGTTTGGTACTTAGTCACAGTTTACTTGTTTATTTTATCTTAGTCTCTATTGTTCATTATTGATGCATCATATCATTGTTGTTTGGGCTGATTTCATGATTATTGAGAGCCCGGGAGACTGGAGAGATTTATGACTGAGTGAGGCCGAGGGCCTGATACTGAGATATTGATACTATAACACGTGAGTTATCCGTGCATCACGTGAGTTGGCCGTGCGGATCCAGATATTGATACTATAACACCTGAGTTGTCCGTGCAGCAAGTGAGTTGGTCATGCAGATCCAGATATTGATACTATGACACGTGAGTTGTCTGTGTAGCACGTGAGTTGGCCGTGCAGATTATAGCGCTTGGGTTGTAGGAGCTCCTCCGGAGTCTGTACACCCCCAGTGAGCGCAGGTACCCATTGAGTGTGAGTGCTGAGGGCTGAGGGCTGAGAGCCGAGTGGTTGTGACGGGTTGAGTATCTGTTTCCTGAGAGGCTGTACTTGCTTTTCATTTGTTGTTGCACTAGTTGCTATCTGTCATTGATATGAAATTCTCTGAAAGATTTTATATCCGGATCACATGAACTTGAACTGTATAAAAATGATTTAACTTAAACTTTTAGAATTGAAAGCATGTCTACTCTCTGCTGGAATTACTGAAAATGAACTGTAACTGTGTAGCTCGTCATTATCTTCAGTTCCTTAGTTATTATTGTAACTTACTGAGTTGGTTGTACTCATACTATACCCTGCACTTCGTGTGCAGATCCAAGTGTTCTCGGATATAGTGGGTGTTGATTCTCTCGCATAGTTTATTTTCCAGAGATTCAGAGGTAGCTGCCGTGTTTCGCAGACCTTGTCTCTCTTTCCCTATCTCTTTGTTACTGTATTTTGCCTCAGATTATCATAGACCGTATTTTTCGTACTTGTATTCATATTAGATGCTCATGTACTTAGTGACACCGGGTTTTGGGAAGTGTTCGTATCAGTATTTGTGGGATTTTATACTGTATTTAAATATTGCATTTTCAAACTTGAAGAGAAATTATAGTTTATGGAGATTATCGCCTTTCCTAGTATTGAGATAGGCGCTATCATGACAGGTTGGGATTTTGGGTCGTGACAAGTTAGTATTAGAGCCTAGGTTACATAGGTCTCACGAGTCATGAGAAGGTTTAGTAGAGTCTTGCGGATCGGTATAGAGACGTCTGTACTTATCTTCGAGAGGCTGCAGACCCCTTAGGAAAATTTTACTTTCTTGTATTCTGTCGTGAGAATTTGTTGATTCCAAAAACTAAATTTCTGTTATTCTATTCTCTCACAGATGGTGAGGACACGTACTACCGGATCGGACGGTCAGCCACCAGTGCCACCAGTTAAGGCCGCGAGAAGCCGGGGCCGTGGTAGAGGCCGGGGCCGAGGTAGAGGTCGAGGTGTAGCTCATACCATAGTTGGATCAACACCCGTAGTACCACCAATTTCTCCAGCTCAGGAGCAGATTCCAGATATAGCTGAGCCGACAGGATCGGATCAGGCACCAGCTATGCCCATCGAGATTCCAGGCCTTCAGGAGACTTTGGCCCAGATATTGGCAGCTTGTACTGGTCTGGCTCAAGTGGTTTCGGCTCAAGCCGCACCTGCCACTTCTCAGGTCGGGGAAGGTACTCATACCCCTATTGCTTGTACTCCAGAACAGGTAGTATAGGGACTTCAGATACCGGGGGCACTACCAGCCCAGCCGGTTGCAGCTGCTCAGGCCCCGGTAGTTCCTGTTATGGCAGATGATGAGCAGAGGAGACTTGAGAGATTTGAGAGGCTTAGACCTCCATCTTTTAGCGGTGCGGAGTCAGAGGATGCTCAGGGTTTTCTGGATAGGTATCAGCGGATGCTTCGGACAACAGGTATTCTGGAGACTAGTGGAGTCTCGTTCACTACTTTTCAGTTTTCTGGGGCTGCCTTCAGATGGTGGGAGTCTTATGAGAAGCGCAAACCAGTTGGCGCAGTACCACTTACATGGCAGGAATTCTTCATTCTCTTTTTGGAGAAGTTCGTGCCGCAGTCTCGCAGAGAGAAGCTGCGCAGACAGTTTGAGCAGTTACGTCAGGATGGCATATCTGTGACACAGTATGAGATGAGATTTTTTGAGTTGGCTCGTCACACAGTCTGGTTGGTTCCCACTGATAGGGAGAGGATTATGAGGTTCATTGATGGCCTCACATATTAGCTACGATTACTTATGACTAGGGAGAGGGTGTCTGGTGCTACTTTTGATGAGGTAGTTGACATTGCTCGACAGATAAAGATGGTTCGTAGCTAGGAACGTGGAGATAGGGAGGCTAAGAGGCCTCGTGTTCCAGGTGATTACAACGGTGTTCCTTCAGGGGATCAGGTTTACCTCGGTAGGGATCGTTCTTACAGACATGCTCAGACGGGTCGTCCAGCTCATCGTGGCGCATCAGCTAGCCACAGTTCTTATAGTGCTCACTCAGGCCAGTCTTCATTCAGTGCACTACCAGCGCAGAGTTCTCATCATGCCTCGTCCGCGCGGGGAATTTGGTCATTTCAAGAGAGAGTATCCTAGGCTGTTGAGTAGGGCTCCACAGCAGAGTCCTCGACTGACGGCACCAGCACCAGCAGTTCCACCACCCGCCCAGCCAACTCAGGGTGTTGGTCAGGTAGCTAGGGGTCGCCCAAGAGGGGGAGGCCGATCAGGTGGCGGTCTGGCCCAGTTCTATGCTTTTCCTGCCAGGCCAAATATTGTTGCTTCAGATGCAGTGATCACAGGTATTGTTTCAGTGTGCTACAGGGAGGCTTCTATATTATTTGACCCTGGTTCCACTTATTCATATGTATCATCGTATTTTTCTCATTATCTGGATATGACCTGTGAGTCCTTAGTTTCACCTGTTTGTGTATCTACACCGGTGGGAGATATTATTACTGTGGGCCGTGTGTATCGGTCGTGTGTGGTATCTATTGGGGAACTGGAGACTAGGATTGATATCTTATTACTCGGTATGGTCGATTTCGATGTAATCCTGGGTATGGATTGGTTGTCTCCATGTCATGCTATTCTGGACTGTCACGCAAAAAGTGTGACGTTGACGATGTCGGGGTTACCGAAGGTTGAATGGAGGGGTTTTCTAGAGTTTGTTCCTAGCAGGGTAATTTCTTATTTGAAGGCCCAACGTATGGTTGGAAATGGATGGTTGTCATATTTGGCCTTTGTGAGAGATGTTGATGCAGATACTCCTATTATTGATTTAGTACCGGTCGTGCGAGACTTTCCAGATGTTTTTCCTGCAGACCTGCCGGGTATGCCACCCGACAGGGATATTGATTTTGGTATTGACTTGGTGCAGGGCACTCAGCCCATTTCTATTCCTCCGTATCGTATGGCACCAGCTAAGTTAAAAGAATTAAAAGAGCAACTTCAGAAACTCCTTGAAAAAGGGTTTATTAGGCCTAGTGTGTCACCTTGGGGTACACCGATTGTGTTTGTGAAGAAGAAAGATGGTACTATGCAGATGTGCATTGATTATAGGCAGTTGAACAAGGTTACAATCAAGAATAAATATCCTTTTCCGCGTATTGATGGCCTATTTGACCAGCTTCAGGGAGCGGGGGTGTTCTCCAAAATTGATTTGAGATCGGGGTATCACCAGTTGAAAATTCGAGATTCGGATATTCTAAAGATGGCATTCAGAACTAGTTATGGCCACTATGAATTTCTTGTGATGTCATTTGGGCTAACCAATGCCCCAAAAGTATTTATGCATTTGATGAATAGTATATTCCAACCATATCTTGATTTATTTGTCGTAGTATTTATTGATAATATTCTGGTGTACTCACATAGCCAGGAAGAGCATGAACAACACTTGGGTATTGTATTACAGAGGCTAAGAGAGGAGAGACTTTATGCCAAATTCTCAAATATGAGTTCTGGCTTAATTCAATGGCATTCTTGGGACATATAGTGTCCAGTGAAGGAATTAAGGTGGATCCGAAGAAAATAGAGACAATTCAGAGTTGGCCCAGGCCATCTTCAGTTACTCAGATTCGGAGTTTTCTCGGCTTAGCCAGTTATTATTGTCGCTTCGTGGAGGGTTTCTCGTCTATCGCATCACCTATGACTAAATTGACCCAGAAAGGTGCTCCGTTCAGGTGGTCGGATGAGTGTGAAGAGAGCTTTCAGAAGCTCAAAACAGCTTTGACTACAACTCCAGTTTTGGTGTTGCCTATAGGTTCAGAGTCTTATACTGTGTATTGTGACGCGTCGCGTATTGGTCTCGGTGCAATGCTGATGCAAGACCGTAGGGTGATTGCCTATGCGTCCAGACAGTTAAAGGTACATGAGAAGAATTATCCAATCCACGATCTTGAGTTAGCCGCTATTGTTCATGCCCTAAAAATTTGGCGGCATTACTTGTATGGTGTCCAATGTGAGGTATATACCGACCATCGGAGTCTACAATATTTGTTTAAACAGAAGGATCTTAATTTGCGACAGCAGAGGTGGTTAGAGTTGCTTAAGGATGATGACATTACCATTCTCTATCATCCCAGAAAGACTAATGTGGTGGCCGATGCCTTGAGTCGTAAGGTGGAGAGTTTGGGCAGCTTAACATATTTACCGGTAGCAGAGAGGCCTTTAGCCTTGGATATTCAAACCTTGGCCAACCAGTTTGTTAGATTGGACGTTTTCGAGCCAAATCGAGTTTTGGATTGTGTGGTTTCTTGGTCTTCTTTATATGATCGCATCAGAGAGTGCCAGTATGATGATTCAGGTCTGCTTGTCCTTAAAGACACGGTGCAGCACGGTGATGCCAAGGAAGTCACTATTGGAGATGACGGTGTATTACGGATGCAGAGCAGGCTATGTGTGCCTAATGTAGGTGGTTTGCATGAGTTGATTCTCCAGGAAGCTCACAGTTCGCGGTACTCCATTCATCCAGGTGCCGCGAAGATGTATCATGATTTGAGGCAACACTATTGGTGGAGGCGAATGAAGAAAGATATAATTGGGTTTGTAGCTCGGTGTCTAAATTGTCAACAGGTAAAGTACGAGCCTCAGAGACCGGGCAGATTACTACAGAGACTTGAAATTCCGAAGTGGAAATGGGAGCGTATTACCATGGACTTCGTAGTTGGACTTCCACAGACATTGAGGAAGTTTGATGCGGTTTGGGTGATTGTAGATCGGTTGACCAAATCCGCGCATTTTATTCCAGTTGGTACTAATTATTCTTCGGAGCGATTGGCTGAGATTTATATCTGCGAGATTGTTCGCCTACACAGTGTGCCACTGTCCATCATTTCAGATCGGGGCATATAGTTTACATCACAGTTTTGGAGAGCAGTGCAGCGAGAATTGGGCACACAAGTTCAGTTGAGTACAACATTTCACCCTCAGACAGACAGGCAGTCCGAGCGCACTATTCAGATATTAGAGGATATGCTATGCGATTGTGTCATTGATTTTGGAGGTTCTTGGGATAAATTTCTGCCATTTGTGGAGTTTGCTTACAATAACAGCTACCAGTCGAGTATACAGATGGCTCTGTATGAGGCATTATATGGGAGACGATGTCGATCTCTGGTTGGTTTGTTTGAGCCAGGTAAGGCTAGGCTATTGGGTACCGACTTGGTTCAGGATGCTTTAGGGAAGGTCAAAGTGATTCAGGAACGGCTTCGCACGGCACAATCTAGACAGAAGAGTTATGCCGATAGAAAGGTTCGTGATGTTGTTCAAATTGTTGGGGAGAAGGTTCTGTACTAAATTTCTGTTGTTCTAATTCTCTCACAGATGGTGAGGATGCGTACTACGGGGCAGGATGGACAGCCACCAGTACCACCAGTCAGGGCCGCGAGAGGCCAAGGTCGCGGTAGGGAAAAGTTGCAGCTCGCACCGCAGCTAGGGCAGCACCTACAGATCCACCAGTTGCCCCAGTTCAGGAGTAGTCTCCAATTGTGGATGAGCCTGTGGGACCAGCTCAGGCACCACCTGTGCCCATTGTGATTCCAGGACTTCAGGAGGCCTTAGCTCAGATTCTGACCGCGTGTACCAATCTTGCTCAGGTGGTCTCTGTTCCGGCGCAGCAGCCACTTCTCAGGTAGGGGGAGATGCCTAGACTCCTGCCGCTCGCACACCAGAGCAGGTGGTACAGGGACTCCAGACACCGAGGGCACCACTAGCCTAGCCGTTTGCAGCTGCTCAGGACTATGTAGTTCCTGTCATGCCTGATGATGAGCAACGCAGATTGGATAGGTTTGGGAGACTCCAACCTCCATCTTTCAGTGGTACCGAGGGAGAGGATGTACAAGGCTTCTTGGATAGGTGTCAGAGGATACTCCGTACAACAGGTATTCTAGAGACCAGTGGGGTCTCGTTCACTACCTTTCAGTTATCTGGGGCAGCTTTCAATTGGTGGGAAGCTTACGAGAGGCGTAGGCCAGTCAGCGCAGCACCCTTTACCTGGCAGTAGTTCTCCGATCTATTCCTGGAGAAGTTCATGCCTGAGTCCCATAGAGAGGAGCTGCGCAGGTAGTTCGAGCATCTTCGTCAGGGTGATATGTCCATGACGCAGTATGAGATGAGATTTTTAGAGTTGGCCCGTTATGCTATCTGGTTGGTTCCCATAGACAGGGAGAGGATCAGGAGGTTCATAGATGGCCTCACTTTTCAGCTACGATTGCTTATGGCTAGAGAGAGAGTGTCTGGTGCTATTTTCGACGAGGTTGTCGACATTGTTCGTCAGATTGAGATAGTTCGCAGCCAGGGGCGGGTTGAGAGGGAAGCCAAGAGGCCTTGTGGCTAGGGTGGATTCAGCGGTGTTTCTTCTGGGGGCAGTTCCACCATGGTAGGGGTCATCCTTTCATACATGCTCAAACGGCTTGCCCAGTTCACCGTGGTGCATCATCTGGCCATGGTTCACATAGCTATCAGTAGGGTCAGTCTTTATTCAGTGCACTACCAGCGTAGAGTTCTCACCCTGCCTCTTCAACTCAGGTATTTACGGGTAGTTCTTTGGGGAATCAGGAGCAGTAGTTCTGTCAAAGAAGAGGCTGTTTCGAGTGTGTAGATTTTAGTTATATTAAGAGAGATTGCCCTAGGTTGTTGGGTGGGACTCCAGAGCAGAGTTCTCGGTTGATGGCACCAACACCAGCAGCTTCACCACCCGTCCAGCCAGCTCGAGGTGGGGGTCAGTCAGCTAGGGGTCGCCCGAGAGGGGGAGACCGAACAGTGGGTGGCCAGTCCCGTTTTTATGATTTCCCTGCCAGACCAGATGCCATTGCTTCAAATGCTGTGATTACAAGTATTGTCTCAGTTTGCCACAGAGATGCCTCTGTATTATTTGAGCTTGGTTCCACTTATTCATATGTGTCCTCATATTTTGCTCATTATCTGGATATGCCCCGTGAGTCTCTAGTTTCATCTGTTCATATGTCAATACCGGTGGGTGATACTATTATTGTGGATTGTGTATATCGGTCATATGTGGTGAATATTAGGGGTCTGGAGACCAGAGTAGATCTTTTACTGCTTAGTATGGTCGATTTTGATGTGATATTGTGTATGGATTGGTTGTCTCCATGTCATGTTGTTTTAGATTGTCACGCTAAGATCGTTACGTTAGCGATGTCGGGGTTTTCGAGAGTTGAGTGTAGCGGTTCTATAGACTATGTTCCTAGTAGAGTGATTTCATACTTGAAGACTCGGCGGATGGTTGAGAAGGGTTGTCTATCCTATTTGGCTTTTGTGAGGGATGTTAGTGCAGAGGTCCCTGCTATTGATTTTGTTCCTTTGGTATGTGATTTCCCGAATGTGTTTCCTACAGACTTGCCGGGCATGCCGCGTGATAGGGGCATTGACTTCGGTATTGATTTGGTGCCGGGCACTCAGCCCATTTCTATTCCACCATATCGTATGGCACCAGCGGAGTTGAAGGAACAATTTTAGGAACTCCTTGATAAGGGGTTTATTCAGCCTAGCGTGTCACCTTGGGGTGCACCGGTTCTATTTGTAAAGAAGAAGGATGGTACTATGAGGATGTGCATTGATTACAGGAAGTTGAACAAGGTCATAGTCAAGAACAAGTATGCTTTGCCACATATTGATGATCTATTTGACCAACTTCAGGGAGCGAGGGTGTTCTCCAAGATTGTTTTGAGGTCAGGGTATCACCAGCTAAAGATTTGGAATTCGGTTATTCTTAAGACAGCTTTTAGGACACGATATGGCCATTATGAGTTCCTTATGATGTCTTTTGGGCTGACCAACGCTCCAGAGCGTTCATGCATTTGATGAATAGTGTGTTTTAGCCTTATCTTGACTCGTTCGTTATTGTATTCATTGATGATATCCTGGTGTACTCTCGTAGCCAGGAGGAGCATGGCCAACATCTGAGGATTGTGTTATAGCGGTTGAGGGAGGAGAAACTTTATGCAAAGTTCTCCAAGTGTGAGTTTTGGCTCAGTTCAGTGGCGTTCTTGGGGAATGTGGTGTCCAGTGAGGGTATTCAGGTAGATCCGAAGAAGATAGAGGCAGTTCAGAGTTGGCCCAGACTGTCCTCAGCCACGGAGATTCGGAGCTTTCTTGGGTTAGCAGGCTATTACCGCCGTTTTGTGGAGGGTTTCTCATCTATTGCATCACCCTTGACCAAATTGACCCAAAAGGGTGCTCCTTTCAGGTGGTCGGATGAGTGCGATGAGAGATTTTAGAAGCTCAAGACTGCTTTGACCACGACTCCAGTTCTAGTTCTGCCATCAACTTCTGGTTCTTACACAGTTTATTGTGATGCCTCACGGATCTGTATTGGGTGTGTTCTGATGTAGGAAGGTATAGTGATTGCTTATGCTTCGCCCCAGTTGAAGCCCCATGAGAAGAACTATCCTGTCCATACTTCATGTCAGGACTTAAGACAATATTACTGGTGCAGGAGAATGAAGAAGAACATAGTAGAGTATGTAGCTCGATGCTTAAATTGCCAACAGGTGAAGTATGAGCATCATCGACTAGGTAGGTTGCTTCAGAAGTTAGAGATTCCGGAGTAGAAATAGGAGCGGATCACTATGGATTTCGTTGTTGGGCTTCCACGGACTCAGCAGAGGTTTGATGCAGTTTGGGTGATTATGGATAGGCTGACCAAGTGAGCTCATTTCATTCTTGTGATGACTACCTATTCTTCTGAGCAGCTAGCTTGAGTGTATATCCGCGAGATCGACAGGCTTAGTGGCGTACCTGTATCTATCATCTCTAAACCGGGGTACGCAGTTTACATCACGGTTCTGGAGGGTCGTACAACATGAGTTGGGTACTCGAGTGGAGTTGAGCACAACACTTCACCCTCAGATGGACGGACAGTCCGAGCGCACTATTCAGGTATTAGAGAATATGCTCCGTGCGTGTATTATGGATTTTGGGGGTTCGTGGGATCAGTTCTTGCCACTAGCGGAGTTTTCCTACAACAACAGTTATTAGTGGAGCATCCAGATGGCACCGTGTGAGGCTCTGTATGGTAGGCGGTATAGGTCTCCGGTGGGTTGGTTCGAGTCGGGCGAGGCTAGATTACTGGGTACAGACTTGGTTCAGGATGATCTGGAGAAGGTTAAGGTGATTCAGGTTAGACTATACATAGCCCAGTCCAGACAGAAGAGTTATGCGGATCGGAAGGTTCGCGATATTGCATTCATGGTTAGAGAGCGGGTCTTGCTCCGGGTTTCACCCATGAAGGGTGTTATGAGGTTCGGGAAGAAGGGCAAGCTGAGCCCGAGGTTTATCGGCCCATTTGAGGTATTGCGACTTGTTGGGGAGGTTGCGTATGAGCTTGCCTTGCCTCCCAGTCTAGTAGGAGTTCATCCAATATTCGATGTTTCTATGCTCCGAAAGTATCAAGGCGATCCATCTCATGTGTTGGATTTCAGCTCAGTCCAGTTGGATAAGGATTTATCTTATGTTGAGGAGCCAGTGGCGATCTTGGATAGGCAAGTCCGAAAGCTGAGGTCAAAGAATGTTGCTTTTGTGAAGGTTCAGTGGAGGGTCCAGCCGGTCGAGGAGGCGACTTGGGAGACCGAGCATGATATGCGCAGCCGTTATCCTCATCTTTTCACCACTTCATATGTCTCTATGTTCGTTCGAGGACGAACGATTGTTTTAAGAGGGGGAGGATGTAAGGACCCAGCCGGTCGTTTTGAGTGTATTATCCCCGATCCCCTATTTACTATTTTTCTTGTATCTGTTTCTACTTATGTGACTTGCCGGGAGGTCTTGTTTTTGGTTTCAGAGTGTTTTGGGACACTTAGTCCCTAAAACGGAAGCTTAAGTCTTAGGATTTTTACCGTAGTCGGAATTTTATGAAGACGACTTCGAAATCGAGTTTCGTTAGCTTCGTTGGGTGATTTTGGACTTAGGAGCACGCCCGAAATATGATTTGGAGGTCCGTAGTAGAATTAGGCTTGAAATGGCGAAAGTCAAATTTTTGGAGATTTTGACCGGAAGTGGACTTTTTGATATCAGGGTCGGATTCCGATTCTGGAAGTTGGAGTAGGTCTGTAATATTGAATATGACTTGTGTGTAAAATTTGAGGTCAATTGGACGTGGTTTGATAGGTTTTGGTTGTAGAAATTTGAAGTTTCAAGTTCATTAAGTTTGGATTGGAGGGTGATTCGTGTTTTTGTTGTTGTTTGATGTGATTTGAAGGTGCGACTAAGTTCGTATGGTATTTTAGGACTTATAGTTATGTTTGGTTGAGGTCCCGGGGGCCTCGGGTTGATTTCGGGTGGTTATTGGATCATTTTGGACTTAGGAGAGGTAGCTGATTTTATGGTATTTTTGTTGCAGACTTTTCTTCATCGCGCTCGCGAGAGATGTCTCGCGATCGCGTAAGACATTTGAGAGGCCAACTGGAGTTTTTCTTTGCATTCGCAGAGATGGAGACTCATTCGCGAAGGTGTGGTATGTGTGTGCATCGCGAATGCGGGAGTGGTGTCACGTTCGCGAAGAGGTATGAGGTAGCTGGGGACCCCAGTCCCTTGGTCTACGTGTTCGCGAGGCGGGGGTCGCGTTCGCGAAGCTATGGTCGCATTCACGAAGAGTTAATTTGAGGGGCAGGCAGATTGGTCTATGCGAACGCGAGAGGGTGGTCGCGTTCACGATGAAGGTGCATCTGGGCAGATTTAAAAGATTAGAAATGAGGGTTTCGAGTTCATATCATAAAATTGAAGTGAGAGCTCGGTAGAAGGCGATTTTTGGAGAGATTCTTGCGTGGGTGTTTGGGGTAAGTGATTCCTATCCAATTTTGGTCAAATCCCATGATTATGCATTTAATTCCACCATCTAATTTGTGATTTGGGGTAAAAAATTTGGGAAAAAGAGGAAGAATTCTTGAGTTAGATTTTTGAGGTTTTGAATGGGATTTTGTTAGCGGATTTGAATAAATTTGATATGGTTAGAATCGTGAGCGAATGGGCTTTCGGGTTTTTGTGACTTTGTCGGATTTCGGATTTCGGGATTTCGACTTTTGAGTCTATTTCGAATTTTGGCTTATAATTTCGTATTTTTCTTGTGGAATTGATTCTTTTAGCCTATATTAATTATATCGTACTGCTTGTGGCTAGATTCGGGGTGTTTGGAGATTGATCTGAGGGGAAAAGGCATTGCGGAGTAGGATTTTGCGCGGTTTGAGGTAAGTAACAGTTTTAAATATGGTCCTGAGGGTATGAAACCCTAGATTATTGGATTATGTAAGTATTTTGGAGGTGATACACATGTTAGGTAACGGGTGAGTGGGCGTGCACCGTAAGAATTGGGACTTGGTCCGTTCCGTGAAACTGTAAAGTTGAATAACTTGTTGCTAGCTATATGCTCTCCCTGTGTTATAGAAATTTGACCAAATTATGTTAGAAATCATGCTTAGGCTATGTGATGGTACTGTTGGGACCTGCAAAGGTCGCGTACTTGTTGAATTACCTACTAATTGTTGTTTTGTACTCAATCATGGTTTTACTTGTGTATCATATATCAGCCTCTTCTTGATTCATATTGATACACTATGTTATCTTTGTTTGGGCTGATCTTTGTGATTTTCGAGAGCCCGAGAGACTAGAGAGTTTGATAACTGAGTGAGGCTGAGGGCCTGTCTGTGAGGTATTGATACAATGGCACGTGAGTTGTCCTTGCAGCACGTGAGTTGTCCGTGCGGATCCAAATACTGATACTATAGCACGTGAGTTATCCGTGCAGCACGTGAGTTATCCGTGTGGATATAGCTCTTGGGCTGAAAGGAGCCCCTCCGGAGTCTGCACACCCCCAATGAGCGCAGGTACCTATTGAGTGTGAGTACTGAGGGCTGAGAGCCGAGTGATTTGAGCTGTTGTGACGAGTTGAGTGATTGTTGCCCTGAGAGGTTGTACTTTCTTTTTGATTTGTTGATGCACTTAGTTGCTATTTGTCATTGTTGTGAAATTTCTGAAAGATACCATATCTGGATTACCTGAACTTTAACTGTATAAAACTGAATGGACTTAAACTGCCGGATGTTAAAGCATGTCTATTCTTTGCTGGAATTATTAAAAATGAATTGTAATTGTATAGCTCGTCACTGCCTCTCAGTTCCTTATTTATTTCTGTTACTTGCTGAGTTGATTATACTCATGCTACACCCTGCACTTCATGTGCAGATCCAGGTGTGTTTGATCATGGAGGTCGTTGAGTTCGTGCGCGATCGAGTACCGGAGACTACGAGGTAGTTGCCGGCGTCTGCAGACCTTGTCTCTCCTTCTATGTTTTCTTTCTTTCCTGTATTGATACTTGGACACTGTTTTTATTAGTCTGGATATCTATATGCTCATAACTTGGTGACACCCCGATGTTTGGGGCTATCTTTCCGCATTTTATTTTGAATTCAACTCCGATTTTTGTAAAAACTTTTGGTATGAAAAAAGCTTTGAATTATCCTTTTTATGAAATATTGAAGTATTTTGAAAGTTCGGCTTGCCTAGTACCATCGATAGGCACCATAACGACAGGCTAAAGTTTTGGGTCGTGACAAGTTAGTATCAGAGCCTAGGTTACATAGGTCTCACGAGTCATGAGCAGGTTGGATCGGTACAAAGACGTCTGTACTTATCTTTGAGAGGCTGCCGAACCCTTAGGAAATTTCACATTCTTGAATTCTTGTCGTGCGAATCTTTTGATTCTGGTAACTAAATTTTTGTTGTTCTAATTCTCTCACAGATGGTGAGGATACGTACTACGGGGCAGGATGGACAACCACCAATACCACCAGTCAGGGCCGCGAGAGGCCAAGGTCGCTGTAGGGGAAAAGGTGTAGCTCGCACCCCAGCTAGGGCAGCACCTGCAGATCCACCAGTTGCCCCAGTTCAGGAGCAGTCTCCAGTTGTGGATGAGCCTGTGGGACTAGCTCAGGCACCACCCGTGCCCATTATGAGTCCAGGCCTTCAGGAAGCCTTAACTCAGATTCTGACTACGTGTACCAGTCTTGCTCAGGCGATCTCTGTTCCGACGCAGCAGCCACTTCTCAGGCTGGGGGAGATACCTAAAGTCCCGCCACCCGCACACCAGAGTAGGTGGTACAGGGACTCCAGACACCTTGGGCACCACCAGCCCAACCGGTTGCAGCTGCTCAGGACAAAGTAGATCCTGTCATGCTTGATGATGAGCAGCGTAGATTGGATAGGTTTGGGAGACTCCAGCCTCCATATTTCAGTGGTACCGAGGGAGATGATGCACAGGGCTTCTTGGACAGGTGTCAGAGGATACTCCGTACAACAGGTATTCTAGAGACCAGTGGGGTCTCGTTCACTACATGTTAGTTCTCTGGGGCTGCCTTCAGTTAGTGGGAGGCTTACGAGAGGCGTAGGCCGATCGGCGCAACACCCCTTACCTGGTAGCAGTTCTCCAGTCTATTCCTGGAGAAGTTCGTGCCTCAGTCCCGCAGAGAGGAGCTGCGCAGGCAGTTCGAGCAACTTCGTCAATGTGATATGTCCGTGACGCAGTATGAGATGAGATTTTCAGAGTTGGCCCGTCATGCTATCTGGTTGGTTCTCACAGACATGGAGAGGATTAGGAGGTTCATAGATGGCCTCACTTTTCAGCTGCGATTGCTTATGACTAGAGAGAGAGTATCTGGTGCTACTTTAGACGAGGTTGTTGACATTGTTCGTCAGATTGAGATGGTTCACAGCCAAGAGCGGGTTGAGAGGGAGGCCAAGAGGCCTCATGGCCAGGATGGATTCAGCGGTATTCCTTCTGGGGGCAGTTCTACCACGGTAAGGGTCGTCCTTTCAGACATGCTCAAACAGCTCGCCCAGTTCACCGTGGTGCATCATATGGCCATTGTCCACACAACTATCAGTAGGGCCAGTATTCATTCAGTGCACTTTCAGCGCAGAGTTCTCACCCTGCCTCGTCATCTCAGGTGTCTACGGGTAGTTCTTCGGGGCATCAGGAGCAGCAGTTCCGTCAGAGGAGGGGCTGTTTCGAGTGTGGAGATTTTGGTCATATTAAGAGAGATTGCCCTAGGTTGTTGGGTGGAACTCCATAGCAGGGTTTTCGACCGATGACACCAGCACCAGAAGCTTCACCACCCGTCCAGCCATCTCGAGGTGGGGCTCAGTCAGCTAGGGGTCGCCCGAGAGGGGAGGCCAATCAGAGGGTGGCCAGGCCCGTGTCTATGCTTTCCCTGCCAGAAAATTTTTTATTGTTAATTTGATTTCTTTTAAATATGTTTATTAATCTTTAAAAATTTAAGAAAATATTAGAATGTTGTTTTAGAAAAATAAAGTATCCTAAACATAAATCAAAAAGAAATTATCCTTTCAAAAAGGAACAAAATTGTCCTTATAGTATGTAGCAGCCCTATTAATTAAAAAAGAAATATAGTGAAGTATATCTATGAAGGATAAACTATCGATCTACATGCTACAAGAAACATAGAATATTCCTAACATTTCTAACATAAAAAAAGAATTTAAAATGTACATTCCTAAAATCGTGTCTTTATTCAGGTTTGTTGCACCGTTATCTAAAGCATGTGGAATTCGCTTATCTAATTTTGTGAGATTTATCTATACTCAATTGAACGATTGAGTTAGCTCCACTATCACCCAAAGTTATATGTGAAATGGCGCTTACTTTTTATGCAACTTAAATCAAAGCTCTTATATGACTTGAACACATTACTAAAGCTTGCTTCCTACCCAACATTTCTCTCGTGTGTTCTGCCAATATGGAATATATTTGCAATCTCTCAATTGGGTGCCACCCTAATTTCATCTTAGCTGTAATGATTCGACCGGTCGTTTTGCTTCATAGGTCCCCGTTATCCTAAATAAGACTCCCCCCGTATGTGCTTTTACTATTTTATGACTTGCAGGGATGGTTAGTTCGGGATTTGAAAGGGTTCGGGTTGAAATCGGAACACTTGGTTCCTTTAGGTTGGCAAAAAGGGCTAAGTTTGACTTTGGTCAACGTTTTGAATAAACGATCTCGAAACCAGAATTTTATGGTTCCAATAGGTTGTATGATGATTTTGGACTTGAGCGTATATTCGGATCGAGTTTTGGATGACCCGAATGCGTTTCGACGCTTAAGGTTGAAAGTTTGCTTATTGAAGGTTTAAAAGTTCTTTAAATTTGGTTTAGAGTAGGTTTTGATGTTATCGAGACCCGTTTGAAATTTCGAGCCTGAGAATAGTTATGTATGATGATTTAAGACTTGCACGCAAAATTTGGTGTCATTCTGAGCAGTTTAAGCATGTTTCAGCGCGTTCCGAGTAAGTTGGAAGAACTTGAAGCTCATAAGTTGATTCAATTTGGTTTGGAGTGTGATTCTTAGTTTTGATGTTGTTTTTCGTGTTCCGAGGATGCGAGCGAGTCCGTTTTATGATTTCAAACTTGTTGGCATGTTCGGACGGGGCCTCGGGGGCCCCGTATGCCATCCGGACGATGCGCGGAGGTCGCTTAGCCATGGGTGAACAGCTGAAGCACCCAGCTTCTGGTGTAACTGCACCTGCAGAGGGCCAACAGCCGCAGAAGCGAGCCAACAGCTGCAGAAGCGGCACAACATGGGTAGCCAGAGAACCACAGATGCGGACAAGGCGACCGCAGAGGCGCGACCGCAGAAGCGATACTTGCGCAGGTGCGGCTAATCTGCCGCATGAGTGGCCTCGCAGAAGCGACCCTCATTCCGCAGATGCGGACTTAGGCCAGCCAAGGGAGGACCGCATCTGCGATGAACCTTCCGCAAATACGGCCCAGGGACCGCAGATGCGGAAGTCCTGGAGGGAGAATAGTCCATTTAATGTGGGACTTAGACGATTTTGACTCATTTTCTTTTACCTCTTGGGCGATTTTAGAGCTCTTGGAGAGGGGTTTTAACCTAGTAATCTGAGGTAAGTAAATTCTATCTAATGTAAGTTAACTACATAGATTAAAGGTAGATTTTAAAATGTAAAGTGTGAAAATTATGGGTTTAGATGAAAAACTTAAGTTTTGATAAAAATGGGATTTAACCATGAAAATGGTTAGGGAATTGAGTGAAAATTATATATTTGAGTTCGTGAGGTTATGTGTAACAACCTTCTTCGAAAATTTTCGGAATCCGGACACGTGGGCTCGGGGACGAATTTTAGGATTCCTTCACTTGGGTTGGGTAATCACTCTAATAGTTAGAATATAAATTTTTGAACATGTATTGATTAATTTATGTAACATTTGACTTGTTTTGGATTGCCCGGCACCGAGTTGGGGCTTTAGAGCGAAACTATGATCGAAAAGTGAGCTTTGAGACGAGGTAAGTCTCTTGTCTAACCTTGTAAGAGAAAATTTACCACATAGGTGATTTAAATTAATATTTACTTCTAATTGTGGGGGCTACATACGCACGAGGTGACGAGAGTCTGTGCGTAGCTACTATTCATACTTATGTCCGGGTAACTTAGGACCCAAATCATGAATTTTTTGTAATGTTTGTACCCTATTTGTTAATTTAAGTGCCCAAATTATATTAGAACTCGTTAGAGGAATTGTAAAAGACTGAATTTCACTTACTTTGAATTTTTAGCGGATTACTTGACCGTTAATGGAAATTTTATTATATTGTGTATTAGCCATGTTATAACATTTAAGTCAAATGCTTATAAAGTATCCTCTCTTCTTGTGGAGCGGGCCGAATGCCTCGGCAGTAGATAGATGCATCTATGGATCGTGCCGTACGTCCCTCGGCAGTGTACACATTATTCTGGATTGGACTGTATGATCTCAAAATAAATCGTGCTTAATAATACTCGGAGCCTAATCATACTTGATATTATTTTGTGGCTTATGAGGCTACACTTATCAATGACGAGAATTTATTAATTTGTGAAAGAATTATTTGCTCCTGCTTGTTGATGGATTATTATTATTAATTACATAACTCATGCTTATTTGGAATTTCTGTATTCATATTGTTAGCCCATAGTAAGTGTCGAAGTCGACCCCTCGTCACTAATTCTTCGAGGTTAGACTAGATACTTTACTGGGTACATATTGCTTATGTACTCACACTACATTTCTACACTAATCGTGCATGATTTGAGGCAGGTGCATCTGGCGGTACTACCAGCGCGCATCCCAGATATCCCGAGGCCTAGTGGTGAGCTGTTTCCTGAGCCGTTCCGCACCACCTAGAGTCTCTCCTTTACATTTATTTATGTCTATTTTCAATTCAGACAGTGGCTAGAGTTTTGTATAATCTATTAGTGTTCATACACTTGTGACACCAGGTCTTGGCACACACACTAGCAGGCATATAGTTTTAGATTGTTCTATGGTTATGATTGCACTCAGTTGCTTTCGTTTATTTATTTACAAATTTGCGGTTTCTTAACCTTTTTATTTAATGGAATTTAATCACTTAAAAACTTATTAAAAGAGAAATAACATAGTTTAATTCACTGTTGGCTTACCTAGCGATAACGTTGGGCGCCGTCACGACCTATAAGAGAATTGGGTCGTGACATTAGGTGCAACCAATTTGTGCGAAAATGTATTTATTTAAATGCATGTACAACGACAATGTATTTCTTTTCAAAGAGAAAATGAGATAAACCCTAATCTTATGTATGACTGTGACCTTTTATTAATTTCTTTCAACTTTTTTTATCGCTTTAGCCTAAATTAAATCTCTCTCCCATTCGTCTGATCATTTCATTTGTCACAAGTATTAAAAAAAATCATTGTTGGATGACGTTCCTTTTAGGAGTATTTATTATTATTAGAATCCTAAATAAGGTAGAAAGTCAAAGAGAAAAAGACCAAAAAGATTCCACTCCTAACAAAAAACCAAAAGAACATCTTTAACTTAAAATCTGGTGGTTTAACTTAATAGAGAAAAAAATCAAAAGTCGTAAATAATTTTTTTCTTTTTTAGTTAACATGGGCTAAACTGTATTAATAGCCAAGAATTTGTTCTACTAATTGTCAATATTTAACTTTGTAAAAGGAATCAAATAAACAATTTCAAGATCTGATTCACATTTGAATCAACTGATACCTGCCTCAAGGCTCATCCCTTTATTATATAATTTGTTGACCAAAATGTGAACCACTTTTTATGGTCTTTTCTGCTCTGGGTTCCTTTTTACTATATTTCTTAATTAATTATTATTCATTAAAATAAATCACATGAATCCAACATAGTGTTAGGTGAGAGTTGAGTGGTCCAAGTTTCGCTTTTGCTTTTTTTTAGTGAGAACTGAAAAGATCAATTATAATAATAAAATGGTCTTTGATTGTTTACCTTTTTACTCTCTTTCTTTTTTCCCCACGTTGGGTAAGAATGTAGGCTTTCAGACTTGTTTCCATTATTATCCTTTCGTTTATTTTGCAAGTTTTTTAATCTAATACAGAAAAAAAAGTTAGATTATCTAATCATGTATTGGTGAAAACTTTGTCCAAAAAAAAAGAATGAAAATAGCTAAAAGCTACTAAAACTTATCAAACTTTCCCAAGTTAGTTGTATATAGGCCCGTTGACATTTTTTTTAGACGAATTCTTCTTCTTCTTTTTTTTTTTCTTTTTTTTTTTTGGTTATAACTATGCATTTGCGTAAGATTTAGTTACTAAGACCATATTTGAGAATGAGTGAAATGTATTCCCTAAATTAGATCGTGATATTTAGTCTTTTTATTATACACGATCAACGATTATCCTAACTCTGAAAATAAGTAATCAAGTTATGAAAATCACATACGAAAACACTTCTCCTCCTAAATGTAATTCACAAGCTTATGCCATTTTAGGTTTATGTTAAACGTAATATAATTAAATTTGTGAAGATCTTGTGCAAACGTGTGCATGCATTTCATTTATCCTTTTCTAACTTAAAATTTTACACTTGTAAAAGGTTAAATTATAAAAGGTTTACTAACTTTTTTGTTCTTTTCAAACCAATTATTAAAATTAACTACCACCCAGAGTTACAGTCTAGTAGCTAGTACAGATTAGAAATTTCACACACAAGAAATTTGATTTTTTGTTTTCCAGTAATAGTTTTCTTATTAAAATAACTAAAAATTCACTCAAAAAAGTTTCTCTACTTTAATAAAAAGGAAAATTGGAGAGAGAAATTTTGGAAGGAAATAAACGTGCAGTGAAGGAGTAGTTGCCTTCGGAACCCAATTAATGCGATTCACAACGCGGGCCCACACACAAAATCCAAGTCTCCCATTAAATTGCCACTCAAACTGTGTCGTTTTATGTTGTTGTGATTCTCATTTTCTTATATATTCACTCCTTCATTCATTCATTCATCCATCTACTACGTCTATAGTTGTCTCTCACTCCTATTTTTAATTTATTTTTCTTCTCCTTTCTCTCCCTTTTCCCCCATTTTTCTCTCTGTTTCTAAAATACAAAATTGGGTCTTTTAATTTCCTTGTTTGAAGCTTTATCTTGTTTTATAAAGGTTAATTTGTGCTAGTTGAAAGTAATATTGTTTTTGGTTATGGCGGGAGTTGGAACAAGGTGGAAGATTTTTAGGCCGTTGTTGTCGATTTCTTGGAGTTTTCTTTTGGCTGCAATATTTGTTTCAGCTGAAAGAAGTTTGAAGAGGGAACAAACATATAATAATGCAACTCATCAGCAGCAGTCAGATGCTAATTACCTTACTGATGTTGTCAATTTCTTGTGGAAGCCTAATGAATCTGGTTACCAACATGTTTGGCCGGTAATTAAATATTCTTCATTTTGGATGAACTTTTACTTTTGTTGTATTTTTTGTAGCTTTGAATTTTTTTAGATTGATTGATAGTGGTAGTTGGTTATTCTCCTTAAACATGATTTAGCTGATTAGGTGGGACCATTTAATGGACTATTATTGAATCTTGAGTAGTTTAGCTGATTGAGATACTAGAGAGTAAAATTGAACCAGCAGTCCAAGAGTGGTTACTTGTAAAGCATGAAATGCATAATTTGAACTTTATGGGCACGAAATAGAAATTGATTTACTGAGTTCAAAATCTCTTATTTTGTACTTATTTGAAAATTTTAACACATATACACGGTTTAAGCCAAAGTTTTTGGGTTCACGTACCTTGTATACTACATCCACCCCTGATTAAATGCACCAACAAGTTATCTATATGCATATTCGGGTGAACTTGTGTCCTTTATTTCTTCCTAGTTTCTTCTGAAAGTGGAGGATTAGCATGTAACTATGTTTATTTACTTACCATTTGAGATCAAGAAGAGAAAAGGAATGAAAACATATGTGATCGGTAAGATGTATGAGTAAGATGGACAATGTGAAGTTTACATTCCAGAGTAGTTATGTGAGTTGATGTCTCTGACCTCTAAGATGTTGGCATTTTGGAAATCTGAGCTATGATTGAACTGCCACATTCATGAGCCATTTTGATTTATAATTTTCTACTTCTATAGCTGCCCGGATATATTCAGTAGGCTACTGTTTGGTTTAATCCTGTTGACTATGGTTGACAATGGAAGTTCTGAATGTCGCTACTGAATGTCATTGCAGGATATGAAATTTGGATGGAAAATTATTGTCGGTTCCATAATTGGATTCTTGGGAGCAGCATTTGGGAGTGTAGGTGGTGTTGGTGGTGGCGGCATATTTGTACCTATGCTTTCTCTTATCGTTGGATTTGATCCAAAATCATCCACTGCAATTTCAAAGTGTAAGATAGGGAGCACTAGTATAACATTGACTTTTAAGGAAATTGTTTGTTAGTTTCATGTCTTTAATGGCTTCTTAAATTGTAGTGTGTATTTAATGTGAAGTGAAGATTCTTTGCTGAGAAATGAGTAAACAGAATGGAACTTAATGAGAAATGAGTTAACAGACCCTGAACTTTTTGCCTGGAAAAACTCCTGACTCAAGTTTTCATTGGAAGACGTTCTTCATACTCCTTATCAATAAATTTTCCTGCCCTCCACATTCCTTGAGCTAAATTTAGTTATCTTATGTTGGCATAATGTTGGATATACTTTTCCCTTTCTGTGAGAAGTGTAATAGTAGGGTCTTTTAGCTTAAGTCGTGATCTGGATTTGTAAACAGAACCTAGCGTCTAGATAAGACAAGGTGTATATATTAGATAATTTACTCCCTGATAGATGCCTTTTCCCTTCTCTTCTCCCTTTAGGCAGGATAAGTGTAAAACCCCCTGATATTTTCACACTATATCAGCACTGTAGTAGCAAGTCTTAATTTCTGAATTTCATCTTCTGTTATTAGCTGCTCTCTCATGGTTAAGGGACTCACAGATTCTACTCTTGGTTTGTCAGGTATGATCATGGGAGCTTCGGTCTCTACTGTTTACTATAATCTAAAGCTCAGGCATCCAACGATTGATATGCCTATTATTGATTATGACTTGGCTGTGCTCATCCAGCCAATGCTGATGCTTGGCATTAGTATTGGAGTTACTTTCAATGTGATATTTGCTGATTGGATGGTCACAGTTCTGCTAATAATACTCTTCATCGGTAAGACTGCACTCAAAGTTTCATGTTTCCTTTACCAACTGCTCCAACAAAACTTCTGAACTTACATGATTGTTGCAGCTACATCAACCAAGGCCTTTTTGCGAGGGGTTGAGACGTGGAAGAAAGAGACTATCATGCAAAAGGTAAACGCATAATTTCTTCCTATTTGAATACTGTCATCTCTGCACTGAAACAGCACGTTTGAAGTGTTAGTACTTTTGCTCTTTCTTTTCACCTATTCTAATGGCATCCATTCTGTACAGTAAATAGCATGTTATATATATGATACTGTTCCTAGTATCGAGATGCCTTGTCCCATTGAATTCTAGCAAGGGTATATAAGTAAGGCCATATATGTGAAGTGTTGGTTTTTTTCATAATCATATGTTTTACTTACTTCAGGAGGCTGAGGCTGCAAAAAAGTCAGGCATAAATGGTAGGTTATAGAAACTACTTCTTTATTATAAATGAGTTTAATGGGCTTTCAATCTCAGTGTTCTTTTCATTTCCTTTTATCTGGTTCTTTGTGCTAGGCGCTGGTGAAGAAGCAGAATACAAGCTCCTTCCTGGTGGTTCTAACGATGACACTGAAAAGAAAGGAACCGATTCTTCTGAACCTGAGGTGACACATCTTAGATCTTGAAATGATAATATCCTGATAGTTTTGATCTAATAAGCTATGTCTTTTTAGGTGCCTATCCTGGAGAACGTTTGCTGGAAGGAAGTTGGACTCCTGTCTTTTGTTTGGGTTGCATTTCTAGGACTGCAAATTGGCAAGGTTTTCATTTCTTTCGTATTTATATTCTTTGTTTATGATCCTATGTATACTCAGCGATGATGCTTTGAGTTTCGATTGTTTTTTAAGTTTTTGTTAATTTTGTAAACTAACTGGCCTTTTATGTTGTGGAAATAGAATTATACAGACAATTGTACAGCGCTATATTGGGTGGTGAACCTGTTGCAGGTTTGTGTTTATCTATGTTAAGGTTGGCGCAAACTCTAAAATCCCAAAAATTATTCTAGCAATGAACATGAACTCATTCAATGTCCTGCAGATCCCAGTTTCCCTTGGCGTATCATCTTATGAAGCTATTAGCCTATACAAGGGTTGGAGAAGAATTGAATCCAAGGGAGACCAAGGAACTAACTTCCGGGTGCTGCAACTAATTGTTTATTGCTTTTTTGGAGTAGTAGCTGGTATGGTAGGCGGACTTCTTGGTTTGGGCGGAGGATTTATCATGGGCCCTATGTTTTTGGAGCTGGGCGTTCCTCCTCAGGTATGTTTATTTGTTATCTTTAAGTGGTATGGAGCAAAAATTAAAAATTCTTTTTTTCATACACTAGGGTGCACAAATGCTACCAATCTGTAATTGGTTCGTTTTGCTGGTTATGCATTGCTGAGTTTTATTTTGGCCGATAATATTTTTTTTTATGAAGTAAGGTGTTGCATTAAAGGCATCAAGAAGATGCAGAAAAAGTACGAGCTGAAAAGCCTTGGTTAACTCCTAATACTAAAAAACCTATATAACTGGGAGTTAACCAAAACCAAAAACAAAAAATATGACTATTAAGCCATAGTAAGAGAGCTAATGAAATCTAAGAGGGGAATAACATCATTTACAGGGGAAAGGTTATTCCAACTAACAAGGTTCATCAAACACTTAGATTTCAGCAGGTTATTGGGAGTTGAAATTCTTCAAATACCATCAAAATATCTGGTGTTCTCTGTCCAAATACACCAAAAAATACATGCTGGGATCATTTGCCAGATCTTCTTGATGGTTTTGCCAACTTTCTAAGAGCACCAAGATTCAACTGCTTTCTTAATATTCTGAGGAGTAGACCAACTGATACCAAAAACTGCTAAAAACATATTCCATATATCTGCTTCCACTGAACAGTGCAAAAAAAGATGGTTTACTGATTCTGAGTTGTTGCGGCACATGTAACATCTATTTACTAGCTGAAAGTGTTTTCTGCATAAGTTGTCCTGGGTCATGATAGCATCTATGAGGGCGGTCCGAGAGAAGCACATTACTTTTGTAGGTATTTTTGACCTCCATGCCTCCATGGCCAATTCTTTATCATTCCATTTGATGCACACAATTTGCTATATCCCGCCTTCACTTTATATGTACCCTCTATTTACTAGCTGAAAGTGTTTTCTGCATAAGTTGTCCTGGGTCATGATAGCATCTATGAGGGCGGTCCGAGAGAAGCACATTACTTTTGTAGGTATTTTTGACCTCCATGCCTCCATGGCCAATTCTTTATCATTCCATTTGATGCACACAATTCACTATATCCCACCTTCACTTTATATGTACCCTCTATTTACTAGCTGAAAGTGTTTTCTGCATAAGTTGTCCTGGGTCATGATAGCATCTATGAGGGCGGTCCGAGAGAAGCACATTACTTTTGTAGGTATTTTTGACCTCCATGCCTCCATGGCCAATTCTTTATCATTCCATTTGATGCACACAATTTGCTATATCCCGCTTTCACTTTATATGTACCCTTGCAAAAATTACCCCACTTTAGGCTGTCTGAGATTTGGGGGTTTATTGTGAAGCCTTCAAGAATTCTGTATAGGTGAAAGAGTTCATCAAGTTCCCGGTCCTGCATGTTTCTCCTGAAATGAGGTTCCCATATGCTCCCTGCTCTGTTCTGGGCTATTGTTGAGTCAGGTTCAATAGCTATCTATATATGCCAGGGTGTGAGTCTTTTAGAGGTTGATAATATTTAATGATCATGTTCTAACCACGACCGAATAGTATTGTTAGAAACTGAAATAGCCACAAAATTGGACAACTGGTTCGTCAAAGTTGGGAGGCTAGGGCTGCAGGCTGATCCGCCTGAGATTTATGGTGGCTTAAGCAATAAAATCTAATCCAGACCAAACTTGTGTATGGACAACAAACCTTTTGGAAATTCTCAGAAGCTAATGTGTTGGTACTCAAAAAGACAACAACAACAACAACCCAGTATAATCCGGGTATGGGGAGGGTAGTGTGTACGCAGACCTTACCCTTACCCTGGGGTAGAGAGGCTGTTTCCGATAGACTCTTGGCTCACTCCCTCCAAGAACTCCCCACCAACTCACAACCTCTTGGTTGGAAGTGGAGGGTGCTCACCACTAGAGTAACCCACTCTTGTCTACTCAAAAAGACAATTTGAAGTTTTTAATCCATGCTTTCCAGCACTTAATTTTTTGGATCCAAAGTCAAAGGGATCTTTAAGTATGTTAGAAACACAGATGAATTCTTGATTTCCTGTATTGAAAGAGAAACTCAAACAGTGAGAGTCAAAGATAAGGTGCCCCAAATATCTTGATTTAAGAAAAATGGCCTAAAGATTTTTGTTAGAGACATTTTAATTATTATTTTCTTAGTAATGTATATATACGCCTCTTAATTGTCAACAACTTCCGTGGTCAATAGAAACATTGACTTCACCTATAAAAGTCTGCTGAATAATGTTCACTTAAGTTTATAAGGCGTTTGCCTTTTGAAGTGTAGAATTCAGCATAACTCTTGGATACTTTGTTTCTCGACAAATTGGAATAGTATTTGGGTATTATAAGATTCACGTATCATCTTCCTCTAGCTTCATGCACGAATCGTTTCCCATTTTTCCTTCCATGTTTCGTTTTACCTATACTTCTGTATACTCGTGTTAATCTTACAACTAAAAGAGTTTTTCTTGTAATCTTTGAAGTTTCTCATAATTTTGTTTATTCCCCTATGCGGCTGAGGTTTTCTTTTTTTGTTTTTGCTTGATTGCATTAGAAATATGAATTACAGTAAAATGAGTAGTTTGATGCACTGTCTTTAGCAGCGGTATATATGAAAAGCAGACTATTTTTTTGTGATAAGGATGAAAACATCCATGCTTTGTAGTCTTTATACAATTATAAAGCTGTGTATGTATGTTTTCAAAATTCATTTGGTAGTTGGATAGTACAAATAGCAAAGAGTTAAGCTACCAATATTCCTTCACTGAAGTGTCCATGGCTGAACTCAAGCGAGTTTTGGAAGATCTTTTTACTTGATCTGTCTTCATATCTATTCAACTTCTTGTCATACTTTATAACCATTGTCTCGTGTAACTGTGTTTTCTGCTATTAGGTTTCAAGTGCCACTGCCACCTTTGCAATGATGTTCTCCTCATCAATGTCTGTCGTAGAGTATTACCTTCTAAAACGTTTCCCAGTTCCTTATGGTATGTGTGTGCTGATCCCTTAAATTAACGGTTATAAGGTAGATTTTTCACCTTTATATAGGAACTAAAAGTTGTATCCTTGCCGCAGCTGCGTACTTCGTTGCCGTGGCAACTGTTGCTGCTTTAGTTGGGCAACATGTTGTGAGGAGGATGATTGTGATACTTGGAAGAGCATCACTTATCATCTTCATACTAGCCTTCACAATTTTCGTGAGCGCAATTTCACTAGGTACGTATTTATTTTCTGCGGTGCTTAGAAGCAGCATCAACATTTGAACATCCTCTAGCAACAATCAACACTTCATTCACAGTTTCAGATTGAATTGGGTGTTAGAATTTTCTTTTCTGGTTTGACAGGTGGGGTTGGAATCTCGAACATGATTGAGAAGATCCAGCACCATGAATACATGGGCTTCGAGAACCTTTGCAAATATGATCCTTAATTAAGTACAAGTTAGGTGAAGCAAACTGGTCATACATTAGTGCTTCACTAACTTGAATTATTGGCTTAAAGTAGGAGACCAATTCTTGGCTAGGTGGAAGAAGATATCCACCGTCTCAAGTTAGCTAGTTCCATTCTACATTAGCTATACGTCGGAAGTAAATCTGCTGTGGAAGATTTCTGCTCTGGGGAAATCTGCTGTGGTATATTTCTGATGTGGGATTTGCCCTTTGTTGTTAGTTTGCATGAAATGAGATTCAGTTTTGAACTATTGAACACCATAAATAATGGAGAAAAAATAGAAATGGGAATTCTTAACTTCATTTTATTTGTAAAACTGTGTTCTCGTTGTGTAAAATACTACCATTGGAAGATAATCAGAATTCTTATTGGTTTGATATCATGACTGTTTATTTTGCCAGCAGTTGTACTTGAGCTTTATAATTCATGTCTCTTTCTAGGAAAATGCTATTATTGATATCTAATATGATTGGGAATATGGTAAGACAGGACGAACATTTTTCCCTAAAGAAAGAAAATGATGATTTCTCCTTATATATATATATATATATATATATATATATACACCAAATAAATGCGTTCGTTGATAATTCATGTAATGTTTTGAGTGTTTTAAAGTACTTGTGAATAATGCCATACCTTTTGTGACATATAAAAATTGGGAAAATGACATTGTATAGCTGATCTCGAAATAATAGTAAATTTTTTTTTTTTGTATATATATATATATACATTTTGTATGTTATATATAAAAAGTATACAAATTTTATATACTTTTCGGCTACCGAATGTAAATAGTTTATGGTGGATTAAAAATGAAAAAAGCCTTATAAAATTCTGCCGCTTGTCTCTTCTTATTCGAGGCATTTGCATCTATACCCAGTTTTGGGGTCACTATTGAACTTATACCCGCTTTGTACAAATAATTGCAAGTCTACCCACTTTTCGGATAACTTCAAACATACGAGCCTGAAGTAGCAAAAAATTATGTCTGAAGTTTGAACTTTAGAATTTTTTGCCTGAAGTGTGACCTTATCAAAGCAAAACTTCGGATATTTTCGCCTGAAGTTTAGCTTGACTTGCAAAGGCAATCGGAAAAACTTCAGTTCATAATGCAAATTTCAGACAAATTATAGTATGAAGTTCTTTGGTTTGTATTGCAAAGTTTTCGATAGAAACTCAACTCACTCCCTCAAAGAACTCCCACCTTACTCTTGGGGTGACTCAAACTCACAACCTCTTGGTTGAAAGTGGAGGGTGCTCACCACTAGAGCAACCCACTCTTGTTAAGAAAAAATGGCACCACATGACATAAATTGTATGTTGGTTATTTGCTTGATTTTGCTCTAAGAGGTCAAGGGTCCAAACCTCAACTAAAGCTTTTTTTTTTTTTTTTTTTTTTTTGCAGATATTTGGGAGAGACTTTGTGGTTAAAAATTGTGATGAAGTAAAATTGAATTCAGGGCCTTTTCTAACTTAAACTCAACAAAACTAATAGACTAAGACTATTTTTTGTCAAGAAGTATAATAATTAAAGTTATATTCTAATTCTTCTATAAATTTTGACACCGCTTACATAAATTTCTGCGTACGCTCATGTGGCCTGATAGTTACAAACTTCCGACAAAATTGTAAATGTAATGGTAATAAAGACAGTTAATTCCAGTATCTTATTGACCTAACATCTTTCCTTGAAACAATAAAATTATTATAAAAATTCAAAGAACCAAACTGGCAAACAAACAAATCAAGAAGATACATTGATCACTTGGGATTAGCTGAAGAACACAACCAAATGAAATAAAAGACCAAGAAAAAAATTCTTGCTTATAAATATAAACCACCAGTGTAAGGGACTCCAGTCCCAGGCAACCAATAATTCCCCACTATGAAATTGGAGACACTGAAATAAAATGCATCCAAGAAGTTAATCTCACTACGATAACTAGGCCATGCAATCCTGTTACTGGTATCCGATTCTGGACCCGTATTCTTATATTCAGCATAATACAACGTACTTAACGCAAAACTCATACCCTAGTGCTAAATCACAGATGTGTTTGAGAGAGAAAAGAAGAAGAAGAGGAGGAAAAGAAAGGAGGAAGAAAGGAGCGCACAGATCGCAGGAAGAAGAACAAGAGAAGGCGACGACTGGTCTAAAGTTGTAAAAATTAGGATATAAATTAAATAATTTTGAAAATATAAGTATAGGCTAAATGGGGACGACCAAATAGGGCGCCCCGTACAATTTTTACTTCTTATTATGTGCATCTTTACTTAATCCAATCGCACAGGTGAAAATTTGGTCAAAATCTGCAAAAACTAGAGATATACTATGAAATACTTTAGAGAAAGAATGGTCTGGGATGGGTTACCAGGAAACAGGACTATTGATGATTATGGAATTCATGGAAACCTATTGTTTTTCGACTGGAAATACTTACTTACACTTTGATATTTATGCTAAATCAATAAATGCATGGCATTTATCTTCTACGTATACTTTTACGACTTAACCAAAGTTAGTATATTTTCTCACCTCAATTTATCACTTAGTTATAATAAATCGATGTAGTTTGGTATAAATACTGGGTACGAGTAAGCAGGGGCGGCCCAACCCTAAAGTAAGTGAAACACTTGCTTTAGGCCCCAAAAATTTAAAGGCTCCAAAATTACTAGTATTCTTTATATATTGTAGTATATTATTTATATAATTATCTTTTATTATTGATAAATTTATTTTTTTATTGTCATATTAATTTTTAATAATTCGATTTCTTCCTCTAATTAATATAACTAAAATAGTTTTCTGTCAATCTTATTTTACTTTTTTACTTAATTATATTTCTCTATTCATTAGTTGGTCACGTAACTATATCTAATAATCTAACTTATTATTTATTTTTCTTACATAAATTATACTTTCTCCGTCCCAATTTATATGAAAGTGTTTGACTAGACATGGAATTTATGAAATAAAGGAAAGCTTTTGAAACTTGTAATCTTAAATAAATCATAGAAGTTTTTGGGCTAGAAATCATCTCAATAATGGTAAAAAGAAAAATCTAAAGTTAAATTGTTACCAAATATAGAAAGGGACTTACTAAAAAAAAGGAGTCACTTATATTTTCTGGTTCTCCCATTTCAGTTGTGATGCAATCAACGTTAAATTTATTTAATTTTCTGTATTTTATAAAACTAAGTTCTCATTTTTTTTAATTATACATCCTCACTTTTCTAATTTTTTTAAAAACGATATTCATTAATATATATATATATATATATATATATATATATATATATATATATATATATATATTAAGACCTCTTATTAAGGTTTTGCTTTAGGCCTCTGATGAGGTTGGGCCGCCTCTGCGAGTAAGTATTTTCTAAATTATGCATCGCTAAGCTAGCTAGAAACTGCTAATAACTTTAGACACAAAGCAGGATTTTTTCCCCTTCCTTTTATGGAGTTCTTTGGCGAGTTGGCACATGTATGTCAGTTTATTTGAACCTATTATTTGTCTAAAAAGTATAAAATTATCAGCCTCTATCAATGTATCTCAGGGTTGAAGCAATTACATCTATGTTTTCTACCCGTTGAATCTTGACCTCTATTTTTTCTGGAGATAGATACTTGTCCTAAATGTGTGAATGAAATGAGCTACATGTGAAATTGGAGGCTCTTGGACCAGAAAATTTTTGTTTTAACAAAACAAAATGTGTCCGGGCGAAAAACAATAATAATTGCAGTTGAACAACTTGTCCTCTAGACGATGAATGTGCACCACATCAGCTAACCAAAGAGCAATATGCATTAATGTTGTGGAAAGTCAACTGCGAACCCCAACTTTGAGCAAAAAAAGAAAAATTTACAAACCTAAGCACCCATTGCAGTGGTCTTAAATAGACTAATTTCATATAAAAAGCTGGTACATTCATGCAAATAATTATCGGCTAATAATGGCTCTTGGCATCAAGTTGGAGACCATTTAATTTCTTGCCTTGATGTCCTAGAATATAAAAACCCCGTTGAAGTTAATTCCTCTCTATGTCAGCTCTATACTGTGGGAGAACAGAGTATGAAAGACAAGTAAAAGTGGTTTCTTTAGGATTTTTCTTTGAAAAAAAAAATACATTTTCCCATGATTATGTTGGGATGTCACGATCCCAATTTATTTCCCCTCTTAGAATGTCGTGATGGTACATAATTTCTAAGATTAGGTAAGCCTAACAAATAAGAGATTATGACAGAAATAAAAGCTAAAACATGATATAACTAACAATTCTCGTAAATATCTCGATAACTGAAACACAACTACAATGCTCCCCAAACCCGGTGAGACTGAGTCCTAAGCTCTACAGAATAAGTAGAATGTCTACTACAACACTATCTAAATGCGAAATACAACAGAAAAGAAAGATAAGGGAAAGTGACTCCGAGGCCTGCGGACGCCGAGCAGGTATACCTTGAGGTCTCGGGGGAAATCAGCTACAACCAATCACTAACGTCAGCACGAGCAGACATACCTGGATCAGCACAAAAAGATGTGCAAAAGCATAGTATGAGTACACCACAATGGTACCTAGTAAGTATCAAGCCTAACCTCGATAGAGTAGTGACGAGGCCAGGTCAAGACACCTACTAGGACATAATAAACCGAATAAAACATAATAATGAGAAGTAATGGAAGGCGGAGAAATAACTATGGAGAAATAACTAATACGAAACAAGTTAATAACATAAAGTAATGCCGGAATTGTAAGCATAGAGATAACATAACGGAAGCAATGAAAGAGAACTACCATAGTCAAATACGGATCCAAACTGATAAGACAAAGAAGAATAAAAGCAACAAGAAGTGTTTCACCAATAACTCTTTACTACATGAGATAAACAACAAGAATCACAAACGAGGTACCGCCTCTTATTCACATTTCTCAATTTCAATCACAATCTTTCCTTATACCGCCGCGTGAACCTTACATTTAAATAGTTTTGAAAATATTTTTTCCGAAATAGCTACACGTATTTTAGCCACCTTATGCTGCCGCATACACATTAATCCCTATCCTTATACCGCCGCATGTGCATCAGTATCACATCACAATAACAACTCACACCACAATCGCCAATATGTCACAACTTGCAAATATTCAACAATATCAGTGTTTTCACAATAATAGCCCATGGCCCAACCACAATGTGTACACGAATGTCAAAAATAACAATGAATGTAAATTTTTCAACAAGAAGGATATCTCAACAATAAACAAGTTTGCTTCAACATGATAACGACTTTCACAACTTCAACACTAATAACTCAACAATAAGAGAGATAATGTGTAACTATGATATCAAATAAGAATAACTCACAAGGAAAGAGATAACATATAACAATGACTTCAAATAATGATAAATCAACAATGGAAGAGATAACATGTAATAACGACTTCGAATAATGATAAATCAACAATGTAAGAGGTAACATGTAACAATGAAAGAGGCAACAACTTCAACTAAGCATAAAAGCAAAATATCAAGTACGATGTAGAATAAGGATTAACAAAGTCATTTAAGGCATGTAAGGATAGACTAACACAAGTAAGAGTAGATTGACTATGAGAATTTAAAACATGATATGACAGTTCAATTAAAACCTGAAAAGAGTCTAAGTAGCCTAAACCGGTCAAATACCACATATAACCCGTGTACCAACTTATCACCTTGCGTACACCGCTTTCACATAGTACAAATGACACAATCAATCCCAAATCCTAAGGGGTAGCTCCCCCCACAAAGTTAGCCAAGATACTTACCACAACTAGGCCAACTCAACCCTCGAAAATAGTTTTATTTTGCCTCCACATGGCTCAAATCAAATCAAAATTTGACTTAATATCATCAAACAATGCAAAGAAAAACAATTACAATAGTTAAAGCTATGATCTTAACACTTTTCCCAAAAAGTCAACAAAAGTCAATCCGGAGTCCGTCCGGTCAAAATCCGAGTCCAAGGGTAGATTCCGACTACCCATAACCCCACGAGTTCATATATGTTATTAATTTCTAAATCCGAGTCCAAATTGACTCTCAAAACTCAAATTCTTATTTTTCAAACACTTGACAAAGTTTTTCAAATTTTCACTTTGATTCATATGATTTTGATGTTAAATCTAAGATATATTGATGGAATATAGTTGGAAATAGATTAGAATCACTTACCCAAAGTTTGTAGATGAAAGTTTCCTCTCCAAATCTCCTCCTACCGAGTCTAGGGTTCTAAAATGAGAGAATATGTAGAAAAATCCCGTCTCCCATCCCTTTTGTCCAGCTGTAGATGTCGCATTTGCGACACAGAGTTCGCATTTGTGAACCCTCGCAATTGCAGACCAGGGATTGCATTTGCGAATCCTGACAACCTCAATAATTATCGCAATTGCGACAAAGGCTTCACAATTGCGAAGCTGGACTTCTTCGCAAAAGTGAACATTTGTTCGCAAAAGCGACCCAAGCCTCATATTGCTTGCTGACTTCGCAATGGCGAAGGGGTCAGTCACAATTACGACATCAAAGCCCCCACTATCACCTTCGCAGTTGCGAGGCTGGTGCTCGCAATTGCGATAATAGAGCACCAGCAACACCAACAATTCATTTTCAGTTCAATTCATTCCGAAACATGTCTGAAATTAATCCGAGCCCCCGGGGCTTCAAACCAAACATCCAAACAAGTCTAAAAATATCATACGAACTTGCTCGCGTGATCAAAATACAAAAATAACATCTAAAACTACGAATCGAACACTAAAACGTATGAATTTTAAAGTAAAGTTCAACAACTACTAGAATTGCAACTAAGTGTCAGAATCCTATCAATTCAACTCCAAATGATACCAAATTTTGCAGACAAGTTCTAAGTAGAATAACAGAACTGTTCCAAGTCCCAAAATCAAATTCTGAACTCGATAGCTAAAAGTCAACCTACGGTCAAACTTTTCGACTTCAAATTGCCAAATTTTGGCAGCACAACACAAATCAACCTACGGACTTCTGAATTCAATTCCGGACATACGTCCAAGTCCAAAACACGATACAAAGCTATAAGAACTATAAAAACACCGTTCCGGAGTCATTTTCACAAAATTCAAATTTTGGTCAATATTTCTAACTTAAGCTTCTAAGTCAAGAATCAAAGGGTCTAAATCAACCTGAAATCTTCACAGAACGAAACTAATAAACCCCGTAAGTCATAAAAATATAAACACACATGTGTGAATCATCAAAAGGGGAACGGGGCATAATTACACAAAATGACCGGTCAGGTCGTTAGATTCTACCCTTCTTAAAACAAACGTTCGTCCTCGAACGTGCATAAGGACATATCTGAAGTGATGAATATATGGGGATAACGGCTCCTCATGTCATGCTCGGTCTCCCACGTCGCCTCTTCGACTGAATGACCACTCCATTGAACCTTCACTGAAGCAATGTTCTTTGATCTCATCTTCCGGACCTGTCTATCCAAGATAGCCCCCGACTTCTTAATATAAGTCAAATCCTTGTCCAATTGAACTGAGTTGAAGACTAAAACATGAGACGGATCACCATAATACTTCTGGAGCATAGAAACATGGAACACCAAATGAACTGTAGATAAGCTAGGTGGCAATGCAAGCTTAGGCCACCTCACCAATCCTCTCAAGAATCTCAAAAGGTTCGTTATATCTAGGGTTCAACTTGCCCTTCTTCCAGAACCTCATCACACCCTTCATACGTGATACCCGAAGCAAAACCTACTCCCCAACCATAAATGCTACATCACGAACCTTCTGATCAGTACAATTTTTCTGTCTAGACTAGGCTGTACGAAGGCAATCCTGAATCAACTTGACTTTCTCCATGGCATCTCGAACCAAATTCGTGCCCCTTAGCCTCTCCTGGCTCGAACCAACCAACTGAAGAACGACATCGTCTCCCATAAAGGGCCTCGTAAGGAGCCATCTGAATACTCGATTGGTAGTTATTATTGTAGGCAAATTTTGCAAGCGGCAAGAACTGATCCCAAGAACCCTCGAAATACATAATACAGGCACTGAACATATCTTCTAATATCTGAATGGTGCGCTCGGACTATCCATCTTTCTCGGGGTGAAATATTGTACTCAACTCAACATGTGTACCTAACTCACGCTGCACAGCTCTCTAGAAACGCGATGTAAACTGTGTGCCCTGGTCAGAGATAATGGGTACTGGCACGCCATGAAGTCGGACATTCTCGCAGATATGGATATGATCTAGCTGCTCTGATGAATAGGTGGTCACCATCAGAATGAAATGATCCGACTTGGTCAACCTATCCACAATCACCCATACATTGTCAAATTTCTTCTGAGTCCGTGGGAGCACAACAACAAAATCCATGGTGACATGCTCCAATTTCCACTCGGAAATCTCAAGTCTTTGAAGCAAACCGCCCGGCCTCTGATGCTCATACTTCACCTGCTGATAATTTAGGCATTAAGCTACATACTTCACTATGTGTTTCTTTATTCTCCTCCACCAATAGTGCTGCCTCAAATCTTGATACATCTTAGCGACACCCGGATGAATGGAGCACCGCAAACTATGGACCTCCTGAAGGATCAACTTATGTAGCCCATCTACATTGGGCACACATAACCGACTTTGCATCTGCAACACACCAATAGAAACCTCCTTGGCATCGACATGTTGTACCATGTCCTTAAAGACAAGCAAATGGGGGTCGTCATTCTGACTCTCTCTGATGCGATCATATAAAGAAGACCGAGAAACCATGCAAGCACGAACTCGACTGGGCTTCGAAACATCCAATCTAACAAACTGGTTGGCCAAGGCATGGACATCCATGACTAGTGGCCTCTCTGCTGCTTGTAGATATGCTAAACTGCCCAAGCTCTCTGCCTTTCGACTCAAGGCATCGGCCACTACATTGGCCTTCCCGGGATGATATAGACTAGTGATATCAGTCTTTAAGAAACTCTAACCATATCCGCTGCCGCAAGTTAAGATCTTTTTGTTTGAACAGATGCTGTAGACTCCGGTGGTCGGTATAAACCTCACATGGGACATCGTATAGATAATGCCGCCAGATCTTCAATGCATGAACAATAGCTTCTAATTCCATGTCGTGGACCGGATAATTCTTTTCATGGTTCTTAAGTTGCCGAGACACGTAGGCAATTACCCTACCGTCTTGCATCAACACCACGCCAAGGCCAACACGTGACGCATCACAATACACAGTGTAAGACCTCGAATTTGTAGGTAATACCAACACTGGGCTATAGTCAAAGCAGTCTTGAGCTTTTGAAAGCTCACCTCACACTCTTCGGACCATCTGAAAGGAGCACCCTTCTAGGTCAATCTGGTCATAGGTGCAACAATGGATGAGAAACCCTCTACGAAACAGCGATAATAGCTGGCCAAACCAAGGAAACTCCGAATCTCAGTAGCTGAAGACGGTCTGGGCCAACTCTGAACTACTTCAATCTTCTTTGGATCTACCTTGATCCCCTCACTCGACACTATATGACCCAAAAATGCTACCGAATCAAGCAAAAATTCACATTTTGAGAATTTTGCATACAACTTCTTCTCTCTCAAGGTCTGGAGCACGGTCCACAAATGCTGCTCATGATCTTCCCGACTGCAGGAGTAAACCAAGTTGTCGTCAATAAACACAATGACAAATGAATCAAGATATGACTGGAATACTCTGTTCATCAGGTGTATAAATGTTGTTGGGCATTTGTTAGCTCAAATGACATTACAAGGAACTCATAGTGACTATACCGAGTCCTAAAGGTAGTCTTCGGGATATCCGGATCCCGAATCTTCAGCTGATGATACCCCGACCGCAAATCAATCTTTAAGAACACTTTGACACCCCGTAGCTGATCAAATAAGACATCAATACGCGGTAATGGATACCTATTCTTCACTGCAACCTTATTCAACTGGAGATAATCAATACACATGCGCATAGAACTATTCTTCTTCTTCTTCACAAACAAAACCGGATCACCCCAAGGCAACACACTAGGTTGAATAAAACCCTAATCAAGCAATTCTTGCAACTGCTCTTTTAATTCTTTCAACTCCACTAGGGACATACAATATGGTGGAATATAAATGGGATGAGTGCCCGACAACAAGTCAATACCAAAATCGATATCTCTCGGGCGGCATGCCTGGAAGATCCCCTGGAAATACATTTGGGATGTCTCTCACTACCGGAACTAACTCAACGGTAGGAGTATCAACACTGACATCTCTCACAAAGGATAGATATGCATCACACCATTCTCAACCATCCGCCGAGCCTTTAAAAATGACATAACCCTGCTAGGAAAATAATCTAATGCACCCCTCCACTCTATCCGTGGCAAACCTGGCATAACCAATGTCATAATATTGGCGTGACAATCTAGAATAACATGATAAGGAGACAACCAATCCATGCCCAAGATCGCATCAAAGTCTACTTTATTGAGCAACAATAGATCAACTATGGTCTCAAAACCACCAATAATAACTAAACACGACCGATACATACGATCCACAATAATAGAATCCCCTACAAGCATGGACACATAAATAGGAGAACTCAAAGAATCACGAGATATATTCAAATATGGAGCAAAGTAAGATGACACATATGAATAAGTAGATCCCGAATCAAATAAGACTGATGCATCTCTATGACAAACTGGAACCATACCTATAATGACTGCGTCTAAAGCGACTGCCTCATCCTACCGGGAAAAGCATAGAATCTGGCCTGGCCTCCTCTTCTAGGGCGACCTCTGCCCTCCCATCCCCCACCCCTAGCTGTCTGTGCGGGAGGAGCGACAACTGGAGCATCAACTATGTCCTGTGAAGTCTGTGAACCTGATTGAATCCGTGGAGCCTGAGTAGTTTGTGGAGGTTGATCCACACCTAATCCACACTCAATCAATGAGTGAAAACGGTCATTGGAAAAATAGTACACAACAGTGAGTCGGGGCCGATTTCCTCATGGAGTTAAATATGGGTGTTAGGGTGTACACTTGATGAGCGTAAATGAAATATCTCAATTACACTTTCAAACAAGAGAGTTCTATAATTTATTTCTACAATCTATACTAGCGATGATTAACTAGAGAAAAGACACTAGAGATTGAGTAATTGTTTTTGTTGATTTTCAAATGGGTAAAATGTCTAGGAATGTAACCTTCGCCTAGGAGTCATCCTAATGGTTAATTACGATAATGCTTGTTTTAGTGATCAGGGTGTATTACAGATCTCAATTCTAAGTTACCCACTCAATACCTCTCGATCATAGAGTGATTTTGGCCAAATTGGCTCTCTCAAGCCCAATTGGGTATCAAGTCAAATAGTTGATATGAGCTTAAGTTGGGTTTTCCCTATCTCTAGTTAAAACCCTTTAATTAGGCTAGCCAAAATCTTAACTAGCCCAATTTCTTGTTAGCCAAGTTTTCCTAGACTAGGTCCCTCTTTCTCAAGTAAGAACCAAGTCAAAAAGGCATGAATCAATATTTGCAACCATTAATTCTAGAAATAATGCATGAACAATGCTAAATAACAAACACCCAATCATAAACAAATATTAGATTATTACCCATAAGGTTCACACCCTAGGGTTGGTCACAACCCTAGAGAATATCTAGCTACTCATAAGAGAAATGGAAGAAAATAAAGAAGAAACACTAAGTAGAGCCATAATACAAAATTAAAATGATAAACTGATGTGTTTTTTAAACCAAATTGGTCATAAATTATGAAAAGTAGTAAACTAAAATGGCTACAATTGAAAAAATTATAAAACTTGCCCTAAAAAAGTGGTTCCCGTCTATTTATAGTGGCCCAAAATTCATTGACAAAAATGCCCTTCGGGAGGTTTTGCGGCCGCAAAATTCCATGTGCGGTCCGTACTTTGCTTCAATCATCATCTAAGCTTCAACACCATTTCTGCGGCGCAAAGAGAATTCTGCGGTCCGTGCTTTCTTCTGCTGCAGCAGAATTACTTTTGCGGACCGCACTTTTGGTCTGCTGCGCTCCTTCTTGCCTTATGAGCCACAACACTCCTTTTTGAGTTAGATTTCTTCATTAAAGTCCAATTCTCCAACGTTCATGCAATTTGCACAATTTTATTAGTTTTGGGAATAGAAATCAACACTTTCGGACTAAAACTAAAGCAAGAAGGTACTAATAAGTGGTTAAAATCCACACATATCAGAGGTGCACCCCTCCTGAGTCTGGGGCTGAGCAAAGTGTGCAACCTGAGACCTCGGAATAACCGGAGCACCACTAGAATCTGGAAGTGTTGAGTGAACTGGAAGACTCGCATAGCCTCTACCATGACGGGTTGTAGCTGCAGTGTGGCCACCGCTAAATCCTCCAGTACCTCAAGGCCTTTTGGCCTCCCTGTCCTCTCTCTCACGGCCCCGCATACCCTCCAACCTCCGTGCAATCTCTACCACCTGTTGATATGGAGTATCTGTCTCCAACTCTCAAGTCATGCTAAATCTAATACCATATTTAAGCCCCTCGATAAATCGGCGGACTCGCTCCCTAACTATAGAAACCAAAGTAGGTGCATGTCTGGACAAATCACTGAATCTAATAGTATACTCTGACAGTGACATAGTACCCTAGTGCAGCTGCTCAAACTCCGTGTGACATGCATCCCGAAGGGTCTGGGGAACAAACCTTTTCAAGAACATCTATGAAAACCATGTCCATGTAAGTGAAGCTATACTGGCTAGGCTACCCTCCTCGTAAACCCACTACCACTGATATGCTGCTCCCGACAACTGGAATGTAGTAAAAGCAACCCCGCTCGTCTCCACAATACCCATGGTGCGGAGAATACGATGATACTTCTCTAGAAAATCCTGAGCATCCTCTGAAGCTAAGACACTAAAAGTAAGAGGATGATACTTTTTGAACCTCTCAAGTCTAATTTGCTCCTCTTCAGATGCCACTTCCCTAACCTCGGGCTGAACCGAAATAACAGGTTGTGCTAGCATAACCTCTAGGACCTGATCAAAATGGACCCGCTACTCTAGAGTACGGGTCGTATGAGTCTGAGCTCCTCCCCTAACCTAAAATGTAGCTGGTGCAAGTGGAATCAACCTCGCCTGAGCTAAAGTACCAAACAAGCTCAAGAACTGTGCGAGGGTATCCTGAAGTGCAAGGATGGAAATAGGCGTCTCAGGTGCTAGTCCCCCAACTGGATCTACTGGTGGCTCCTCTATCGTAGCTCGGGAAGGTGCTCTGGCTGCACCACGTGCCCCTCTTCGGCCCCGGCCTCTCGCGACTCTAGCAGGGGGTGCGGGTGTCTGATCGTCGGATCCAGTAGTGCGTGTCCTCACTATCTATGAGCGAATAGAAAGTCAAAGATTTAGATTTCGAAGAAAACCAATTTGCACGATAAGGAATCAAAGAAGTGGAGTTTTCCTAACGATTCCGTAGCCTCTCGGAGATAAGTATAGATGTCTCCGTACCGATCCGCAAGACTCTACTAAACCTGCTTATGACTCGTAACACCTATGAACCTAGAGCTCTGATACCAACTTGTCACGACCCCAATTTCCCATCTTAGGATCTCGTGATAACACCTAGTCTCTAAGACTAGATAAGCATAACAAATGAGAGATTATGACAGAAATAAAAGCTAAAACATGATATAACTAACAATTCTCATAAGTATCTCGATAACTGAAACACAACTACAATGCTACCAAAACCCGGTGAGACTGAGTCATAAGCTCTACAGAATAACTAGAATGTTTGCTACAACACTCTCTAAATGTGAAATACAATAGAAAAGAAAGATAAAGGAAGGTGAATCCGAGAGATGCCGAGCAGGTATACCTTGAAGTCTTCGAGAAATCAGCTACAACCAATCACTAATGTCTAGCTCAAGAAGACATACCTGGATCTGCACAAAAAGATGTGCAGAAGCGTAGTATGAGTATACCACAACGGTACCCAGTAAGAATCAAGCCTAACCTCGGTAGAGTAGGGACGAGGCTAGGTCAAGGCACCTACTAGGACATAATAAACAGAATGAAACATAATAACAAGAAGTAATGGAAGACGGGGAAATAACTAATACGAAACAAGTTAATAACATAAACTAATGCCGGAATTGTAAGCATAGAGATAACATAAAGGAAGCAATCAAAGAGAACCACCATAGTCAAATATGGATCCAAACTAATAAGACAAGGAAGAATAAAAGCAGCAAGAAGTGTTTCACCAATAACTCTTTACAACATGAGAAAAACAACAAGAATCACAAATGAGGTACCGCCTCGTACACAACAAGAATAACAATCGAGGTACCACCTCGTATTCACATTTCTCAATTTCAATCATAATTTTCCTTATACTGCCATGTGAGCCTTACTTTTAAATAGTTTTGAAAATATTTTTTCCGAAATAGCTACACATACTTTAGCCCACCTTATGACGCCGCCTGGCTTCAATTAATTCCCTTACAAGAAACACACACATAAGTCCCACCTTATGCCGCCGCATGCACATTAACCCTATCCTTATACCGCCGCATGCACATCAATATTACATTACAGTAGCAACTCCCACCACAAGTGCCCAAATGAAAGAGATAACATGTAACACTGGCTTCAAATAATGATAAATCATCAATAGAAGAGATAACATTTAATAATGGCTTCGAATAATGATAAATCAAAAATGTAATAGGTAAAATATAACAATGAAAGAGGCAACAACTTCTACTAAGCATAAGAGCAAAATACCAAGTAAGGTGTAGAATAAGGGTTAACAAACCATTTAAAGGATGTAAGGATAGACTAACACCAGTAAGAGTAGATTGACTATGAGAATTTAAAACATGATATGACAATTCAATTAAATCGTGAAAAGAGTCTAAGTAGCCTAAACCGGTCAAATATCATATATAATCCGTGTACCTACTCGTCACCTTGCATACACGACTTTCACATAGAAAAAATGACACAATCAATCCCAAATCCTAAGGGGTAGTTCCCTCATACTAAGTTAGGCAAGATATTTACCTCAACTAGGCCAACTCAACCCTCGAAAATAGTTTTTCCTCTAAAATTCGCCTCCACGCGGCTCAAATCTAATAAAAATTTGACTTAATATCATCAAACAATGCAAGGGAAAACAATTACAATAGATAAAGCTATGACCTTTACACTTTTCCCAAAAAGTCAACAAAAGTCCGATTGGGGCTCGCTCGGTCAAAACCCAGGTCCAAGGGTAGATTTCGACTACCCATAACCCCACGAGTTCATATACGTGATTAGTTTCAAAATCTGAGTTCAAATCGACTCTCAAAACTCAAATTCTTATTTTTCAAAAACTTGACAAAGTTTTCCATATTTTCACTTTGATTCACATGATTTTGATGTTAAATCTAAGATATATTGATATAATATAGTTGGAAATAGATTCGAATCACTTAACCAAAGTTTGTAGATGAAACTTCCCACTTCAAATCGCCTCCTACCGAGTCTAGGGTTCTAAAATGAGAGAATATATTGAAAAATCCCGTCTCCCAGCCCTTTTGTCTAGCTGCAGATATCGCATTTGCAACACATGGTTCGCATTTGCAAACCCTCGCAATTGCATACCAGGGATGACATTTGCGAACCTTAACAACCTCAATAATTATCGCAATTGCGTGTCACGATCCAAAATCCCACCACAGGCGTCGTGATGACACTTAGTCTCTAAGACTAGGTAAGCCAATTACAATTAAATTTCAAGCCATTTTTTTAAACATATAATTTAATACATGTGTCGAAACCAACAACGGAAATATTCAACAAATAACCTCCCAAGACTGGTAATACTGAGTCACGAACTCTAACTGAATACATGAAATGATCTCAAGGATTGAATACTCTATACTGTTTGAATAATAATTAACAGTACAATAAAATGGAAAGACTCCAAGGAACTGCGACGACCAAGCAGCTCTACCTTGAATCCTTGCGATCCCACTCTAACTCTGTCCGATTCCGATATCTTCAATACATGGCTCTGCACAAAAATGTGCAAAAGTGTAGTATGAGTACACCACGGTCGGTACCCAGTAAGTATCAAGACTAACCTCAGTGAAGTAGTGAGGAGGTACAGTCAAGACACTCACTAGTCTAATAACCTGTGCAATATAGTATACAAAATAATAGGAAACAAATAACAATTAAAGCAACACAAATCAACCAGTGGTATGACAACAGGGCAACAAGAACACCATTAATATTGCTTAACAAATAATAAATACAAGTACACCCAATTAAATCAAGTCCTTCAAATATAAATCTTTCGTCTGTATGCTTCTCAAATAATACTCTTTAGGATATAATAATTTTCAATAAATATATTTCGAATACACTCCCTTCAAATAAATATCTTTCAAATATAATTCTTTCAAATGAATTCTTTTCAAATATAATTCCTTCACATGAATATATTTCGAATAAAAGTCACCCCGTGACACCTTATTTCAAAATCATAAAGTAAGTGTCTCAGCCCAATTTCATATTTCTACGGCACCTCGTGCCAATTTCTCTATCACAACCGCACGGACAACTCACGTGCCAAATATCATTATCATTTAATCATGTTTCATATCACAACTGCACGGACAATTCACGTGTCAATGTCATCATTATTTACTCACGGCACCTCGTGCCCACATTTCTCTTCATAATCCGCCTGGCAATAGCCACAGGCCCCCAATCTCAACATAAATCAGAATGTTATCAATTTACCAATAACAAGACAAATTGCACAGGGTATAAAAATAAACACAAGAAAAATTACAACATCACATAAAAATTACCAACGCAACAACTCCACCCCATCACATATCATCCCAGACAATAGCCATCCTTATCTCTATTATAGCCACCCTTATCACTCCTATATAGCCTCCCTTATCTCTCCGCCCCGACAATATCAATAGCCACCCTTATCGCTCCTATAGCCACCCTTATCGCTCATATAGCCACCCTTATCGCTCCGCCCAGACAATATCCCAATACACATAACAACAGTGAAATGCCACCCTTATACCCACATAATATCAACAGTGAAATGTCGCTCTTATATCCTCAAAATAATAACTCAATTACCACAATAATTTACACGAAATATTATCACAATTTGCCCAATGGCCATAACCAATTTCAAGGATATAACAAAATCAATTAATTTCACAACAAATATCCCAAGACTCCACACAATGTATATAAAACCTCAAAAACAATCAACAGAGATAGAAAATAATCAGCATAGGGCAACGCCTTCATTAATCCAAATTTTGATAATTATATTAACACTTCTTCTTAAGCTTGCTTAATTAATTATTTGTAGAGGAAAAATCCATAATAAAATTAAATTCCAAGAAATATCATACCATCAAACTCACGGAATTCACATAAATATACAAGTAATAATTACATCAAATTGTCATATAAAAATAAATTCAATAAATGTGATTTGAGGCATGACAAATAGATAATTAAATAAATGCCAACAATTATCCAATTTACTATACAATACGCCCAAGACTTTAACTTAATAAATTTTGCACATATAAGCCCGAGTACGTACTCGTCACCTCGCGTACACGGCTTTTCATATTTCACAAATGGCACATAAGACTCGATTCCTAAGGGGTAATTCCTCCACTCAAGGTTAGGCAAGATACTAACCTTTTTGAAGTTATGCCGATATTCTGAAATTGCCTTCTTGCTTAAATTGACCTCCGGACACCTCAAATCTATCCAAATTAATTGTACAACTTCATTAAAATTTATCGGAAATAATTCTGGATAATAATACATCAACTTCAAAATTTATTCCAAAAAGTCAATAAAAGTCAACGCGGGGCCAACCTCTCGGAACCCGACATAATTTTTATGAAATCCGAACACCCATTCCGATACGAGTTCAACCATACCAATTTTATCAAATTCCGATAAAATCTCAATTAAACGATGAATATAATCATAGATTCATGAAATATAAATACTTTAGGAAATAGAACACTTACCCCAATCCATATGGTGAAAATCGCTTCAATCCGAGCTCCATGGCTCCAAATATATTAAAAATGGCTGAAACCTCGAAATATAGCTAATGCTCAGGTATTTACTCTTCGCGATCGCGAAGCACAACTTTTCTCAGCCCAAACTTTGCCTTTTGCGATCGCGAAGAACAAGTGCCTAGCTCTTCCAGACAGCCTCTAGTATAATGGTCTTAACATTTTGTACAAAACTCCAAATTGCAAATGGTTTAAATTTTTGAAAACTAGACATCAAGGACTACAACTGTTATGTTTTGCTTATCTCCCAGTTCCTTATTGATTGCGAGATATAAGCTGCCAAAGTTAGCCCTGTGCAACACAAATTGCTTCTTAGCGATTTCCAAACTCTTCTCAGACAGCCTGTAGTATATCAACCATAACTTTTTTTACACAACTCCAAATTCAAATGGTCTGGTTTTTTAAAAACTAGACACAAAGGACTATAACTTTCATTTTTAGATTATCTCCAAATTCCTTATAGAATACGAGATATAAGCTTCCAAAGTCAGGTCAGTGCAACAAGATTTTCCTCTACGCGATCGCGAAAAGGCTTACTTGATCGCGATTCACAATGTCCAAACAACAAAATTTCTCTTTGCGATCGCGACCGTTTGTCCGCGATCGCGATGCGCATCTCTATGGCCAAAAACTAGCAACTAAAAATGGCCTAGAAACGGTCCGAAACCACGACGAAACTCACCCGAGCTAGCCGAGACCCCGTCCGAACATACCAACAAGTCTCAAAACATATTACGGACTTAGTCGAAACCTCAAATAACATCAAACAATGCTAAATCCACGAATCATACCCAATTCAATCTTAATAAAACTAAGAAATTTCAACTTCTACATTCGACGCCGAAACCTATCAAATCAAGTCCGATTGACCTCAAATTTTGCACACAAGTCATAAATGACATAACATACCTATGAAAATTTTCAGAACTGGATTTAAACCCCGATATCAAAAAGTCAACTCCCCGATCAAACTTCCAACTTAAACTTCCTATTTTCGCCATTTCAAGACTAATTTAACTACGGGCTTCCAAATAAATTCCCGGACACACTCCTATGTCCAAAATCACAAAACGAAGCTATTGGAATAATCAAAATTCTATTCCGGGGTCGTTTACCCAAAAGTCCAACTCTGGTCAACTCTTTTCATTTAAGCTTCAAAAATAAGAATTGTTATTTCAATTTAATCCCGAATCATCTGAAAACCAAACTCAACCACACACGCAAGTTATAATACACATCACAAAGTTGCTCATGACCTTAAGTCGTTTAACGAGACGCTAATCCTTAAAATGATAAGTCAGGTCGTTACATTCTCCCCCTCTTAAACATACGTTCGTCCTCGAACGTGCCAAGAATCGTTTTGATTACATTAAATTACTGAGTGTATTATTACACACATACCTGTGAATGATTCTACTTCACCGTAAATGTAACATGGACCTGACAATGCCACCTCAGTTGAGATTATTTCTTTTATCTTCATTTATAAACTTTGAAACCAATTTCCTACGCTCCAATAAATTTAAAAAAGGCCTGATTTTCATATTAACACATTGTGTTAGTCGCAACCGGCTGTAGCAATTTCGTGCCTACACACACATTATACGTATGCCCATAACCACATCTCTAGTCATAATAGCTATTCATAATCAATTACAACATCGTCAATTAACCTCATGTTAATAAAAATCTCGTTTCAAACCTTCACCTTACTAACAACGAGACACGGGGCATGAAGTCCTCATAATTATTTATCCGAGTTAACGAGTCACATTTAACGCCACCTGGACACTCACCTCGTAGGTTAAAACTCAATAATTACAACACGAATTTGGCAAATTATGCATAGAGAAATTCATACAAGAAGTTTCAAATAAGCCTAACAGGCATGGCTCCCTATAAGTACTATAGTGCAAATTTAATTTCACAAAAGAAGAATTTAAACTCATAAAGTTTTCACCACAAGTACCTCGTCCTTATATAACTTCCACCGCGGCTTGTACCCAGTTTAAATATTTCACATCATATAAAAATACGAGGTTCTCGTCCTCAACTCCGAATCGCAAGTATTTTGCACATTGCGCCAACCGAGATTTTTCCATTCCCTTTCTTTCTTCTTTTTAATAAATTTCGTAAATAATTTTCACAACATATAATGAACCCCTATATAGGTATAATTCATAAAATTGTAATCAATTATCCCGAAGTTACATCAAAACCCACTATAGTGAATAACAGAAAGTCACTTTTGTACTTATAACCCTCAATAGTGTGCAAAACAACATGATAGACACGGGTTAACACCACCAAATCTCCCAATAGGGATAAACATGTGAGTGGTGTACAAATCACAGACTCGCTCTATATGGAGCACGATAGGAGGTCTCACCTCGATAATCAGAATTGAATCAAAATAAGAATATTGCTCCTTTTATGATAAATTAAATCATGCTTGTACGACACCATCTGGTGTATTAGCCTCGGCCAAGTCATAGCAATTATATCAACGGGTTGGGCCTCTCCCTTTATGGCACCCTCTACCTATCTGTCCTCCACATATATCTGACTGTGCATGTGGGGTTGTAACTGGAATAGAGCCTGTAGCCAAAATATTCAGATGAAATCCGCCTCTCCTAAGTCTGGGACAATCTCTAATGATGTGCCAAGTATCATCACACTGATAACAACCCCTCTACGGGTTCGACTGCTCATACTAAGTCAGTGCCGGATACTGGAATAACCATTATAGGAACCCCGTGCCGGTGGTGCATTAAAAGAACTTACTGTAGCACCCAGAGTATTGTGAAATTATTTCTGTAGCCCCTCTGGTACTGAAATATAGAATTATTAAGGACGAGGGAATACCGCAAGTCCCAACATCATCCCATACAAATCTCACCTCTTAATCATATACAAGTTTCGGAGAACCTTTCAATACCACATAAATGCATCTCAGGACAAAACTGATATAACACATGATCCTACAATCTGATCGTTGATAGGGGACTCCCTCACTTGGCGTGAATCCATAGGACACATTCCGATGATTCACAATACTCAAAAACTTGTTGCGACCAAACACACTCACGCAAGTATACGCGGTCGTCAAGTAATAAAGTGACTCAAAGTCGGATGTCGAACCCACGAGGACTTATGATTAGCTATTAACTAAATTAGCTTATCTTAATTATCTAAATAAGAATTAAATCTAAAAATATTTTATTCTAACTAATTAAATAAGAAAAATATAAATAATAAACTTTGAACAGAGGAAGAGCAGATTTTAATGATATCAATGTAATGAAAACGATCTAGGGTTATGGTCTATCTAACAATCCTATTGTATTCTTCAATTGAATTGACCGACTAATTTATCTAGCTTATTGGTTGACAGGGTTAATATTGCTCATAAGAATCTGTCGAGTTCTTACTCGCCTATTCAAGCTAACCTAACGCCTATATGTCTATGGAGTTAGAATCAACAAGAACGCATTTATAATTCCTGTAAATCAACCAAGCAAGGTAATTAGGTATATGTCTATCCTAACCACGAATCCGTTCCCCGATGCCCGAGTTCAAGAACTTGCCCTACTCAATCCTATATGCAATATAGAATTCCCACTTTCGAGTTCAATTCTAGATTCGTAGATAATATTCAATTGGTGATCAAGCAATTAAATAATTAACTGCAAGATTGAATAAATAAACTAATATGATAAATCAAGAAGTCAAAATCAATATCCGAATAACAATAGTCATGAAAGAACCACAACCCTAGAACGTGAAGTTTAGCTCCACATAGACATGGTAGCCAAACAACAAATCATACAAAGAAACATAAAAATTACTAAGTTTGGTGGGAGAAAGATGAAACTTGATGAATTCCGGCCTCCACAGCTTTGTCGTGGCTTTTTTCCCCTTCCCAATATGTTAGATGACCTAAAAGAGGCGTTTTTGGCTTATATATTGCGTACCAAAGTCGTGGGCCAAAGTTCTCCTATTTCTAATCCAAATCAGCTTCAGGGATTGATGCTAGGGTGGATGCGTCGCATCCACCTCGTCCTCCACTTCTCAGCTTCGCATGCTAGGGTGGATGCGACGCATCCACCCTTCTCTTCTACTTCCCAGTCTCGGACGCGATGGCGGACGCGATGGCCCAACTTCACTGCTAAGGTTGCATGCAGGATGATGTTTTTCTAGGTTGGATGCGACGCATCCAACCCTTCTTCCTCTAGCTAAACCACCTTTTCTTCATATTTTGCACTCCGAACACCTTAAATCGTCACACATTACTTAATTAGTCATCAAACCAATAATTACACCATGTTGGGTGTTTTAAAGATTAAATAACATCAAAAAGTGGTTAAAGCATGGGCAAAGTAACATCAACACACATCGAAATATGCCAAACATCACTACCCCACACTTAAACCTTTGTTCGTCCTCGAACAAACCATCCTATAGTAGACGAAACAAAATTAAGCTCTTATCATTCAAAGCACACTGCACCTATGACCGTGGTTATTTGCTACAATTAGGCTCTAGACTATGCATCAACACACTTCCCTTTTCTTAGGCCCTTCTTTAAACATATTCGAACAAAGACAACATGCTCATAACAATCCTAACCTCAAAAACCGACTCAATGTCACAATGCACTCATGGCTTGAACAACCAACATCATAGAGAAGTCTAATAACGTTACCTATCCCTCGTGAAACCATGTGCCCTCACAACAAAAGCAAAGAGAGTAGAATCAATCCACACATTCGAATCTCATGCTCACAAAGAAAATCGCTCACTCTCACAAAAGAAGTCGCATGCATGCAGTTGGTACCATAGGCTTGCCCTTAATGTAAATCTCTACTAATGTAAGCTCGCTCGATCTAAAATCAATTAGGACTTTTTCATGATTGTAATGTGGGCTAAGGGACGGGTAGGATATATTTAAGGAATAGTGATTCACCCTCCTAAGCACTTTAACACATCATCAAATAACTTAAGCGCAAATTCTTCAACACCACTTCAATTTCACAAATAATATCACCCCAACAATATTTCCTCTTTCTTTAAGCACTACTTTAATTCATACCCACTAGCAAGAACAAGACAACAATTTATTCATTTATATTTTTCTTTCTTTCAATTTTCGCTAGTGGTGTATTATTTTACAAAATAAGTGCACCCTTCTTTCTTTCATTGGTTCCACTCAAAAGTCACCCCACACTTAGTCCCTTCTTACTTCTTTTAGCGCTCATCTAACAATTAAAGTGCTTTAAGAGGTAAAAGGATCAAAACAATGTCAATTAAGAATAAAAAGGGTATAGGCTTGTAATGTGGGTACCAAATAAAAGGTCTACAGGCTCAAAAGGTTTAACTAGGGATAGATTTTATTTGTGATAAGCAATAAGCTCAAAAAGATCAAAGAAAGCCTAAAATCATTTTTCAAACCGAGCATCACCTAAAATTTCGCTTCAACTCACATACCGGGCAAGTTCTAGACACAAGTACAATACATGGACAACACAAAAACCTCACCACACATGGCACATGACTCGCTAAGGACGGTCACATTCCGACTCTCAAACAATGCAAGTATTCACGGAGCAACGAGATATTAAGCATTAAACACAAGGTGAACATAAGTCATGTAAACGAGACATAGGCGCCATAAAACATGCTATCCAATTTAACAATGCATCATCAATAGTTTCAAATCATACAGAAGATACTACACATGCGAAAGTATAAATATGTTACTATCAAACAAGTCAAGGGCGCCTAGGTTCATCATTCTTCCTCCGTTTATTTCCTAAATTTCTAATCTACTCGGAAAGAAAAAAACTACCCGGTTCAAACTACATCCCATGGAAAAGAACCGAGGCACAAAGAAAAACCACAGGGGATTATTACTACCTAAAGAAAGCTAAAAGACATATTTTGGATTTTAGTTTAGACTTTAATCCCTCAAGAAAACTGTCTAGGAGATCAATCGTCGGGAAAAGTCCAATTTTTCTAATTTTTTTTATTTTTTATTTTTTATTTTTCTTCACAAAAGCTACTACACTTAAGAATGAGTACTACAACTAAGCTAAAATAGCACAGAAACTCATCCAAACGATCTCCTCACCCCACACTTAAAATTTTGCAATGTCCTCAATGCACATTATAAATAATAAGAGGGTAAACGAGACTCCCTGGTAGGCCAAAGGCCGAAGCAATAGCGGCTCACGAGGTACTCAGACTTCCCCAGACATCGTCCTTTGTGTGGGCACCCCACACTTAGTCCTCACCATCTAGCTCGCTTTTGCACTCTTCTAATGGCTTTGCTTCCTATGCTCATAATCCTACAAAACAAAAATAAATACTACAAAATAATAAAAATAAAATAAAATAAAAAGTAAACAAAAATAAAAGAAAGCAGTAACGCTGGGTTGCCTCCCAACAAGCGCCTGATTTAACGTAGCGGCACGACGTGAATCACTTTTTGCCTCCACCTCGAACTTATGAATTGTACCCCTAACATGGCATCCAGTTTGCGGCTATGCTCCAGTGGTGGGGCTACAATGATAACCAGGCCAAGTAATAAATTTTTCACTCTACACTTCTCGGCCTTTAGATGAGGAATGTATTTTTTGCTTTTTGGCATGACAAATTCAAAAATATAGGCATCATGTTCCTCTTCCATTGACTCCTCCAAAGGCTTAGATGACTCGATTTCCATGTCATCATCCAAATACAATGTCGAAAAATGTTTAGAATGAGGACCAACACGCCCCAACTTTAGAATTGTATTACTATTTATATCCTCATATGTGCACACATTAGAGTCTTCAAATATAACATTATCTGCTACCTCGCATGGCTCTAGTGTACTTTTCTCAACATGGGCATCATCAACAGAAATATGCTCGAATGATTGGCTCTCCACTTTTAGCTCCTCAATTTGTCGTATAAGCTCCTTTTCAGCTTCTGACAACTCATTACTATTTTGTTGGGCGATAGACGCAACAACCTTTGCATTTAATTTATCTTGCAAGTCGTGAATAGTAGTGACAAATTTATAGATCCCTTGTCCCAGTTTAGATCTTCCCTCTATAAAGTGTCTCATCCCATCAGTAAGTTCCTCATGTTGAGCTTCATATATTTCTAACTTTTCAGCCTGTTCTGCCAGCCAAGTTTGGCTCAAAATCTCCTCTTTTTCAAAAATTTTCTCTTGCTGGTACTCGCTCTCTTCATTCAATTCTTCCATATTGGCCTTCATTCTTGTGATTGCTGCCCTCATTCTTTTCATATCTTTTTTGAGTTCATCCTGTTGCTCTGCTACTTGCCTCAGAATATCCCTAATATATGCATCAGGCTCCATATCCTGCACTTCATTGCCCCTATCAAACTCAGAAATATCATTAGAAAGATCATAATAAGGGCTCAGAGAAGGATGAACAAAATTAGGACAACCATCCCAATGGCCATCTTGACCACCACACATATTACAAATATTCCACTCAAAGGATTGAGATTGTGCGCACAACTCGCTCCTGGGAACATTCTGACAATTTTTCCACCAGTGGGGTCCTCCACAATATGGACAAGGATCATCAAAATAAGAATAACCATCATTCGAACAATTTTTATTCCAAGATGCCATGCTAAAATAAATAAAAAATACTAACTAAAATAAAATAATAAAAAAACATGAATAGATAAAAAAAAAAATGTCTAATCTAGAAAAATAGCAAATTTCTAAGTCCCCGGCAACGGCGCCAAAAACTTGTTGCGACCAAACACACTCACGCAAGTATACGCGGTCGTCAAGTAATAAAGTGACTCAAAGTCGGATGTCGAACCCACGAGGACTTATGATTAGCTATTAACTAAATTAGCTTATCTTAATTATCTAAATAAGAATTAAATCTAAAAATATTTTATTCTAACTAATTAAATAAGAAAAATATAAATAATAAACTTTGAACAGAGGAAGAGCAGATTTTAATGATATCAATGTAATGAAAACGATCTAGGGTTATGGTCTATCTAACAATCCTATTGTATTCTTCAATTGAATTGACCGACTAATTTATCTAGCTTATTGGTTGACAGGGTTAATATTGCTCATAAGAATCTGTCGAGTTCTTACTCGCCTATTCAAGCTAACCTAACGCCTATATGTCTATGGAGTTAGAATCAACAAGAACGCATTTATAATTCCTGTAAATCAACCAAGCAAGGTAATTAGGTATATGTCTATCCTAACCACGAATCCGTTCCCCGATGCCCGAGTTCAAGAACTTGCCCTACTCAATCCTATATGCAATATAGAATTCCCACTTTCGAGTTCAATTCTAGATTCGTAGATAATATTCAATTGGTGATCAAGCAATTAAATAATTAACTGCAAGATTGAATAAATAAACTAATATGATAAATCAAGAAGTCAAAATCAATATCCGAATAACAATAGTCATGAAAGAACCACAACCCTAGAACGTGAAGTTTAGCTCCACATAGACATGGTAGCCAAACAACAAATCATACAAAGAAACATAAAAATTACTAAGTTTGGTGGGAGAAAGATGAAACTTGATGAATTCCGGCCTCCACAGCTTTGTCGTGGCTTTTTTCCCCTTCCCAATATGTTAGATGACCTAAAAGAGGCGTTTTTGGCTTATATATTGCGTACCAAAGTCGTGGGCCAAAGTTCTCCTATTTCTAATCCAAATCAGCTTCAGGGATTGATGCTAGGGTGGATGCGTCGCATCCACCTCGTCCTCCACTTCTCAGCTTCGCATGCTAGGGTGGATGCGACGCATCCACCCTTCTCTTCTACTTCCCAGTCTCGGACGCGATGGCGGATGCGATGGCCCAACTTCACTGCTAAGGTTGCATGCAGGATGATGTTTTCCTAGGTTGGATGCGACGCATCCAACCCTTCTTCCTCTAGCTAAACCACCTTTTCTTCATATTTTGCACTCCGAACACCTTAAATCGTCACACATTACTTAATTAGTCATCAAACCAATAATTACACCATGTTGGGTGTTTTAAAGATTAAATAACATCAAAAAGTGGTTAAAGCATGGGCAAAGTAACATCAACACACATCGAAATATGCCAAACATCACTAACCTTCATCACTCGTAGGACACTGGTCATAAGACACCTCAAGCCATTTATTTGGCGCATGTCATCCTCGTGACATTTAAACTTGCTTCCTCTAGTGCCTTGGCTTCTAGTATGTACCCTTCGCTAAATAGAAATCCCATACGAAGTACATAGTCTCTAATACCACCAACTATTTCAGATATACATCCATCTTGTGACCTTACCACGATTGTGACGATTAGACAATTAATTAAACCTTCTTAAGATCATACTTATCAATAAAATGTTAGAACCTATTGCACCCCAATGTGCACAACTGAATGATCTCTCAATACTTCCGCATCCTCGATCTGGACGATATGTTGTAATAATTGTTGAGCAACCCTGGCTCCCTTATAACCCCTCTGTAGTATCACGAACCATTATCGCATAGTTAATACCGAGTGCGCAATTTCATACATGAGTGGATGCAAAAGAACATAAGATATATGCTTCAAGCTGAATAAATGCCGTACGATAAGGAATGAAAGAAGTGAACATTTTTCCTACTAGGTCTGTAGCCTCTCAAAGATAAGTGCATACGTCTCCGTACCGATCCGCAAGACTCTACAAAACTCGTTCGTGACTCATAGAACCTATGAACCTAGAGCTCTGATACCAACTTGTCACGACCCAAAATCCCACTACAGGCGTCGTGATGGCACTTAGTCTCTAAGACTAGGTATACAATTACATTTCAAGCCATTTTTTAAACATATAATTTAATACACGTGTCGAAACAAAAGGCAGAAATATTCAACAAACAACATCCCAAGGCTGGTAATACTGAGTCACGAACTCTAACTGAATATATGAAATGATCTCAATGATCGAATACTCAATACTGTTTGAATAATAATTAATAGTATAATAAAATGGAAAAACTCCAAGGAACTGCGATGACCAAGCAGCTCTACCTTGAATCCTTGCGATCCCACTCTAACTCTGTCCGATTCCGATATCTTCAATACATGGCTCTGCACAAAAAAGTATAAAAGTGTAGTATGAGTACACCACGGTCGGTACCCAGTAAGTATCAAGACTAACCTCAGTGAAGTAGTGAGGAGGTATAGTCAAGACACTTACTAGTCTAATAACCTGTGCAATATAGTATACAAAATAATAGAAAACAAATATCAATAAAAGCAACACAAATCAACCAGTGGTATGACAACATGGCAACAAGACACCATTAATATTGCTTAACAAATAATAAATACAAGTACACCTAATTAAATCAAGTCCTTCAAATATAAATCTTTCGTCCGTATGCTTCTCAAATAATACTCTTCAGGATATAATAATTTTCAATAAATATATTTCGAATACACTCCCTTCAAATAAATATCTTTCAAATATAATTCTTTTAAATGAATTCTTTTCAAATATAATTCCTTCACATGAATATCTTTCGAATAAAAGTCACCCCGTGACACCTTATTTGAAAATCATAAAGTACGTGTCTCAGCCCAATTTCATATTTTCATGGCACCTCGTGCCAATTTCTCTATCACAACCGCACGGACAACTCACGTGCCAAATATCATTATCATTTAATCACGGCACCTCATGGCCATATTTTATATCACAACTGCACGGACAATTCACGTGCCAATGTCATCATTATTTACTCACGACACCTCATGCCCACATTTAGTTTCATAATCTGTCTGGCAATAGCCACATGCCCCAATCTCAACATAAATCAGAATGCTATTAATTTACCAATAATAAGACAAATTGCACAAGGTATAAAAATAAACATAAGAAAAATCACAACATCACATAAAAATTACCAACGCAACAACTCCACCCCATCACATATCATCCCTGACAATAGTCACCCTGATCTCTCCTATAGCCACCTTTATCACTCCTATAATAGCCGCCCTTATCCCTCCACCCTGACAATATCAAGAGCCACCCTTATCTCTCCTATAGCCACCTTTATCGCTCCGCCCAGACAATATCCCAACACACATAACAACAGTGAAATGACACCCTTATACCCACATAATATCAACAGTGAAATGCCACTCTTATATCCTCAAAATAATAACTCAATTAACACAACAATTTACACGGAATATTGTCAAGGCAACGTAACAAAATCAATTCATATCATAATTTTTTCAATGGCCACAACCAATTCCAAGGATATAACAAAATCAATTAATTTCACAACAAATAGCCCAAGGCTCCACACAATATATATAAAACCTCAAAAACAATCAACAGAGATAGAAAATAATCAGCATAGGGCAATGCCTTCATTAATCCAAATTTTAATAATTATATTAACACTTCTTCTTAAGCTTGCTTAATTAATTATTTGCAGAGGAAAAATCCATAATGAAATTAAATTCCAAGAAATATCAAACCATCAAACTAACAGAATTCACATAAATATACAAGTAATAATTACATCAAATTGTCATATAAAAACAAATTCAATAAATGTAATTTGAGTCATGGAAAATAGATGATTAAATAAATGCCAATAATTATTCAATTTACTACACAATATACCCAAGACTTTAATTCATTAAATTTTGCACATATAAGCCCGAGTACGTACTCGTCACCTTGCGTACACAGCTTTTCACAATTCACAAATGGCACATAAGACTCGATGCCTAAGGGATTTTCCCCCACTCAAGGTTAGACAAGATACTTACCTTTTTGAAGTTATGCCGATATTCCGAAATCGCCTTCTTGCTTAAATTGACCTTCGAACAGCTCAAATCTATCCAAATTAATTGTACAACTCTATTAAAATTCATCGGAAATAATTCCGAATAATAATACACCGACTTCAAAATTTATTCCAAAAAGTCAACAAAAGTCAACGCGGGGCCAGCCTCTCGGAACCCGACATAATTTTCATGATATCCGAACACCCATTTCGATACGAGTTCAACCATACCAATTTTATCAAATTCCAATAAAATCTCGACCTCCAAATCTTAAATTTTTGTTTTTGAAAGATTTTGCCAAAATCTTGATTTCTTCCATTAAAATCTGAATTAAACGATGAATATAATCATAGATTCATGAAATATAAATACTTTAGGATATAGAACACTTACCCCAATCCATATGGTGAAAATCGCCTAAAGAATTGCTTCAATCCGAGCTCTATAGCTCCAAATATGCTTTAAAATGACTGAAACCTCGAAATATAGCTACTGCCCAGGTATTTACTCTTCGCGATCACGAAAAATGCTTCGCGATCGCGAAGCACAACCTTTCTTAGCACAAAATTTACCTTTCGCGATCGGGAAGAACAAGTGCCCAGCTCTTCCAGACAGCCTCTAGTATAATGGCCATAGCATTTTGTACAAAACTCCAAATTGTAAATGATTTAAATTTATGAAAACTAGACATCAAGGGCTACAACTGTCATATTTTATCATCTCCTAGGTCCTAATAGATTGCGAGGTATACGCTGCCAAAATTAGCCTTGTGGAACACAAATTTCTTCTTAGCAATTTCCAAACTCTTCCCAAACAGCTTATAGTATATCAACAATAACCTTTTGGACACAACTCTAAATTCCAAATTATTTGATTTTCTGAAAACTAGACACAAAGGGCTATAACTTTTATTTTTGGAGCATCTCCAAATTCCTTATAGATTGCGAGATATAAACTTTCAAAATTGGGTCAATGCAACAGGATTTTCCTCTACGCGATCGCGAAACGGCTTCCGCGATCGCGATTCACAGTGTCCAAATAGCAAAATTGCTCTTTGCGATCGCGACCGTTTGTCCGCGATCGCGATGCATACCTCTGTGGCCAAAAACTAGCAACTAAAAATGGCCTAGAAATGGTCCGAAACTACCCCGAAACTCACCCGAGCTAGTCGGGACCCCGTCCGAACATAACAACAAGTCTCAAAACATATTACGGACTTAGTCGAAACCTCAAATCACATCAAACAACGCTAAAACCACGAATCATACCCCAATTCAAGCTTAATGAAACTAAGAAATTTCAACTTCTACATTCTTTGCCGAAACCTATCAAATCAAGTCCGATTGACCTCAAATTTTGCACACAAGTCATAAATGAAATAAAAGACCTATGAAAATTTTCAAAACTGGATTCCAACCCCGATATCAAAAAGTCAACTCCTCGGTCAAACTTCCTTCTTAAACTTTCTATTTTCGCCATTTCAAGCCTAATTTAACTAAGGGCTTCCAAATAAATTTTCGAACACACTCCTAAGTCCAAAATCACCATACGAAGCTATTGAATAATCAAAACTCTATTCCGGGGTCATTTACTCAAAAGTCCAACTCTGGTAAACTCTTTTTATTTAAGCTTCAAAAATGAGAGTTTTTCTTTCAATTTAATCCCGAATCATCCGAAAACGAAACTCGACCACACATGAAAGTTATAATACACATCACAAAGTTGCTCATGACCTTAAGTCGTTGAACGAGACGCTAATTATTAAACCGTCAAGTTGGGTCGTTACATTCTCCCCCTCTTAAACATATGTTCGTCCTCGAACGTGCCAAGAATCTTTTTGAGGACATTAAATTACTGAGTGTATTATTACACACATACCCATGAGTGATTCTACTTCACTGCAAATGTAACATGGTTCCGACAACACCACCTCAGTTGAGATTATTTCTTTTATCCTCATTTATAAACTTTGTAGCCAATTTCCTACACTCCAAAAAATTTCAAAAAGGCATGATTTTAATATTAACACATTGTGTTAGTCTCAACCGGCTGTAGCAATTTCGTGCCTACACACACATTATACGTATGCCCATAACCACATATCTAGTCATAATAGCTGTTCATAATTAATTACAACATAGTCAATTAACCTCATGTTAACAAAATTCTCATTTCAAACCTTCACCTTACTAACAACGAGTCACATGGCATAAAGACCCCATAATTATTTACCCGAGTTAACGAGTCACATTTAACGCCACCTGGGCACTCAACTCGTAGGTTAAAACTCAATAATTATAACATGAATTTGGCAAATTATGCATAGAGAAATTCATACAAGAATTTTCAAATAAGCCTAACATGCATGACTCCCTATAAGTACTATAGTACAAATTTAATTTCACAAAGGGAGAATTTAAACTTATAAATTTTTTACCACAAGGACCTCGTCCTTATATAACTTCCACCGCAGCTTGTAGCCTAATTTAAATATTTCACATCATATAAAGATGCGAGGGTCTCGTCCTCAACTCCGAATAGCAAGTATTTTGCACATTGTGCCAACTGAGATTTTTCCATAAATAATTTTCACAACACATAATGAACCCCTATACCGGTAGGGCATATAATTCATAAAAGTGTAATCAATTATCCCGAAATTACATCAAAACCCACTGTAGTGAGTAACAGAAAGTCACTTTTGGACTTATAACCCTCAATAGTGTGCAAAACAAGATGATAGACACGGGCTAACACCATCAAATTTCCCAACAAGTATAAACACGTGAGTGGTGTACAAATCACAAACTCGCCTTATATGGAGCACGGTAGGAGGTCTCACCTCGATAATCAGAATTGAATCAAAATAAGAGTAATGCTCCTTTTATTATAAATTAAATCATGCCTGTACGACACCATCTGGTGTATTGGTCTCATCCAAGTCATAGCAATTATATCAACATGTTGGGCCTCTCCCTTTAGGGCGCCCTCTACCTATCTGTCCTCCACCTGTATCTGACTGTGCATGTGGGGTAGTAACTGGAATAGATCCTGTAGCCTAAATATTCTAATGAAATTCGCCTCTCCCAAGTCTGGGACAATATCTCATGATGTGCCTAGTATCATCACACTGATAACAACCCCTCTGCGGGTTTGACTGCTCATACCGAGTCAGTCCCGGATAACTGGAATAACTATTATAGGAATCCCGTGCCAGTGGTGCATTAAAAGAACTTACAGTAGCACCCTAAGTATTCTGAAATTGTTTCTGTGACCCCGAGTATCCCAACATCATCCCATACAAATCTCACCTCTTAATCATATACAAATTTTGGAGAACCTTTCAATACCACATAAATACATCTCAGGCCAAAACTAATATAACACATGACCCCGCAATCTGATAGTTGATAGAGGACTCCCCTCACTTGGTGGAATCCATAGGACACATTCCGATGATTCACAATACTAACCTTAATCACTCGTAGGACACCGGTCATAAGACACCTCAAGCTATTTATTTGGCGCATGTCATCCTCGTGACAGTTAAACTCGCTTCCTCCAGTGCCTTGGCTGCTAGTATGTACCCTTCGCTAAATAGAAATCCCATACGAACTACATAGTCTCTAATACCACCAACTATTTCAGATATACATCCATCTCGTGACCCTACCACGATTGTGATGATTAGACAATTAATTAAACCTTCTTAAGATCATACTTATCAATAAAATGTTAGAACCTATTGCACCCCAATGTGCACAACTGAATGATCTCTCAATACTTCCGCATCCTCGATCTGGACGATACGTTGTATTAATTGTTGAGCAACCTTGACTCCCTTATAACCCCTCTGTAGTATCACGAACCATTGTCGCATAGTTAATACCGAGTGCGCAATTTCATACATGAGTGGATGCAAAAGAACATAAGATATATGCTTAAAGCTGAATAAATGCCGTACGATAAGGAATGAAAGAAGTGAACATTTTTCCTACTAGGTCTGTAGCCTCTCAAAGATAAGTGCATACATCTCCGTACCGATCCGCAAGACTCTACAAAACTCGTTTGTGACTCGTAGAACCTATGAACCTAGAGCTCTGATACCAACTTGTCACGACCCAAAATCCCACCACAGGCATCGTGATGGCACTTAGTCTCTAAGACTAGGTAAGCCAATTACAATTATCTTTCAAGCCATTTTTTATAAACATATAATTTAATACACGTGTCGAAACCAACAGTGGAAATATTCAACAAAGAACCTCCCAAGACTGGTAATACTGAGTCACGAACTCTAACTGAATATATTAAATGATCTCAAGGATCGAATACTCAATACTGTTTGAATAATAATTAACAGAACAATAAAATGGAAAGAATCCAAGGAACTGCAATGACCAAGTAGCTCTACCTTGAATCCTTGCGATCCCACTCTAACTCTGTCCGAGTCCGATATCTTCAATACATGGCTCTACACAAAAATGTGCAGAAGTATAGTATGAGTACACCACAGTCGGTACCTAGTAAGTATCAAGACTGTCACGACCCAAAATTCCCACCTTCGGGACCGTGATGGCGCCTAACATTTCACTTGCTAGGCAAGCCAACGTTAGAATATAATTAGCCATTTTAATACAATTTAAAATTTATTTAATAACCAAGAAAACAAGTGAGGAAATAAAGTCTGAAATAAAGTGAATAATCCATAATAAACGCGATATCTAAATACCATCCCAGAATTTGGAGTCACAAGTGCACGAGCTTCTAGAATAATACAAACAAGGGTCTGAACGAAATAAAGCTGTCTGAAAGAAACCACACAGCTAAAATACAGTAGAAGGGGACTTCAGAGCTGCGAATGTCGTGTAGCTATACCTCAAGTCTCCACTGGTAGCTGAATCCGAGCAAGTCTATGGTACGCCGCTGAGACCAACTCCGAAAGTTGCACAATAAGTGCAGAGTGTAGTATCAGTACAACCGACCCCATGTATTGGTAAGTGCCGAGACTAACCTCGACGAAGTAGTGACGAGGCTAAGGCAGGTCACTTACATTAACCTGTACGCAATAATAATAATAATAATAATAATAATAATAATAATAATAATAATAATAATAATAATAATAATAATAATAATAATAATAATAATAATAATAATAATAACAATAATAGACATAAACATGTATCTCTTTTCAACAACTGAAGCCAACTCGGCAGTCATAACCAATTATTATTTCAATCAGTTTCCGTTGAGGCGTGCAACCCGATCCCACAATATATTCACATTCAATTCTGTTGCGGCATGAAACCCAATCCTCCAATATATTAATTTCAATTAATTCTATTATGGCGTGCAACCCGTTCCTCCAATATATTCATTTCAATCAATTCTGTTGCGGCGTGCAACCCATTCCTCAAATATATTTCCTCAATAAATTTCAGTTGCGGCTTGCAACCTGATCCCCCAATATATTTATTTTCATTTTCGTTGCGGCGTGCAACCCGCTCCTCTAATAATATGATTTACCAATTCTTATAAAAGAAATTTTTCCAATAAATGCAACAATTAATATAAAATTATAAGACAACAAGCATATAATAATTATAATTTAATTATGAACAAACAATGACAAGTAGCAATTAATTGTGATAATTAAGGATGTAATAGGTATTTTAATAATTAGTATGTTAAACGTCAAGTGGCAATTAAGCCACATAAATCAAATAAGCATGTAGCAATTATAACATGGATTCAAGGCATGATATTGAGCAAAGAACATGAGAGAAACAATTAATACAATACTTAATTCATAATTTAAAATAATTTATGATTTTTCAAGTAATTATGCAAACAATTAATTTGACGACGTATAGACACTCGTCACCTCGCCTATACGTCGTTCACATGCATTTCTGTCACGACCCAAACTAACCCCTGTCGTGATGGCGCCTATCGAGGAACTAGGCAAGCCGACTCATATCCAAAACAAACCGATATTTTCATTTCAAAGATAATTTCAATGTTATTTAATAAAAAAACCTTCGCAAAGGAGTTCCAATCAAAATAAAAGTGCGGAAAGAAAAGTCCGACATCGGGGTGTCACTAGTCATGAGCATCTACTACAAACTATCTAACAATATCAAGGCTAACTCTCCCTGGAAAATAACTAAATACAACTAGAGGAAGATAAGAGGGAAAAGAGCAGGGGTTGCGATCGCCAAACAGCTACCTTGCTATCTCCAAGAAAATCTGCAACCAGAACACTCAATAACCACTACCGTGCCTAGCTACACCTGAATCTGCACACAAGGTGCAAGAAGTAACGTGAGTACGCCAACTCAGTAAGTAACAACAATAAATAAAGACTGAGCAGTAGTGACGAGCAATAAAGCATATAACATTCATATCATGAAATCTTAGTAAAGTACAACATGCTTTAAAAATCAGTGTTTGAATCAAATCATCTCGTTTAAGCCTGGTTCCAGTAAAAATCATTTAAAGATATTTTTCCAATAGTTTTTAAAACAAAGGCTCAATGCAAAGGTGAGCAAAAATGATGAAATCATAAACAACCCCTCGGGCAAAACATCACTCATATACAGCCCCTTGGGCAAACCTCACAGTCACTCGTGCCACTCGGGCATACCTCACAATCACTCTTGCCACTCGGGCATACCTCATAATCACACATGCCTCCCAGTCACTCAGCACTCGGCACTCGCACTCAGTAGGTACCTGCGCTCACTGGGGTTGTGTACAGACTCCGGAAGGGCTCCTTCAGCCTAAGCGCTATAATCTGCACGGACAACTCACGTGCTGCACGGACAACTAACATGCTATAATAATAAAGTATGCTGCAGGCGGGCAGCCCCGATCCACACTCATCCTCACAAATCAGGCCCTTGGCCTCACTCAGTCATAAACCTCTCAAGCCACTCGGGCATTTCAGTAAAATAGGACATTCGATAGAGTCATAAAACTGAGTTATGCGGTGAAAAAGTATAAACATGTTTGAGTATAGATTTTCAATCGAAAACAATGAGAGGATGGTAAGAAAAGGCCCCTAAGGGTCCAAACAGCACTGGCACAAGGCCCAAACATGGCATTCAGCCCAATTTACAGAAACTCTTTCTAAAACATATAAGTATCATATGGTTTCAACAAAGTATGCAACTTTACAGTTGCTACGGGATGGACCAAGTCACAAATCCCCAACAATGCACGCCCACACGCCCGTCACCTAGCATGTGTGTTACTAAAAATAGTAGAATGATATAAAATCCGGGGTTTCGTACCCTCAGGACTAGATTTACAATCGTTACTTACCTCAAGCCGTGGAATTCTTATTCTGCAATGTCCTTTCCTCGTGAATTGGTCTCCAATCGACTCGAATCTGGTCATAAATAATTCGTTTCAGTCAATAAATTCATTGGAATTAATTTCACAAGATAATAATGATTTTCCATAAAAATCCAAAACTTAGCTCAAAAATCGCCGTCCAACCCATCGCAAATGCGATGCTTCGTTTCCCCCTCACTACGCGAATGCGACACTCCCTACGCAAACGCGTAGACCAATTGCCTGGGGTCCTCGGCTGCTTCCTCTCTTCTTCGCGAACGCGTAACACCTCTCGCGTTCGCGATGCACACCCAGTCCACCCTTCATGAACGCGTTCTTCTCTTCACAAACGCGAAGAGCAAATATTTCCATCCTCTCAATTCCTCTTCATGAATGTGAGGCTCCACTAGCGAACGCGATGAAGGAAACCAGATGGTGCATCATAAAAATTCTAGCAGAGTTCCAAGTCCATAATCCAACCCGTTAACCATCCGAAACTCACCCGAGCCCCTCGGGACTTCAACCAAATATACCAACAAGTCCTAAAATATCATACAGACTTAGTCGAACCCTCAAATCACCTCAAACAACGCTAAAACCATGAATTACACCCCAATTTAAGCCTAATGAACTTTGAAAATTTTAATTTCTACAAACGACTCAGGAACCTAACCAATCACGTTCGATTGACCTCAAATTTTTGCATACAAGTCATAAATAAAATAACAGAGGTATTCTAATTTTTAGAATCGGATTCCGACCCCAATATCAAAAAGTTAACCCCTGGTCAAACCTCTCAAAAATTAAACTTTCGGCATTTCAAGCCTAATTCCTCTACGGACCTCCAAATAATATTCTGGACATGCTCCCAAGCCCAAAATTACCATACGGAGCTATTGGAATTATCAGAATTCGAATCCGAGATCATTTATACATAGTTCAACATCCGGTTGACTTTTCCAACTTAAGTTTCTACCTAAGAGACTAAGTGTCTCAATTTACTCTGAAACTACTCCGGACCCGAACCAACTAACCCCATATAACATAATATAGCTGAATAACACAAAAAAAATAGAAATAGGGAAAACGGGGCTATAACTCTCGAAACGACCGGCCGGGACTAACTAATCCAATAAACTTTTGCCTCGCGAATTCATGTCCGAAATCCTCAAATCTAGTAATAAACAATTCAATATACTCAATACAAATCGTAGGAATTAATTCCATATGAATTTATAAATTTTCCGGATAAAAATCCAAAATTCATTTTAAAAAATCAACAGTGGGACCCACGTCTCGAATCCCGAAAAACTCGCTAAATTCGAACACCCATTCCGATACGAGTTCAACCATACAAAAATTATCGAATTCTGACATCAGATTGGCTTTCAAATCTTCATTTTACATTTTTGGAAGATTTATAAAAATCTACGCGATCGCGTAAATGGTCATGCGATCACGAAGAACATTTTCTCAGCCTTATGCGATCGCGTACTGACTTGTGCGATCGCATAGCAAAAATGGCGTGCCCATCTTCCGCCTTCATTCCTTCTATGCGAATGCGTCTTGGCCCTCGTGTTTGCAGTGCACTGGGAGCTAACCTTCCCCGATCGCGTGCCTATCTTCGCGAACGCGAAGGGTAAAACTCACGGCTCACAATTTCCTCTTTGCAATCGCGGGAATGGCTTCGCGATCGCGAAGCACAATGTATCAAATGACAGCAGAAGCTCAAAAACCAGATTTTTTCAAAGTTCAAATGGTCCGTAGGCTATCCGAAACTCACCCAAGCCCTCGGGGCTCTAAGCCGTACATGCACACAAGTCCAAAGACATCATACGAACTTTCTTGCACGATCAGTACACCAATTTAACACCTAGGATTACGAATAGGACGCCAAATCAAAATGAAATTTTTAAGAAAACTTTAGAATTTCTATTTTCACAACTGAACGTCCGAATCACGTAAAATCAATTCCGTTTCTCACCAAATTCGACAGACAAGTCATAAATGACATAACGGACCTATGAAAATTTTCAAAACTCGAATCCGACCCCGATATCAATAAAAGTCAATTTATGGTCAATCTTTGAAATATTTAAGCCTTTAGGCTTCTAGTTTTCGCCAACTGGAGATAATTCAAGTTAGGGACCTCCAAATTAAATTCGGGCATATGCCCAAGTCCCAAATCACGATACGGACCTACCGAAACTGTCAAAACACTTATCCAAGTCCGCTTTCTCAAAATATTGACCAAAGTCAACTCAGTTGAGTTTTAAGTCTCTATTTCACATTTTAATCAATTTTTCATATAAAAACTTTCTGGAAAATTATACGGACTACGCACTCAAGTCGAGGAATGATGAGTAGTGCTTTTCGAGGTCTTAGAACATAGAAATAATTATTAAACTTAAAGATGACCTTTTGGGTCATCGCATTCTCCACCTCTAAAACAAATGTTCGTCCTCGAACGGAGTTAAAAAAAATCTGAGCTAGTGAAGAGGTGTGGATATTTACTCCGCATGTCTGACTCGGATTCCCAGGTAGATGCTTCTACCGACTGACCTCTCTATTGTACCCGAATTGAAGGATAACTCTTAGACCCCAACTGTCGGACCTGCCGGGCTAGAATAGCTACCGGCTCCTCTTCGTAAGTCAAATCCTTGTCCAATTGGACTGAGCTGAAATCTAACACATGAGACAGATCACCATGATATTTCCGGAGCATAGACACATGGAACACCGGATGAACCGCTGATAAACTAGGTGGTAATGCAAGCCTCTAGGCTACTTTCCCCACCCTTTCAAGAATTTCGAAGGGTCCAATAAACCTAGGGCTCAACTTGCCCTTCTTTGCAAACCTCATTACACCTTCTTCTCCAACCATGAATGCAATATCAGGAACTTTACGGTCCGTATAACTCTTTTGCCTGGACTGAGCTGTGCGAAGTCGATCCTGAATAATTTTGACCTTATCCAAGGCATCTTGTACCAAATCGGTACCCACCAACCGAGCCTCTCCGATTCAAACCATCCAACTGGCGAACAACATCGTCTTCTGTATAATGCCTCATATGGAGCCATCTGAATGCTCGATTGATAGCTATTATTATTAGCAAACTCCGCAAGTGGCAAGAACTAATACCAAGAACCTCCAAAGTCTATAACACAAGCGCGAAGCATATCTTCCAATATTTGAATGGTGCGCTCTGACTGTCCGTCTGTCTGTGGATGAAATGTTGTACTCAATTCGACCCGCGTGCCTAACTCACGTGTTATATCCCTCCAAAAGTGTGAGGTAAACTGCGTACCTCGATCTGAAATAATAGACACGGGCACACCATGTAGGCGGACAAACTCACGGATGTAAAATTCTGCTAACCGCTCGGAAGAATAGGTAACTGCCACTTTAATGAAATGTGCTAACTTGGTCAACCTGTCTACGATGACCCAAACTGCGTCAAATTTTCTCTGAGTCCGTGGGAGTCTAATAACAAAATCCATAGTGATACGCTCCAACTTCCACTCAGGAATTTCTAACTTCTGAAGCAAACCACCAGCTCTCTGATGCTCGTACTTAACTTGCTGACAATTCAGACATCGAGCTATATATGCAACTATATCTTTCTTCATTCTTCTCCACCAATAATTTTGCCACAAATCTTGATACATTTTGGCGGCACCTGGATGAATAGAATACCTGGAACTGTGTGCCTCTTCAAGAATTAATTCACGAAGCCTGTCAACATTAGGCACACAAATACGACCCTGCATTCGCAGAACTCCATCTTCCCCTAGAGCAACATGTTTGGCATCACCGTACCTAGGAGTGGGCATCGGTCAGTTCAGTCAGTTATTATGAAAGTACGGTTCGGTTTATCGTTTTTCGGTTTTGTAATATTAATAACCAAAACAAACCAAAGAATTTACGGTTCAGTGTGGTTTTTTCAAGGTTCGGTTTGGTTATTTTCGATTTAGTTTTTCGGTTATTAACGGTTCAAGATTTTGATTAATACAACAAGTTGCTGAAACATGTTGGTTTTAGGCAGGCATTAGGTATTAATTTTCAAACAAGACTGCAATTCGAGTTTGATGTAAGATAGGTTAAGAAACCGTTCTTTGTTGTCAATTCGATGTCAATCTCTTTATTTTCTAAATCAAGATTTACATATTCAGAATTACATTAAGAAAATAAAGTTCTATCTATTCTTAAAAGACTTATGGATGAGAATTATATTATCTATTTTTTTCTTAATTGGATATCTAATTCCACATCCTGAGAATCCGAAGTTTTGGACTGTCTGCAAGCAGCAAACCAGTATTAAGATTAAACCCTTGTCAGCACTGGCTTCTATGGCAGAGAAAATAGAGCAGAAATGCGTGGAGAAGTTCCAGGCAAACAACACGAAAGGTAGAGATGTTATGGAACAGATGTGTAAGTACTTAGAAGCTGAATCCATTGGCATTTCAGTGTGACCAAGTTCTTGAATAGCTTTATATTAGTCTTCTACTCTTCTTCAGAGAGTAACATGTTTGGGTATGAGTCCAAAATTTCGGTTTTTCGGTTTAACCGAAAATTGAAACACCAAAACCGTAAACCATACCGAAAAACCAAAATTTAATAATTTAAAAACCGCACACCGACCGAATAACCGTTTAAACCGAAACCGAAAAATTGAAATTCACGGTTCGGCCAATTTTTTCGGTTCGGCCGGTATTATGCCCACCCCTAACCGTGCCGTACCGTGCCCTTAAGGACAAGTAAATGAGGATCATCATATTGTCGTTCTTTGATGCTCTCATATAAAGAAGACCGAGCGGCTGTGCAAGGTAGAACCCGACTGGGTTCTGAAACATCTAACCTCACGAACTGATTAGCCAAAGTCTTAACATCTGCAACTAACGGCCTCTCACCAACCGGAACATACGTAAGACTGCCCATACTCACAGCCTTTCTACTCAAAGAATCGGCCACCACATTGGCCTTTCCCGGGTGATACAAAATAGTGATATCATAGTCTTTCAACAACTCCAACCATCTTCTCTGCCTCAAATTGAGATCTTTTTGTTTGAACAGATACTGAAGGCTATGATGATCAGTAAATACCTCACACGAGACACCATAGAGGTAATTCTTCCAAATCTTGAGCGCATGAATAATGGCTGCCAATTCTAAGTCATGAACAGGATAATTCTTCTCGTGAACTTTCAACTGCCGCAACACATATGCAATCATCCTGCCATATTGCATCAATACTGCACCAAGCCCAATACGAGATGTATCAAAATACACCATATAAGATCCTGAACCTGTGGCCAATACCAACATTGGCACCGTAGTCAAAGCAGTCTTGAGCTTCTAAAAGCTTAACTCACACTCGTCTGACCATCCGAATGGGATACATTTCCGGGTTAGTCTGGTGAATGGGCTTGCTATAGATGAAATCCCTTCCACGAACCGACGATAATAACCCGCCATACCTAGGAAACTCAGGATCTCTGTAACTGAAGTAGGTCTAGGCCAATTCTGAACAGCCTCAATCATCTTAGGATCCACCTTTATGTCTTTTGCCGATACAACATACCCCAAAAAGGAAACCGAATTTAACCAAAATTTATGTTAGTCTTCTTGAATAGCTTTATGTTAGTCTTCTATTCTTCTTCAGTGAGTAGCATGTTTGGGCATGAGTCCAAAATTTTGATTTTTTGGTTTAATCGAAAACTGAAACACCAAAATCGTAAACTGCACCGAAAAACCGAAATTTAATAATTTAAAAACCGCACACCGACCGAATAACCGTTTAAACCGAAACCGAAAAACCAAAATTCACGGTTCGACCAATTTTTTCGGTTCGGCCGGTATTATGCCCACCCCTAACCGTGCCGCACCATGTCCTTAAAGACAAGTAAAATAGGATCATTATATTGTCATTCTCTGATGCTCTCATATAAAGAAGACCGAGCTACTGTGCAAGGTAGAACCAGACTGGGTTCTGAAACATCTAACCTCACGAACTGATTAGCCAAAGTCTGAACATCTGCAGCTAACGGCCTCTCACCAACCGAAAAATACGCAAGACTGCCCATACTCACAACCTTTCTACTCAAAACATCGGCCATCACATTGGCCTTTCCCGGGTGATACAAAATGGTGATATCATAGTCTTTCAACAACTCCAACCATCTTCTCTGCCTCAAATTACGATCTTTTTGTTTGAACAGATACTGAAGGCTACGATGATCAGTAAATACCTCACACGAGACACCGTAGAGGTAATGCCTCCAAATCTTCAGCGCGTGAATAATGGCTGCCAATTCTAAGTTGTGAACAGGATAATTCTTCTCGTGAACTTTCAACTGCCGTGACACATATGCAATCACCCTGCCATATTGCATCAATACTGCACCAAGCCCAATGCGAGATGTATCACAATACACCATATAAGATCCTGAACATGTGGGCAATACCAACACTGACACCGTAGTCAAAGCAGTCTTGAGCTTCTGAAAGCTTAACTCACACTCATCTGACCATCCGAATGGGACACATTTTTGGGTCAGTCTGGTCAATGGGCTTGCTATAGATGAAATCCCTTCCACAATCCGACGATAATAACCCGCCAGACCTAGAAAACTCCGGATCTCTGTAATTGAAGTAGGTCTAGGCCAATTCTGAACAGCCTCAATCTTCTTAGGATCCACATTTATGCCTTTTGCCGATACAACATACGCCAAAAAGGAAATCGAGTTTAACCAAAACTCGCATTTCGAAAATTTAGCATATAACTGATTATTCTTCAAAGTCTGAAGCACACTTCGAATATATTGCTCATGCTCCTCTCGACTGCTGGAGTAAATCAAGATATCATCAATGAATACAACCACAAAAGAATCCAAATAGGGCTTGAACACTCGATTCATCAAATTCATAAATGATGCTGGGGAATTTGTCAACCCAAATGATATCACTAGGAATTCGTAATGCCCATACCATGTCCGAACAACTGTCTTAGGGACATCAGATGCCCTAATAGTCAACTGATGGTAACCAAACCTCAAGTCAATATTTGAAAACACCTTAGCACCCTGAAGCTGATCGAATAAGTCATCAATTCTTGGTAGTGGATACTTGTTCTTGGTGGTAGCCTTGTTCAACTACCGATAATCTATACACATTCGCATTGAACCATCTTTCTAGTGCACCCCAGGGCGAGACACTGGGTTTAATGAATCCCTGATCCAACAAGTCTTGTAATTGCTCCTTTAATTCTTTCAACTCCGGCGGGGCCATACAGTATGGTGGGATAGAAATGGGTTGAGTGCCCAGAGCTAAATCAATGCAGAAGTCAATATCGCTGTCGGGTGGTATCCCTGAAAAATCTGCAGGAAATACTTATGAAAATTTACGAACAACTGGTACTGAGTCCATAGAAGGAATATTCGCACTGGGATCGCGAATATAAGCCAAATAGGCTAGACACCCTTTCTCGATCATACGCCGAGCCTTCATATAAGAAATTACCCTGCTGGTAGAATGACTAGGGGTTCCTTTCCACTATAACCGAGGTAATCCCGACATGGCTAGGGTCACCGTCTTGGCATGACAATCCAATATAGCATGATAAGGTGAGAACCAATCCATACCCAAGATGATATCAAAATCTACCATATCAAGAAGTAGAAGATCCACACTAGTCTCAAGACTACCAATAGTAATCACACACGAACGATTGACATGGTCTGCTACAACAGAGTCTCCCACCAGTGTAGATACACACACAAAAGCACTCATAGAATCACAAGGCACAACCAAATACGAAGCAAAATAGGAGGACACATAGGAATAAGTATATCCTGGATCAAATATAACTGAAGCATCTCTATGGAAAACTGGAATAATACCTGTGATCACGGCATCGGATGACTCGGCCTCAGGCCTAGCTAGAAAAGCATAAAATCGGGGCTGGGCCTCACCACTCAGAACTATCTCTGGGATGGCCTCTAACTGGCTGACCTCCACCTCTAACGACTTGACCTCCACCTCTAGCTGCCTGACCCCTACCTCTAGCTGGCTGAACATGTGGTGAAGCAACTGGTGATGCTATGATGGCACGAGAATCCTGCCAAGATCTGTTACTCGACAACCTAGGGCAATACCTCCTGATGTGGCCAATGCTCCCACACTTATAACACCCATCCTGATGCCGTGGTTGCTGAAGCTGAAGCTGACCCGAACGGGCCGGATAACCGCTGTAGTGACTCTAGAGTGGCGGTGCACTAATAAGAGCTGAATGTGCACTAAATGCTGGCTGCCCAGAGTAAGGCATAATAGGACCGTGACTCCCTGAAGCACCGGGAGATGCTTGAAGTGCTGAATGAAATGGTCTGGGAGGATGACCCCTACCAAAATTACCCCTACCTCCAGATGAGGCACCACTGAAACCGCCGAACTGACGAGGCCTCTTATCAGACCTATGCCCTCTCTCTTGTGCAAGAACCATCTCGATCCTCCTCGCGACATTAGCAGCCGCCTAAAAGGAAATCTCACTTCCGGTCTCCTTGGCCATCTAAATCCTGATAGGGTGAGTGAGTCCCTCAATAAACCTCCTCATTCTCTCTCCCTCAGTAGGTAGTAAAATGAGAGCATGACGGGGTAAATCCATAAAATGGGACTCATACTGAGTAACAGTCATACTGCCATGTTGTAGACGCTCAAATTACTTGCGGTAATCCTCTCTTAGTGTGATAGGAAGGAACTTCTCCAGAAATAGCTGCGAGAACTGCTCCCAGGTAAGTGCAAGAGATCCGACTGGTCTGGTCAATGTATAATCTCAACACTAACTCTTGGCGGAACCCATAATCTGAAATATAGTAAAATCGACCTCATTGGTCTCAACTATACCCATGTTTCGCAGCACCTCATGGCAGCGGTCAAGATAATCCCGGGGGTCCTCAGAAGGTGTACCACTGAAGTGAACTGGAAAGAGCTTAGTAAACTTATCTAGTCTCGATAAGGCCTCAAAGGACATGGCGGGCCTATCACCGGCCTGTGACGTAACAACTGGTTGAACTACCCCAACTGGCGGGACTGTTGGAACCTGATTCTGGGGAGCCATCTGCTCCGGAGTGGAAGTAGTGGGAGTTTGTACTCCTCCCCCAGCCTGTGAGACGGCTGGTGCCACTGGAAATGTACCATTTTGGGCCACACCCTCCATTAGGCTCACCAAACGGACTAAAGCGTCCTGAAGTATTGGAGTAGCTATGAACCCTTCCGGAACCTGAAATGGTCCAACCGGTACAGTCTGAACTGGAACCTACTCCTAAAGATCTACCTGAGGTTCTACAACAGGTGTTGCTGCTCGAGCTCTAGACTGAGCTCTATCTCTGCCTCTGTCTTGGCCTCTACCCCTGGCCATAGTTGCCACCGGGGGTTCTGGTCCCTGTCCGTCGGTAGATGTATTATGTGTCCTCGCCATCTGCGAGAGAATAAGAATAGAATGGTTCAATCATCGATGATAGAATAAAATCGCACAACAGGATAAGAAAGAAGTGATATTGTTCGTAAACTTCATAGCCTCTGAAAGATAAGTACAGACGTCTCCGTACCGATCCTTCAGACTCTACTAAGTTTGCTCATGACTCGTGAGACCTATGTAACCTAGTGCTCTGATACCAACTTGTCACGATCCGAAATTCCCACCTTTGGGACCGTGATGTCGCCTAACATATCACTTGCTAGGCAAGCCAACATTAGAATATAATTATCCATTTTAATACAATTTAAAATTTATTTAATAACTAAGAAAACAAGTGCATAAATAAAGTGAATAATCCATAATAAACGCGATATCTAAATACCATCCCAGAATTTGGAGTCACAAGTGCACGAGCTTCTAGAATAATACAAATAAGGGTCTAAACGAAATAAAGCTGTCTGAAAGAAAGCACACAGCTAAAATACAATAGAAGGGGACTTCAGAGTTGCGAACGTCGTGCAACTATACCTCAAGTCTTCACTGGTAGCTGAATCCGAGCAAGTCTATGGTACGCTGCTGAGACCAACTCCAAAATCTGCACAAGAAGTGTAGAGTATAGTATCAGTACAACCGACACTATGTACTGGTAAGTACCGAGCCTAACCTCGACGAAGTAGTGACGAGGCTAAAGCGGGTCACTTACATTAACCTGCATGCAATAATAATAATAATAATAATAATAATAATAATAATAATAATAATAATAACAATAAGAGACATAAAACATGTATCTCTTTTCAACAATCGAAGCCAACTCGGCAGTCATAACCAATTATTATGTCAGTCACTTTCCGTTGCGGCGTGCAGCCCGATCCCCCAATATAAACTTTAAATAACTCTGTTGCGGCGTGCAACCCGATCCCCCAATATATTTATTTTCTTTTCCGTTGCGGCGTGCAACTCGCTCTGCTCCGGAGCGGAAGTAGTGGGAGTTTGTGCTTCTCCCCCAGCCTGTGAGACGGCTAGTGCCACTGGAAATGTACCATTCTGGGCCACACCCTCCATTAGGCTCACCAAATGGACTAAAGCGTCCTGAAGTATTGGAGTAGCTATGAACCCTTCCGGAACCTGAACTGGTCCAACCGGTACAGTCTGAACTGGAACCTCCTCCTAAAGATCTACCCGAGGTTCTACAATAGGTGTTGCTGCTCGAGCTCTAGACTGAGCTCTATCTCTGCCTCTGCCTCGGCCTCTACCCCTGGCCATAGTTGCTATCGGGGCTTCTGGTCCCTGTCCGTCGGTAGATGTATTATGTGTCCTCGCCATCTACGAGAGAATAAGAATAGAATGGTTCAATCATCGATGATAGAATAAAATCGTACGACAGGATAAGAAAGAAGTGATATTGTTCGTAAACTTCATAGCCTCTGAAAGATAAGTACAGACGTCTCCGTACCGATCCTTCAGACTCTACTAAGTTTGCTCATGACTCGTGAGACCTATGTAACCTAGTGCTCTGATACTAACTTGCCACGATCCAAAATTCCCACCTTCGGGACCGTGATGGCGCCTAACATATCACTTGTTAGGCAAGCCAACATTAGAATATAATTATCCATTTTAATACAATTTAAAATTTATTTAATAACTAAGAAAACAAGTGCAGAAATAAAATGAATAATCCATAATAAATGCGATATCTAAATACCATCCCAGAATTTGGAGTCACAAGTGCATGAGCTTCTAGAATAATACAAACAAGGGTCTAAACGAAATAAAGCTGTCTGAAAGAAAGCACACAGATAAAATACAATAGAAGGGGACTTTAGAGTTGCGAACGTCGTGCAACTATACCTCAAGTCTTCACTGGTAGCTGAATCCGAGCAAGTCTATGGTACGCCGCTGAGACCAACTCCGAAATCTGCACAAGAAGTGCAGAGTGTAGTATCAGTACAACCGACGCCATGTACTGGTAAGTGCCGAGCCTAACCTCGACGAAGTAGTGACGAGGCTAAAGCAGGTCACTTACATTAACCTGTATGCAATAACAATAATAATAACAATAAGAGACATAAAATAGGTGTCTCTTTTCAACAATCGAAGCCAATAGGCAGTCATAACCAATTATTATGTCAGTCACTTTCCGTTGCGGTGTGCAACCCGATCCCCCAATATAACCTTTAAATAACTATGTTGCGGCGTGCAACCTGATCCCCCAATATATTTATTTTATTTTCCATTGCGGCGTGCAACCCGGTCCTCCAATTCATGATTTAAAATAATTTATGATTTTTCAATTAATTATGCAAACAATTAATTTGACGATATATAGACACTCGTCACCTCGCCTATACGTCGTTCACATGCATTTCACATAACAAATAATTTAAGGATTCTATTCCCTCAAGTCAATGTTAACCACGACACTTACCTCGCTTTGCAACCAAATTTTAAGAATCCAATAAACCTTTGCCTCGCGAATTCGTGTCCGAAATCCTCAAATCTAGTAATAAACAATTCAATATACTCAATATAAATCGTAGGATTAATTCCATATGAATTTACAAATTTTTCTGATAAAAATCCGAATTTCATTTTAAAAAATCAATAGTGGGACCCATATCTCGACTCTCAAAATAACTCGCAAATCCGAACACACGTTCTGATACGAGTTCAACCATACAAAGATTATCGAATTCCGACATCGGATTGGCTTTCAAATCTTCATTTTATATTTTTGGAAGATTTTATAAAAATCTAATTTTTCTTCCATAAATTCACGGATTCATGATATAAATGAGTATGGAATCATGAAATATAATCAATATAGGATGAGGAATATTTACCCTAATGTTCCCCGTAAAAATCGCCCAAAAATCATTTTATCCGAGCTCAAAATCGAAAATGATGGAAAATGGGACGAAATCCCGTTTCCAGAACTTAAGTTCTGTTTGCCCAGATTTTTACTCATCGCGATCGCTGGAATTCGTTCGCGATCACATAGAACAATTTCTGCCTAGGTCCATTTTACTCTTCGCGATCATAGATAACTCTTTGCGATCACGAAGCATATTTTGGCTGCCCCGATTATTAACTCTACGCGATCGCGTAAATGGTCATGCGATCGCAGAGAACATTTTCTGAGCCTTACGCGATCGCGTACTGACTTGTGCGATCGCATAGCAAAAATGGCGTGCCCAGCTTCTGCTTTCATTCCTTCTACACGAACGCGTCTTGGCCCTCGCGTTCGCAGTGCACTGGGAGCTAACCTTCCGCGATCGCGTGCCTATCTTCGCGAACGCGAAGGGTAAAACTCACGGCTCTCAATTTCCTCTTTGCGATCGCGGGAATGGCTTCGCGATCGCGAAGCACAATGCACCAGATGACAACAGAAGCTCAAAAACCAGATTTTTCCAAAGTTCAAATGGTCCGTAAGCTATCCGAAACTCAGCCGAGCCCTCGGGGCTCTAAGACGTACATGCACACAAGTCCAAAGACATCATATGAACTTGTTCGTGTGATCAAAACACCAATTTAACACCTATGATTACGAATAGGATGCCAAATCAAATGAAATTTTTAAGAAAACTTTAGAATTTCTATTTTCACAACCGAACATTCGAATCACGTCAAATCAACTCCGTTTCTCACCAAATTCGACAGACAAGTCATAAATGACATAACGGACCTATAAATATTTTCAGAACTCGAATCCGACCCCGATATCAATAAAAGTCAATTTGTGGTCAATCTTTGAAATCTTTAAGCCTTTAGGCTTCTAGTTTTCGCCAACTGGTGATAATTCAAGTTAGGGACCTCCAAATTAAATTCCGGGCATACGCCCAAGTCCCAAATCACGATACAGACCTATCAAAAATACTGATCCGAGTCTGCTTTCTTAAAATATTGACCAAAGTCAACCCAGTTGAGTTTTAAGGCTCTATTTCACATTTTAATCAATTTTTCATATAAAACCATTTCGGAAAATTATACGGACTGCGCACGCAAGTCGATGAATAGTGCTTTTCGAGCTCTTAGAACACATAAATAATTATTAAATTTAAAGATGACCTTTTGGGTTATCACAAAGACTAACCTTAGTGGAGTAGTGACGAGGTACAGTCAAGACATTCACTAGTCTAATAACCTGTGCAATATAGTATACAAAATAATAGGTAACAAATAACAATAAAGGTAATACAAATCAACCAGTTGTATGCACAACAGGGCAACAAGAACACCATTAGTATTGCTTGATAAATAATAAATACAAGTACACCCAATTAAATCAAGTCCTTCAAATATAAATCTTTCGTCTGTATGCTTCTCAAATAATACTCTTCAGGATATAATACTTTCCAATAAATATATTTCGAATATACTCCCTTCAAATAAATATCATTCAAATATAATTCTTTTAAATAAATCCTTATCAAATATAATTCCTTGAAATGAATATCTTTCGAATAAAAGTCACCCTATGACACCTTATTTCAAAATTATAAAGTACGGGTCTCAACCCAATTTCATATTTCCACGGCACCTCGTGCCAATTTCTCTATCACAACCGCACAGACAACTCACGTGCCAAATATCATTATCATTTAATCACGGCACCTCGTGCCCATATTTCATATCACAACTGCACGAATAATTCACATGCCAATATCATCATTATTTACTCACGGCACCTCGTGCCAACATTTAGTTTCATAATCCGCCTGGCAATAGCCACAGGCCCCCAATCTCAACATAAATCAGAATGTTATCAATTTACCAACAATAAAATAAATTGCACAAGGTATAAAAATAAACACAAGGAAAATCACAACATCACATAAAAATTACCAACGCAACAACTCCACCCATCACATATCATCCCTGACAATAGTCACCCTTATCTCTCCTATAGCTAACCTTATCACTCCTATAATAGCCTCCCTTATCCCTCCGCCCTGAAAATATCAAGATCCATCCTTATCGCTCATATAGCCACCCTTATTGCTCCGCCCAGACAATATCCCTACACACATAACAACAGTGAAATACCACCCTTATACCCACATAATATCAACAGTGAAATGCCACCCTTATATCCTCAAAATAATAACTCAAATAATATAACAATTTACACGGAATACTATCACGGTAACGTAACAAAATCAATTCATATCACAATTTGCCCAATGGCCACAACCAATTCCAAGGATATAACAAAATCAATTAATTTCACAAAAATTAGCCCAAGGCTCCACACAATGTATATAAAACCTCAAAAACAATCAACAAAGATAGAAAATAATCAGCATAGGGCAATGCCTTCATTAATACTAATTTTGATAATTATATTAACACTTCTTCTTAAGCTTGTTTAATTAATTATTTGCAGAGGAAAAATCCATAATGAAATTAAATTCCAAGAAATATCAAACAATCAAACTCACGGAATTCACATAAATACACATGTAACATTCACATCAAATCGTCATATAAAAACAAATTCAATAAATGCGAATTGAGGCATGGCAAACAAATGATTAAATAAATACCAACAATTATCCAATTTACTACACAATATGCTCAAGACTTTAACTCAATAAATTTTGCACATATAAGCCCGAGTACGTACTCGTCACCTCGCGTACACGGCTTTTCACATTTCATAAATGACACATAAGACTCGATGCCTAAGGGGTAATTCCTCCACTAAAGGTTAGGCAAGATACTTACCTTTTTGAAGTTACGCCGATATTCCGAAATCGCCTTCTTGCTTGAATTGACCTCCGGATAGCTCAAATCTATCCAAATTAATTGTACAACTTCATTAAAATTCATCGGAAATAATTCTGGATAATAATATGCCGACTTAAAACTTTATTCCAAAAAGTCAACTAAAGTCAACGCGGGGCTCGCCTCTCGGAACCCGACATAAGTTTCATGAAATCCCAACATCCATTCCTATACGAGTTCAACCATACCAATTTTATCAAATTCCGATAACAACTCGACCTCTAAATCTTAAATTTTCGTTTTTGGAAGATTTTGCCAAAATCTTGATTTCTTCCATTAAAATCCGAATTAAATGATGAATATAATCATATATTCATGAAATATAAACACTTTAGGATATAGAACACTTACCCCAATCCATATGGTGAAAATCGCCTAAAAGATCGCTTCAATCCGAGCTCCATAGCTCCAAATATGTTAAAAATGGCTGAAACCTCGAAAGATAGCTATTGCCCAGGTATTTACTCTTCACGATAACGGAATATGCTTCACGATCGTGAAGCACAACTTTTCCCAGCCCAAAATTTGCCTTTCGCGATCGCAAAGAACAAGTGCCCAACTCTTCGAGACAGCCTCTAGTATAATGGTCATAATGTTTTGTAGAAAACTCCAAATTGCAAATGGTTTAACTTTCTGAAAATTAAACACCAAGGGCTACAATTGTTATCTCTTTCTCATCTTCCAGTTCCTTATAGATTACGAGATATAAGCTGCTAAAGTTAGCCTTGTGCAACACAAATATCTTCTTAGCGATTTCCAAACTCTTCCCATACAGCCTGTAGTATATCAATCATAGCATTTTGTACACAACTCCAAATACCAAATGGTTTAATTTTTGGAAAACTAGACACAAAGGGCTATAACTTTCATTTTTAGATCATCTTTAAATTTCTTGTAGATTGCGAGATATAAGCTTCCAAAATCGGGTCAGTGCAGCAGGATTTTTCTCTACGCGATCGCGAAAAGGCTTCCGCGATCGCGATTCATAGTGTCCAAACAACAAAATTGCTCTTCGCGATCGCGATCGTTTGTCTGTGATTGCGATGCATACCTCTATGGCCGAAAATCAGCAACTAAAATTGGCCTAGAAATGATCCAAAACCACCCAGAAACTCACCCGAGCCAGTCAGGACCCCGTCCAAACATACCAACAAGTCTCAAAACATATTACGGACTTAGTCGAAACCTCAAATCACATCAAACAACGCTAAAACCACGAATTATACCCCAATTCAAGCTTAATAAAATTAAGAAATTTTAACTTCTACATTCGACGCCGAAACCTATCAAATCAAGTCCGATTGACCTCAAATTTTGCACATAAGTCATAAATGACATAACGGACCTATAAAAATTTTCAGAACAGGATTCTGACCCCGATATTAAAAAGTCAACTCCCCGGTCAAACTTTCAACTTAAACTTCCTATTTTTGCCATTTCAATCATTATTTAACTACGGGCCTCCAAATAAATTTTCGGAAACACTCCTAAGTCTAAAATCACAATACGAAGCTATTGGAATTATCAAAACTCTATTCCGGCTCGCTTGCAGCGCCTCTTAGTCTTTTATTTTAGCCTGCCTTGTGAAGATCTCTCGGGTGTCTACGGCAGATCCGATCAGTCTCGTGATGAAGAGAAGTCTTTTCCGATGTTGAAAGGTATCGTCACGACAACTCAATTTGTCTGGTAAACTACTCGGGGCTCCTCATGGTTTAGTAAAAGGGAGGGGATATTTTTTATTCATCCGGGGGTTCATTCATTATGAACGGTCTTTAGTCTACCCTAATGATACCTAAAATCTCACTCCCTCGCTTTCTCTTTCTGATAGACTAGCTTGCGCATCTTCTCTTTGGCACTCATCCTTGGCTTGGGGAGTGCTCTCTCTCTTCTGTGTCAGCGAAGGAAGGATAAGAGTAAGAGCAATCGGTGTTCGAGATGTCAACTTGAAATCTCGATGAATCAAGGAGAAAAGCATCTACCCTTTCGAAAAAGGATGGAATGGTGGGGTCGTTTACTCAAAAGTCCAACTCCGGTCAACTCTTTTTATTTACGCTTCAAAAATGAGAATTATTCTTTTAATTTAATCCCGAATCATCCGAAAACCAAACTCGACTGCTCACGCAAGTCATAATACACATCACAAAGTTGCTCATTACCTTAGGTCGCTGAACGAGATGCTAATCCTTAAAACGACAAGTCGGGTCGTTACATTGCGGCAAAGGCTTCGCAATTGCAAAGTTGGACTTCTTTGCAAAAGTGAATAATTGTTCGTAAAGGCGACCCAATCCTCATGCCTGCTGACTTCGCAATTACGAAAGAGTCAATCGCAATTGTGACATCAGAGCCCCCACTGTCACTTTCACAATTGCGAGGCTGGTGCTCTCAATTGCGATAACAGAGCACCAGCAACAACAACAATTCATTTTCAGTTCCATTTATTCCGAAACATGTCCGAAACTCATCCGAGCCCCCGGGGCTCTAAATCAAATTTTTACACAAGTCTAAAATATCATATGAACTCGCTCGAGCAATCAAAACACAAAAATAATATTTAAAACTACGAATCAATCACTAAAACACATGAATTTCAAAGTAAAGTTCAAGAACTACTAAAATTGCAACTAAGCGTCTGAATCCTAATAATTCAACTCCGAATGATATCAAATTTTGCAGACAAGTTCTAAGTAGCATAACGGACCTATTTCAAGTTTCGAAAATTAAATATCCGAACTCGATAGCTAAAAGTCAACCTAAGGTCAAACTTTTCAACTTCAAATTGCCAAAATTTGACAACTCAACACAAATCAACCTACGGACTTTCGAATTCAATTCCGTGCATACGCCTAAATCCAAAATCATGATACGAAGCTATCAGAGCCATCAAAATATCGTTCCAGGGTCGTTTTTACAAAAGTCAAAGTCTAGTCAATATTTCAAACTTAAGTTTCTAAGTCAAGAATCAAAGGCTCTAAATTAATCTGAAATCTTCTCGAAACGAAATTAATCAACCCTGCAAGTCATAAAATCATAAACATACATGTGTGAAGCATCAAATGAGAAAACGGATTGCAATTACACAAAACGATCAGTCGGGTCGTCACATGGGATTACCCTCTGAATTTACTCTCTTTTATTTTATTATAAATAATCTAAGGTCACAAGACTACCGCTTCCAAAAGACGTAACTGTTGGAGTATGTCTTTTGAATTTTTCTAATATGATGCTTCACATCAAGTTTGGAGTTCTAGAATCTGTTTCTCGTAGCTTAAGAATTAAAACATTCGATAATTATTAAGTATTAGAATTTTTTTAAGAGGGTATTTGTGTAAGCTTATACGAACTTTTATGATACTTTTAATGTACGTGCTTTGCATGTGCATTTAAATCAATGAATATATTATTTTAAAAAATTAAATAAATAGTATTAACCAATATGTTGATTTATAAAATAAATAATGCAAATACTCATTAAATAAAACATTAAAATAAAATACTTATGTAAAACGTAATTAAACAACACATACACATAATCCCGATTTTGATCAACCTATAGCTTCTTCCTTCGCATCACACAAGAACGTTATAATAAATTTGAATACCAACATATATTGTTTTTTGCTAATTTACCAAAATTTTCATCGGGCACAAATGACCGAATATTTGTTATATGCTTTTACAAAGAGTCATTTGTTTTGGTAACAAAAACTACAAAGAATCAACTGCTGGAATGAATGGAAAATAAAAGAAAAATAATTACTGTCAACTCATTAGAATATAGTCGGTCTTTGCCGTCTCAATCTCATTTCTTCAAGTTTGCATTCTAACCAATCTGATTCTTAATATTATATTATAACCGCCCTTTCACCGTTGATGTTCTTCTTATAAATATAAATTTATTTACTCAAAAGTTATGTCAACTTGAAAAATAACTTTACTTATATGAGAATTTAGCAAATAATTGAATGATATTATGTTACTGTCACGACCCGAAATCCACTAAAGGCCGTGATGGCACCTAACACCGCCGTCAGGCAAGCGAACGGTGATTGATCAACTTGTTTACTCATTTTATTACTTTGAAATCATAATTTCCATTAATTAAATAGTATAAAATAGAATTTATAGGGTAAAATGATAATATTTACATGAACTACAATAATGAACGACCAGTAGGAACCCCCAAAACCTGGTGTCACAAGTGTACGAGCATCAACTAGGAAATATAATAAAATACAATATGTGTCTGGAATACAAATTAGACAGAAGAATATAAATAACTTTGATGGCGACTCTGCATGCTGCAGATCGTCATATAGAATGCAACTCATCGTAAAGTCCCTGCAATAGCTGCGCCTCTGCGCTCAAGAGACCACCAGAAATGTAAACCTGTACAATAAGTGCAGAAGTGTAGTATGAGTACGTAAATCAATGAGTACTCACTAAGTATCTAGCCTAACCCCAGAGAAGTAGTGACGAAGGGTCAACATCGATATTTACTAGTGGTCCAATAAGATAAATACAATAGAAGTAAACAGATATGAGGCAGAGTAAATAAACGAGATAAACAAGTATAAACACGTAGTATAATCCTCCTCTCAACAATAAACTCAAATTCTCAATTAGCAGTTACCTCCTCAACCAGAGCATATATATAAAATGGATCTTACTAGATAGGTCGTTACAGTTCAAATCAGGAAAACTCACAGATACACTGGCTTTTTGTCGAATATTACGCACGATTCCATAAGAGTATTTTATAGAAATGCCGAGGCGTACGACCCGATCCCATCATAATATGTGCACTGCCGAGGGTCAAACGACACGAACCATAGATACATCTATTACATTACCAAGGCGAACGGCCCGCTCCCATGAGAGTGTGATACATAATCCTGTCGAGGCGAACGGTCCGATCCCATCTAATGTGCACACTGCCGTGGGTCGAACAATAGGAACCATAGATGTATCTATTATACTGCCGAGGCGAACGGCCCGATCCCATTAGAATAAGAATCTTTAACGGTTTCTTGACCCCATTCACGAATAAACGTGCGAGTTATGAACTTTAAGGAAGCTTTTCGATGAAAACGCACAACGCAGGAGAAATTCGTAAGAGGGTACATTTATTCCGCGGCTAAATCAAGTAGCGCGTCAAATCTCTACAATATCAAGTCTAACACTCAACGCAAGTCTAGTCTCAAGTTTTAACGTAAAATAAAGAAATTTAATAGGTAAGGGACAATTCAAATATCACAGTTATAGCATGGTGGAAACCTAAGTCTACCAGGACATAACATGAATCTAGTTACGTATGAACTCTCGTCACCTCATGTATATGTAGCCCCCGCAACAAGTAGCACATAACAAATACATAACCTAGGGGTAGTTTTCCCATCACAGAGTTAGACAAGAGACTTACCTCGCTCCAAAATTCCATCACCGGCTCCAAAGCCTCTATAGCACCTCAAACTGATGGACGTCGATACAAAACTAGTCAAATAATGTGCAAATTCATAAATATATACTCTATTACTCATAATTAATCAATTTATAACAATTCCCAACTCCTCTCGAAAAGTCAATAAAGTCAACCCTCGGGCCCACGTACCCGGATTTCAAATATTTTCAAAAATAATCATTACCCATAACACCACAAGCTCAAATATATAATTTATTCCTAATTCTATTTCCAAAACCGGGGTCAAAATCCAAAATTACCACATTTCTAGGTTTCTTCAAAAATCCCATAACTACTGCAATTTTTCATGTTTAAATCTATATATAATCCATGAAATTGACTTACAACAAGTGAGAAATTACTTACCTTGTGTTTCATGATGAAAACCTCCTCAAAATAGCTCCTCAAATTCGGCCATCCAAGTGGAAAATGAGAGAAATGAGAGCTAAGTCTCGATTTTAAAGAACCCTTCTGCCCAGCCGAAATCTCGCACCTGCGGCGTCGCTTTTGCGTAAAATCACCCAACACGAAGCCTCGCACATGTGGAAACATTCCCTGCTTCTGCGGCATCGCAGGTGCGAGCTTCTTCCGCTCTTGTGCCTTCACCCGCTTCTGTGCCCAGCATTTCACTTCTGCGCTTGTGTTGATGCGGCCAAGGCTCCGCACCTGCGGCCCTTCCCCTGGCTGGCTTTCTCCGCTTTTGCAATGACCTCCATTGCGCCTGCGTGTCTGCACTTGCGACCAAACCACCGCAGGTGCGTTGACACCAGATTTCAGTAGTTTCCAACATTTTCTCAAATCCACATTTCAAAACGATTTCAATCAGTTTCAAAACCGAGGCCCCAGGACCCCACCCAAATGTACCAACCAGTTCCATAACACAACACGGGCCTGCTAGAGGCCTCAAATCACACCAAACAACATCAAAATTGTGAAGCGGCGACCGAAACCTTTCTTTAAACTTTCAAACTTTTAAACTTCGACAAACACATCCGAACCATATCAAAACATTCCGGAATGACGCCAAACTTTGCGCACAAGTCACAAATCACGATACGAACCTATTTCAAGGCTCAGAAACCCAAAACGGTCATCGATAACATCAAAATCTATTTCAAACCAAACTTATGAAATTCTAAAACTTTCAAAAATGCTAACTTTCTACAATAAGCGTCGAAATGCTTCCGGACCACCCGATACTCAATCCATACATACGCCCAAGTACGAAATTATCATACGAATCTATTGGAACCTTCAAATTCCGATTCCGATGTCATTTACTCAAAAGTCAAACCTTAGTAAATTCTTCCAGCTTAAAGCTTCCGAATTTAGAATTTCCTTTCCAAATTAACTCCGACCTTTCCGAGATTCAATTCTGACCACCCGCACAAGTCATAAAACATGAAGTGAAGCTACTCAAGGCCTCAAATCGTTGGACGATGTGCTAGAGCTCAAAACGTCTGGTCGGGTCATGACAGTCATGACCCAAAACCCACTATAGGTCGTGATGGCGCCCAACATCACTATTAGGCAAACCAACGGTGAACTACCAACTTAATTATTCATTTATTATTTTTAAAATCATGAATCCTATTAGATAGGAAAATCAATGCATTAAAAATCGTAGATACGTACAATTTAAATGAAATATAAAGTAAAGGTGTGTCAATGGTAAGCAAAATCATATACAAATTCTAGAACATCCTAAAACACGGTGTCAGAAGTATATGAACATCTACTAGGAAGTACAATAACAATACAACATCTGTCTGGAATACAAGATAGACAGGATAAAGTAAATAATTATAATGAAGACTCTGTGTGCTGCGAATTGTAGCATGGAATGCAGCTTACCATAAAGTCCCCTCGGCAGCTGCGCCTACGCGCCCAAATGACTACCAAATGAACCTGTCAGATCCTGCACATTTAGTGCAGAAGTGCAGCATGAGTACGTAAATCAACGCATACCTAGTAAGTATCTAGCATAAACCCGAAGAGGTAGTGACGAGGGGTCTACATTGACACTTACTAATGGTCCAGTAAATCAAATATAATAAAGTGGATAAGTATGAAACATGGTAAATAAACAAGGAGAACAAATATAGGCAAACAATACGGTCTACAGCTGAACAATGAACACAAAGTCCTCAATTATCGGATACCTCCTCAAATGGAATACGTAATGGTCAACACCAAATTTACAATCACATCTCAAGTCAAGAAACACATGAGTACACGGATTCCTTATCAAGTATTTTGCACGATTCTGCCGAGGCGAGCGACCCGATCCCATAAGAGTGTTTCATAGAACTTCCGAGGCGAACGACCCGATCCCATAAGAATATGATACATGATACTACCGAGGCGAACGACCCGATCCCATAAGAATATGTTACTCTGCCAAGGCGAACGGCCCGATCCCATAAGAGTGTGTTACATGATAACGCCGAGGCGAACGGTCTGATCCCATAAGAGTGTGTTACTCTGCCGAGGCGAACGACCCAATCCCAAAAGAGCGTTACATGATACCGTCGAGGCGAACGACCCGATCCCATAAGAATATGTTACTCTGCCGAGGCGAACGACTCTATCCCATAAGAGTGTTGCTGAGACGATCAGCCCGGTCCCATTAGAATATAAACTTTGACGGGTCACTGACCCCACTCATGAATATACTGTGTGAGTAATAAAATTCAAGAAAACTATCGGAGGAATACGAACAACGCAGAAGAAATCCGTAAAGGAAAGCACAATCACGTCTAATCAATTCGTCAAGTATCTAAAATGGCAAGTCTGATACTCTACGCGAGTCTAGTCACATACTAAATGTAAATTAAATCATTTAAATAGTCAAGAATAAATCAAATAGTATAATTAAACCATGGCGGGAGTCTACGTTTACCCGGACATAATCATGAATTCTAGCATACGCACGGACACTCATCACCTCATACGTGCATAACTCTCACAATATACAGCACATAATAAATATAATACCTACAGAGTACATTTCCCCTCACAAGGTTAGACAAGAGACTTACCTCGCTCTGAAAGTTGATAACCGGCTCCAATGGCTCTCTAACTCCTCAAATCGATGCCAAAAGATCCGAAACTAATCAAATAACGTGCAAACCAATCAAAATATACTCCAACACTCGTAATTTAATAATTTATAATAATTTCCAACTCCGCTCGAAAAGTCAACATAGTCAACCCACAGGCCCACGTGCCAGATTTTCAAAATTATTAAAAATAAATATTACCCATAACTCATATGGTCTATATCTAGAAAATCATCCAATTTCGTCTATGAATTGACTCTCAAATCAAGGATTTACCATTTTTCAACTTTGGGGCTCAAAATCCCAATTTCTATAAATGGATAAAAATAATAACCAACAGAAATAATCATGGAGAAACATCAAAATAAAGGTCAGATATTTACCCCTTGTTGAGACGAGAACAATGCCGCAAAAATCACCACAATCCAGATGATTTTTCTTCATCGCCTTCGCGAAAGACCTTCGTGTTCGCGAAGAGAAATTTTTCACATTGACCAGTCAACCAAAAGAACATCTCTCGCGTTCACGAAGAACAAAAGTTTGCACCAGAAACCAGCAATCTTTCCTGACACGGAAATGGGCATAACTCTTTCACACAACCTTAGAATTGGATGATTCTTATTGCTATGGCTCCGTAATTACGGTACGGGTCTAATTGTTCATTCTAATCACAAATCAAATGTCGTTTGATCAATATAGTTCTCTTTATGCCTAAAGAAACAATGCCGAAACATCAAATAAGAGCACGACACAACCTAAACGAATCTGAAACACACTCGAGGCCCCCGTGACCCTGCCCAATCACATAACCCGGTCCCAAAACAAAACACGAATCTACTCGAGGCCTCAAATCACACCAAATAATATCAAAACCATGAATCGCACATCAATTCAAGCCTAATGAACTAATGAACTTTTAAACTTCTAAAACTCATGACGAACTATACTAAATTAACCCGGAATGACCTCAAAATTTTCATGCAAGTCCCAAATGACACAACGGACCTATAACAACTTCCGGAATCATAATCCGGATCCGATATCAATAAAGTCAACTCTCTGTCAAACCTATCAACCTTCTAAACCTTAAATCTTTCAACTTTTGCCAAAAAGCATCAAATCAACCTACACACTTCCAAATCCAAATGCGGACATACGCCTAAATCCAAAATCATCATCCGGACCTAATGGAACCGTCAAAACTCCGATTCGAGGTCATTTATGTCACGACCCTAAACTCAAACCTGTCGTGATGGTGCCTATCGATGGTACTAGGCCAGCCGACTTCCACAATACTACAACAATTCATTCACAGATATGCCAAAAGGCATCTTGTATAGAAGAATTTCATAAAAGAAACAAGGGTTGAAATAAAAAATAAAAATGCGGAATGAAAAGCCCCAATCATCGGGGTGTCACTGAGTCATGAGCAACTACTAAAAATTGGTCCGACAATAGTAAGACTAACATAGTCTGGGAAAACTCCAAAAATTACAACTAAGGGGGAGATAAAGAAGGAGAAAACAGGGCTGCGATCGCTAGACAGCTACCTTGCTAAATCCCATTATCAGCTACAGGAATATTAGCAGCCGCTACCGTGACCAAAAAAGCCTAGATCTGCACACAAGGTGCAGGGAGTAACGTGAGTACACCAACTCAGTAAGTAACAGAAATAAATAAAGGCTGAGAAGTATCGACGAGCTAAATGCAAGTACCGTTCATATCACAAAAATTTAGTAAAGTGCGGTATACTTTGTAACTAGAGTTTAAGTCAAATCAGCTTGTTTAAATCAAGTTCAAGTAATCAATTAGAAATATCTTTCAACAGTTCTCAAACAAGGACTCAAAGCAACTATGAGCATGGATAATGAAATCATGTACTGCCCCTCGGGCTAACATCACTCAGTCCTTCCAATCACTCCAACCTCACAATTACTCAAGCCTCACAATCACTCATGCCTCACAATCGCTCAGCACTCGGCACTCGATACTCGCACTCAGTAGGTACCTGCGCTCACTGGGGGTGTTCAGACTCCGGAGGGACTCGTACAACCCAAGCGCTATAATCTGCACGGACAACTCACGTGTTGCACGGACAACTCATGTGCTATAATATCATATCAAAATTTGCAAGGACAACTCACGTGCTAAGGTACAATACGTCACAAACAGGCCCTCGACCTCACTCAGTCATAAACCTCTCCAGTCTCTCGGGCTCTCAGAAATCAAAGAAATCACCCCAAACAACATTAACATGATGCAACAAATAGAATAACAGAGACTGAGCTACAATGAAAGAATGCATGAACATGATTGAGTACGGGATATCAACTAAAGCAGTGAGAGGACAGCAAGAAACGACCTCTAAGGGTCCAAACAATATTGGCATAAGGCCTAGTCATGGTATCTAGCATGATTTACAACAATTCTTTCTAAAACACATAAGGAGCATATAGCTACAACAGGTTGTTCAACTTTACAATTGCTATGGTACGGACCAAGTCACAATCCCCCAACGGTGAACGATCACACACTCGTCACCTAGCATGTGCGTCACCTCCAAATAGTCCCATGACACACAAATCTGGGTTTTGATACCCTCAGGACTAGATTTACAACTGTTACTTTCTTCAATCTGAGCAAATCTCAACTCCGCAATGCCCTTGTCTCTAGAATCGGCCTCCGAGCGTCCCAGATCTAGCCACAAGAAGTAGAATACCATTAATATATGCTAAAGGAATCAATTCCACAAGAACACTACTAAATTAGACTCAAAACCCAAAATCGACTCAATTCCGACCCCCGGGCCCACATTTCAAAATCTGACAAAAGTCACAAAACCCGAAAGCCCATTCACTCACGAGTCTAACCATATAAAATTTATCAAAATCCGACATCATTTGGTCCCTCAAATCCTCAAATTACTCTCTCCAAAATCCCAAGCCCTAACCCCCAATTTTCACTTCAAAACCCCACTAATTAGATGAGAAATCAAAGGGAAAGAACCATAGCTAGGAGTACTAGAGCTCAAGCAACTTACCTCTGTGAAAACCCTTGCATCCCCTTCAAAAATCACCCCAAAAGATCCAAAGTCCGAGTTAAAAATGGTGGAAATGAGCAAAAATCACGAAGTCCTCAATTTATACATTCTGCCCAGTGAAACCGCACCCGCGGACCATTTTTCCGCTTCTGCGATGCCACACCTGCTGAATTTCCATCGCAGGTGCAAAACTCACTTAAGATCCCAGGTTCCGCATCTGCGGCCAAATCTCGCACCTGCGCATCTCCCTCCGCTTCTGCGACGCCAACCAAATTCCTCCTCTCCGCATCTGCGCCCCAGGCTTCGCACCTGCAGGCTTGTAGTTGCGACAGCCTTCTCGCACCTGCGCCTTCTGCCCAGCTCATCCAATCTCACATCTGCGATCTCCCGCTCGCTTCTGTGAGCTTGCACCTGCGATAAGACATCCGCATGTGCGATTATGACAGCTGAGTTCAACTTCAGCAATTCCTCCAATTTCCAAACTTGTTCCGTTAATCACCCAGAATCACCCCGAGGCCCTAGGGACCTCAACCAAACATACCAACATATCCCACAACATCATACGAACTTAGACAAATCATTAAATCAGTCAAAACAACATCAAAACACCAAATTACACTCGGATTCAAGCCTAAGGACTTCTAAACTTCTGAATTCCACCAACGATGCTGAAACCCACTAAACCACGTCCGAATGACCTCAAATTTTACACACAAGTCAAAAATAACACCATGAACCTATTCCAACTTCTGAAATTCCATTCCGACCCCGATATCAAAATTTTCACTACCGACCAAAATCGCCAAAATTCTAACTTTCGCCAATTCAAGCCTAATTCTACCACGAGCCTCTAAATCTCATTCCGAACGCGCTCCCAAGTCCAAAATCACCTAACGGAGCTAACGGAACCATCAAAATTTAAATCCGAGGTCGTTTACACATAAGTCAATGTCCAATTGACGTTTCCAACTTAAGCTTCTACTTTAGAGACTAAGTGTCTTAATTCACTCCGAAACCACTCCGGACCCGAACCGACTAACCTGGTATAACACAATACAGCTGAGTAACACAAAAAGAAGCAGAAATGGGGAAAACGGGGCTATAAATCTCAAAACGACCGGCCGGTTCGTTACAGTTTATCCAAAAGTCAAATAATGGTCAACTCTTCCAACTTAAAGCTTCTAAATTGAGAATTTTCCTTCCGAATCAACTCCAAACTTTCCGATATTAAATTTTAACTACATGTACAAGTCATAAAATATGAAGTGAAGCTACTCAAGGCCTCAAACCGCTAAACGACGCACTAAAGCTCAAAATGACCGGTCAGGTCGTTACATATTTTGTTGCTAATTAATTAATTTAAAGACTTAATTAGTTATTTTCAATAATGAAGAAAATAATTTATCTTTTGTTTGATTCAAAATTTTAATATTAGCTCATTGTGAATTTTAAATATTTAATTCTAATTCTAATTTTCAAATAGTTCAAAATCCAATCACTATTTCACTTTTGGATCTTTATGTTTGTAGAGTTGTTAGTGTTATTGACTCTCTCTCTCTGTCTATCTCTCTCTCTCTCTCTCTCTCTCTCTCTCTCTCTCATATTTTAATTTTTTTTAGTTATTTGTTCTAATTGTTGAGTGTAATTTTTAAATATTATACAAAAATCAATGAAGAGAACAATACTATTTGAGTAGGAAAGGAGTTCAAATATAATATAAAAATGTATTATGGTTCATAAATTAAATTTAAAATCAATGTGGAAGAAATTGTTGTTAGGTTATATTGTACAAATAAAAAAATAATTTATATAAACTAAAATTTTAGTTGATTTTAAAGTCCTAAATATTACAATCCAACGTCTCAGCATCCCAAACCTTGTAACTAGCCAAAGAAACTAGGTGCACACTTTTGACAAGGTGAAGCATCAAATTTTCAATGAAATGCTCAAATGGGGGCAATTTCTTCCATTCTGTCTTGGAAAAATTTGTCTAACCAAGAACAACAACAACTACAATAATAAGAGGGAAATGGTTCCCTTTAGGGTAGCCATTAATAGGGTTGTAGAATTCATGCATATAGCTGTAGGAGGGCAAGGGCCCAACCCCTGCAATGCCATATCAATGAAATCGCACAGACGGTGCTAACCATCAAAAGAAAAAACCAGGAGGAATAGGAGGTGTAATTAGAAACAACAATGGGGATTGGGTAATAGGATTCATGGGGATACTGAATTGCACAAATACACTCCATTATGAGCTAACAACTTTCATGCAGGAACTAAAGATAGCAGTATCAAACAATCTATTACCTTTGGTGTAATGACCCAACCGGTATCACGATCCCAATTTTCCTCCGTAGGATGTCGTGCTGACATCTAATCCCTAAGACTAGGTAAGTTTAGCACCCCGAAAAACTTCGAAATACTTAAGCGCTATTAAGAAAGTTGATGTGTGATAATTATATTATTTTGTGTGCAGACGAGGACTATTAACATGATGGATATCAATTGGATATGATAATAATTGTACGAGGTATATTATAAGTTATGTGGGGTCTAAGGAGAGCCCTAAGTCTAAGTCAAGTTGGAAATTACATGATAGACTAAAGCTCCAAATGCGTACGCACAAGACCAAACTTTGGACGAGTATATCTACATATATACAAATGGTTATGTGATGTAAAACCTATCAAATGAAATATCTTCGAGTCTAATTTTTAACGCTTTAAAACGTTTGTCATTTGGACATTCGTACAATAAGTTATGACTAAATTACCAAAAACTGGCGGAGGAGCCTACGGATGCGAAGCATCCGAGGCCGCGTCTGAAAGAGAGGCTGGCGGTGAAGTGCTGCCATAGCGTCCATGTCTGCATTCGAGCTTCAAAGAGGAGTGAAGTGGGGATGTGGAGTATCCAGGTCCGCATTCGAAATCCAAAAATCTGGGCCTATAAATACAAGGACGGGGGAGGGGAGTATTTTATGTATTTGGGGGTTAGGGTTCTTGAAGTGAAGGGGCAATTTTGAGCTCAAATCAAGTCCAATCAACCACGGTAAGTTGTTAATGATATTTTTGGTTGATTATTACTCAATATACACGAGTTCTAACATCATTCTTACATCTAAATACTATATTTCTTCATCAAATCCTCAAGAGCACAAAAATCACCAAAGTTGTGATTTTTCAAGATTGTTCTACTAGAGGTAATTCCAATACTTCAAACTCGTTTATTATGAGTAGTTAGAAGTATTTGAAGCATTTGTTACATGTTTTAATGGTTGAAAGATTGGATTATAAAACTCTAGTTCATTGAATGAATAGTACTTTTGAGAAAATAAGAGAGAAGATGAATGGTAATCTTGAATATGAAATTTATGAATACAATGAACCTATGGAATTATTTGTTAGCAAAAGATGGAAGTGATCAACTAAGTAATCACCTAAATTGTATATTTTGCAAGTGTTGATTATGGAAGACGATGAATAATAACTTGATGGCAAGGGACAATTGATGTAGTATCATTAATGACTTCGAATGGGTATTAAGAAAATAAGAATGAAGTTGAATGGTCTAGCATGTAAAACTATTTGGCGATTTGAGTTGTTGGAGGCTTGTAGCCAACTTGTGAGCCACATATGGATGTTGATCAATATCTTAGGTCATATTTTGATGTAATTAGGATATCTAACTGTAGATATCGAGTTGTTGGTGATGTTGAACATTTAAATCAATATTGGAATGATGGAGGAGGATTGAAAGCTTGTGAATGTTAATAAAGCAAAAGCGAGATAAGTTGATTAAAACTTACTCTTCTTGAGGGCTTTCTCTAAAAGCATGTTTCGAGTTAATGCTTAACATGTTTGCAAATGTGCTTTCGTCCTTGTGGGGACAAACAAGTACGGATGTCTCCATGTACTAGAATATTATGTTGCATATGTAGTGTCATGCCTTTTTATAAAATTTTATTTTAAATCTTGTTGGCAAAGTGACACTTAAGGTAAATGTTATAAGTTTTTATCAAAACTTACGTACTGACAAGAGTATACATATTTGAGTGCTAAAGATAAGTTTTCATGGAAAATATTTCTTTTGAAAATTGACGAACAAAGTAGCACTTGTGGTATCTTTTAAAGATTGATGTTAAATTGCTAAAGGTTGTAGCATGTAAAAGGTTATTTATTTAAATTTTGTTCAAATGATTTAGATTTACTACAAATGCTACGATTTGATAAAAATAGATCCTTTGAGTCTACTATGCTATGAATCTATTTTTGAAGTATCAAATATTTTGGGAGTTACTTGTGTTTCACCGAGATTGACTTTGGGTATATCATGTTCGTTGTCATGAAACTACAGGTGCCGGTGTAGGCGTAGATGGCCACTTTGTGGTATAGACTGTGGCAGAGTGCTCTCCCTAGAGAGAGTACTCTTTTGTGCTATTATTAGCATGGCCGAGTTGATTCGTACGACACTACGATGAGACGACCTTAGCAAGTAGGGTATATGATACTTGCCGCTAGGTACATAACCTAGTTGACCTTCTTATGTCGGTGATGGTATAGTACTCCCAGTGAAAGGTAAGGATGATTTTCTTATGTTTAGGCCTAAGGAGCCTAAAGTTATTTCGATGACTTAAAGCAAATGGGATGATTTTGCACGATTTTATACAAAATCTTGGATTGATGTAAATATTTTAGAAGTTTATATTGTGGGTTATATCTCACTTGGTTATTATTTAAAATAACAAGGGTCGTGAATTGATAAAATTTCTTATCGTTTTATATAATATATTGGTGCATTATTTTTATAAAGTTTGTCCCAAGAACTTAAGTAGAGAGAGTCTATGACACTTACTGAGTACCGCTGTGGTGTACTCAGCCCTTAGGACCCCCTCCAGGGCCCTGCTTACTTTACATATTTCAGGATAATGTATGATACATGTCATGTGGTCAGGCGAGGATGACTCTCTTTCCGAGGTATTATGAAGTACTACTTTTATTTCGTGGTAGCTATCATGTTCTTCCTTATTTTATTTTGTTGGAACTACTCCAACTGTTGGTTCTATTCTTTGGTATAGAGACTTCATAGATAGTTGTGAAAGGTTGTAATAACGGAGTTGTACACGATATACATGAAATTATATTTATTTTGCTTAGTCTCATTGTTATTATCATGAAAAATATCATGTGTGATTTTGAATTGAAAAATATTTTATCATTTAACTTGAAAAATGTATATGATTTTCAAGGAGCTTCCGCAGTTAAATTGGTTTTCATGCATATGATTTGGGTGCATCACATGGTTTGGTTCGCTCGGGTTGGGTAGTGTTCCGGGTACCGGTCACGTGGATGTTGGGTCGTGACAAACTTGATATCAGAGCACTAGGTTCTAAGTCGAGTCCTAGGAAGTCTAAGGAGCTATGTCAAGTAGAGTCCCTCTTATTAGTGTGTTGCTGACCACACTTATATAGGGGAGGCTACAATGACATCTAGGGAGTTTTTTTTTTCATACTCTATATCGTGCATTTGTTCCTGAAGTTAGAGTGCGGATTCTCGATCGTATCGATTTCCTGTTGAGGAAGATATTGAAGTGACGAGGATGAAGCTCAATGTTCAAGTTATAGTACGAGATATTTGAGCTAATGTCCATAAAGTGTCAGATTTGTTCAAAATGGAAGGATAAGTTGAGAATAGATAGGGACTGATACAGTCAACATGCATTGCTTTGGTAAATAAGAATTTTCAGTCGAATACTGAGAAATCATAGAAGAAAATAATGTGACGATATTAGCTAGTATTGTCAAGATGGTGTCATGACTTATAAAGAACTTTACTAAAGGATGTGAATAAGGGCACATATGTTAGGCCCTAGATTTCAATTCAAGATTGTTGGTCAAGATGTTGGAGGGACTGTTTACTATGGTAATCACCCTTAACGAGTTTAGCAAAGGTACAAAAAAAAAGAATATAGTAAGTGAAGATGTTTCATCTTAAATCATCATGACAAGATATAGAGAGGTGGTATGAATCTAATTGATAAGTGAGTGTGAATCATTCAAGTTGTGGTAAACATAGTATGACTCATAAGAAGTTTGGCATAGTTAAGACAATGTCAATAATGACTAAAGACACATTCCCAAAAGAAAAAAAAAGACTTTCTTGATCATTCGAAAATGGAATGTTAGAGGATGAGGGACATGAACCTTAATTGTACTTGACATCGGGTTTCCCCTAATCATGATAGGTTATCGTCATGATGGTGTCATATGTAATAGAAGTGGCACACAAGAAATAAAGTATCACGTGTAAGTACGAGTTGAGGATAGATGAAGCATGCCATATATAAAAGATGGGCATGACAACCTTGGGTTCCTCCATATAATGAATGTGATACATATAAAAGTCAATCTCTAATTATGCATACCAAGGTATGCAAGGATAAAGTATGTGAACTTAAATGGGTAAGTATAAAAATATTAAGGCATGAGATGTGCAAAAGACATAATCTTGGAGGTTATAAGAAACAATATAGGTTGTTAGATAAGAAAAAGAAAATGACGTAGAATGATAATCTTGAGTTTTTCTAGTCGAGGTATGTCTTATTTTATTATGTTGAAATGATAAAAAAAATGAGAATTCCCAAGAATGATCTCAAAGCAACTCTATATGTGCCCGATATTGAAAGAGCAGTTAACTTGTGAGTGAACGGATCCTTATGATTCAAGAAGAATAAATATAGAAATGGATCATGGGCTAAGTTAAAGTTGTTGAAAAGATATACATATAAGGTGTACGACGTACGACTCAAAACAATGATTGAAAATGGTTATGGTACGGATTTGGAGATTGAAAAGTTACAAGAATTCTAAGACTACATGATAATGTGTCATAAATCCCTACATGAATGTGTATGGACGAGGTCAACAATACCATGAATAATGGAAAAATATGCAAGTATATATTTATCGTATCAAACTTATTGATATAAATATATGGTATTAGCTACGACCAAAAGAGTTTACATTGTGATGAAGACATGAGATAATAAGACCCTACATGCATGTCAGCTTTATCATAAGTATTAGCCTACTCAGTGGGATACTTTCAAAATAAAGTTTCATGAATCTCATATATATATATATATATATATATATGCAGCTTGAGAACATGATGGTGGCATTAAGATTGGATATGTAATTCTTACATGTAGCATTGTGAAGATGGTATATGGTGTGAAAAGTTATATAAAGATACGTGGATTTAGCCTAAGGGAGTCACACTTGTTCAGCATATTTAAGCATGAGATGAGAGGCTCAAGGTAGTCGTACTTGCTAGAATTTTATTAGAGCATGGATTGAAGGGTGAAATATTAGAAGAGATTCCAACGGTAGAGTGAACATGAAAGAGTGAAGTGCTAGCTATAAAGATGTCGCAAGGGAGAAAAATAATGGCCCTTAACAATATATGTTACAGCTAGTAGCAACGTGATACTTGGATACGAAAATGAACAAAGCAAGTTCCTACGAGTATAACCAATATATCATATTGTCAGAATAATGAGCATATCGGTATAATGATGAAATAAAAGATAATGTACAATGAAGGATTGAAGCGGTAAAATAAAGATTTATAATTGAGGGAGCCCGCCAGAAAGCTTATGACAAAATAAAGGATGTAAAAGTAGGTGAGCATTTGAATGGTCCGAAAAAATTTATCCGAAATTTTAGTTAACTCTTTGAGTGACAGGTAAGAGTTTCAAATTTCATTTGCTCCTAAGTGGGGGAGCATCTAAGTAAGCATATGTCACCTTTAAAGTGATTGTTTTAAAAAAAAAAAGAGAAGAAGAGGAAAGGTTATAGTTACTAAAAACAATATGAATGAGGTATTATCAGTAACCTTTATGATCAGAAGGTTACAATTTTCATGAAGTGCTTGTACGACAATTACAAACTCATTACGAGTAGTAGTTACGATGTTCTACATCATGGATGTTGAAATTTATGTCTGATAGTCAAGGATTTAATAGGCAACTCGAATGTATTCCTACAACTTGGAGACATGTGCGATTTGAATTAAATTCAAGTGTTGGCAGAAAACAAGGAAGTACTTTGAATTGTACGTGGGATTAAGTGGAATAAGAGGGTATTTTAATATGTGCACACTTAGCACGAGGTGAAATAGAAAAGGGTAATGTAATGCGCATACTTGAATGAGAAGAGACTCTTCTATACAAAAATAAAATATGCCAGTAAAAGGCATGGGTTCAAGAAAGAGCACTAATATTAAAAGGGCGCAAGTGCCATCGTGATAACAATGACTCTCGACTGTTGAAGGCTTACGAGCTATGGTAGCATGTCTATGGTGCGCATGGAAATAAATGCAATCCCAAGTTTTTGGTATAAAAATATCACAAGATGCTCAATGGTGTCAAGGAATTGGTAGAAGTTAAGAAATGAAAACTAGAACACGGATATCCGCTAGTAGGTGGCAAACTAGTGTCATGAACTCAAATGAAGTGAGATGAATTCTATTAGAGCAAACTTGTTGGTAAAAATAGTTATCAAGTTATGGGTCTAACATGATCTCTAAAGGTATGGGCGAAAGTGGGGGTATGAAATTATCATATGATAGATAAATCTGAGACAAATGTCTTATTAATCTTTGGAAGGAATAAAAGAACATTCCAAAATAGTTTTGATAATTAGTGAGTATTAAAAGTTTTAAGTGGCAAAAAGGGCAACAGATTTATTTGAAAGGATTCATTATAAGAAAATTTTGAGACTACGAGTCGTAATGAACAAGTTTTACAGGTACCAAGTGGACAATATAATTTTTCTCTCACCAAGCATGAGCCATAGCTTCGAGGAAGCTGAGAATTTAGGCAGCATGGATATGTGCCATTCTACATTATGAAATTTGTAAAAGTTCCAATCATAGAGAAATTTTAGTTTACTTAAAGGTACTTTTCAGGTACAACTTGACGTACGCATGACAAAAGAAAATGCAGGCATGTATAATAGCGATACGGAGCTATTTATAGTAGCAATTATTGATATTTAATGGTGTCCATATATGTTACAAGTTAAAAGTTTTAAAGATATACATTTGATGCACTTATGGTATATGTACGGCCGAGTGAGGTCAAGATGGTACATTATATTGTGTATTGTTGGTTATTGAGCGATATTGTTATTGGTGCCCGTGTGGGGGCTTGTTCTGGACAGGTTAAAGTTTTTGCATAGTCCTATTTATAGGGGAAGCTCTGCCGAAAATTTTGAAGAATTTGTAAAGATAGCCAAATTTGAGGGCCATAAGTAAGTTGAGATTTTGGAAAGTAAATATAAGACCCATGTAGTCATAAGTGCCTATGCATAATGGTTAAAGGTAAAAAGATGGTAACTCTATTCTTAGAAGTGACTTGTAAAACATTCGAGGACGAATGTCCTTAAGTGGGGGAGAATGTAGCACCCCGGAAAATTTCGAAGTACTTAAGCTCTATTAAGAAAGTTGATGTGCGCTAATTATATTATTTTGTGTGCAGGTGAGGACTATTAATATGATGGATATTAATTGAATATAATAATAATTGTACGAGGTATATTATAAGTGATGTGGGGTCTAAGGAGAGCCCTAAGTCTAAGTCAAGTTGGAAATTACATGATAGACTAAAGTTCCAAATGAGTACGCATGAGACCAAACTTTGGATGCGTATATATAAATGGTTATGTGATGTAAAACATATAAAATGAAAGATCTTTGAGTCTAGTGTCTAACGCTTCAAATCGTTTGTCATTTTGACATTCCTACAAGAAGTTATGACCAAATTACCAAAGGCTGGCGGACGAGCCTGCGGATGCGAAGCATCCGATGCCGCGACCGAAAAAGAGGCTGGCAGTGAAGTGATGCCATAGCGTCCAGGTACGTATCCGAGCTTCAAAGAGGAGTGAAGTAGGGATGCGAAGCATCCAGGTTCGCATCCAAAACCCAAAAATCTTGGCCTATAAATACAAGGTTGGGGGAGGGGAGTATTTTGTGTATTTGGGGGTTAGGGTTCTTGAAGTGAAGGGGCAATTTTGAGCTCAAATCAAGTCTAATTGTCACAACCCAAAATCTTAACCTGTCGTGATGGCGCCTATCTCACAATTTCTCTTTAAGTTTGAAAATAAAATATTTAAATACAATACAAAATCCCACAAATACTGATGCAAACACTCTCCAAAACCTGTACATGAGCATCTAATATGAATACAAGTCTGGAAAATACGGTCTATTATAATCTGAGGCCAAATACAGTAACAAGGGGATAGGGAAAGAGAGACAAGGTCTGCGAAATACGACTGCTATCGCTGAATCTCCGAAAAATCAACTGTGCGAGAGAATCAACACCCACTATGTCCGGGAACACGTGGATCTGCACACGAAGTGCAGGGTGTAGTATGAGTACAACTAACTCAGCAAGTAACAATAATAAATAAGGAACTGAAGATAATGACGAGCTACACAGTTACAGTTCATTTTCAGTAATTCCAGCAGAGAGTAGACATGCTTTCAATTACAAAAGTTTAAATCAAATCAATTTTATACAGTCCAAGTTCATGTAATCTGGATATAAAATCTTTTAGAGAATTTCACATCAACGACAGATAGCAACTAAGTGCAACAACAAATGAAAAGCAAGTATAGCCTCTCAGGAAATATATACTCAACTCGTCACAACAGCTCAACCACTCGGCTCTCAGCCCTCAGCACTCTCACTCAATGGGTACCCGTGCTCACTGGGGTGTACAGATTCCGGAGGGGCTCCTACAGCCCAAGCGCTATAATCTACACGGATAACTCACGTGCCATAGTATCAATATCTGGATCCGCACGGCCAACTCACGTGCTGCATGGACAACTCACGTGCCATAGTATCAATATCTGGATCCGCACGGCCAACTCACGTGCTGGATAGACAACTCACGTGCTATAGTATCAATATCTGGATCCGCACGGCCAACTCACGTGCTGCACGGAAAACTCACATGCTATAATATAATATCTCACAATCAGGCCCTCAGCCTCACTCAGTCACAAATCTCTTGAGTGTCTCGGGCTCTCAATAATCATGAAATCAGCCCAAACAACAATGATATGATGTATCAATAATGAACAATAGAGACTGAGATAAAATAAACAAGTAAACTGTGACTGAGTACAAAACAACAATTAAGCAAATAGTTCAACATGTACACGACCTCTGTGGGTCCCAACAGTACCAACATGTAGCCTAAACATGGTATATAACATAATTTGCAGTCAAATCTCTATAATACAGAGAGAGCAGATAGCTAGCAACAAGTTATACAACTTTACAGTTTCACGGAATGGACCAAGTCCCAATTCCTATGGTGCACACCCATACGCCCGTCACCTAGCATGTGTGTCACCTCCAGAATACTCACATAATCCAATAAATCCGGGGTTTCATACCCTCAGGACCAGATTTAAAACTGTTACCTACCTCAAACCGTGAAATTCTTTATTTTGCAATGGCTTTTCCTCGTGAATTGGCCTCCAAACGCCTCGAATCTAGCCACAAATAATTCGATTCATTCAATAAAATTTATTGGAATTAATTCCATAAGAAAATGCTAATTTTCCATAAAAATCTGAAATTTAGCTCAAAAATTGCCCGTGGGGCCCACGTCTTGGAACCCGACAAAAGTTACAAAATCCGAAAGCCAATTCAACCACGAGTCTAACCATACCAATTTTACCAAAATCTGACCTCAACTCGACCCTCAAATCTTCAATTTAAACTAAGAGGGTTTTCTAAATTTTCCAACTTGATTCACCCAATAAATGATAAAAGCAACCATGGATTCGGGTAATTTAACCAATATTGAGTTAAGAACACTTACCCGGTTAATTTTCTTGAAAACCTCCCGAAAATCGCTTCTACCCGAGCTCAAATCCGTCAAAAATGGTCCCATTTTCAGAACTTAAACTCTCTGCCCAGACATTTGCTCTACGCGATCGCGATGCACAATTTTCCACTGCCCAGAAAAGACCCTACGCGATCCCGAGCTTTCCCACGCGATCGTGATGCACAACATCACAGGCCTACGCGATCGCGGACTGGTTCACGCGATCGCGAAGCAAAAAATGCGTGACTTCTATTTCCGCTCCACTTACTCTACGTGAACGCGAACTTCTTCACACGTTCGCGAGTCACAAAATCTCAAAGCTACGCGATCGCATCCCGCTTCACGCGATCGCGAAGCACAAAACTCAGCAGCCCTCAATTAACCTTATGCGATCGCAGGTATCCCCACGTGATCGTGAAACACAAAACCTCTACTGACCAACTAAGCCTACGCGATCGCAGACGTATTCACGCGATCGCGTATAAGGAAATCAGATACATATATCAGAAATTTCCAACAGCTGTTTAAGTCTAAATTTTGATCCGTTAACTATCCGAAACTCAGCCGAGCCCCTCGGAACCTTAACCATATATACCAATAAGTCCTAAAATATCATACGAACCTAGTCGAACCCTCAAATCACCTCAAACAATGTTAAAACCACGAATCATACCTCAATTCAAGCCTAATGAACTTTGAAATTTCAAGTTTCTACAAATGACTCCGGAACCTATCAAATCACGCCCGATTGACCTCAAATTTTACACAAAAGTCATAAATGACATAACGGACCTATTAAAATTTTTAGAATCGGATTTCGACTCCTATATCAAAAAGTCAACCCCCGGTCAAACTTCCAAAAAATTCAACTTTCGGCATTTCAAGCCTAATTCCTCTACGGGCCTCCAAATAATTTTCCGGACACGCTCCTGAGTCCAAATTCACCATACGGAGCTATCGGAATCATCAAAATTCAAATCCAAGGTTGTTTACACATAGGTCCATATCCAGTGACTTTTCTAACTTAAAATTTTCAATTATGAGACTAAGTGTCTCATTTCACTCCGAATTCCTTCCGGACCAGAACCAACTAACCCGGTAAGCCATAAAATAACTGTAAAGCATAAATTGAGCAGTAAATGGGGGAACGGAGTTATAATACTCAAAACGACCGGCCGGATCGTTACATTCTCCCCCTCCTAAATAAACGTTCGTCCTCGAACGAGTTTAGAATAATACCTGGAGTCTCAAATAAATGTGGGTATTTACTCTACATCTCCTGTTCAATATCCCAAGTCGCTTCTCCTACTGGCTGGCCTCTCCACCGCACCTTCACTGATGCTATGTTCTTGGACCTCAGTTTTCGAACCTGCCGTTCTACAATAGCCACCGGTTCCACATCATAAGCCAAATTACCGTCTAGCTGCACTGTACCGATATCCAGAATATGAGACGGATCCCCAGCATATTTTCGGAGCATGGATACGTGGAACACTGGATGAACACCTGATAGACTAGGTGGCAAAGCAAGTTCATAAGCCACCTCTCCAATCTTCTTAAGTATTTCAAAAGGCCCAATATACCGAGGGCTCAACTTGCCCTTCCTCCCGAACCCCAACGCACCCTTCATGGGTGAAATCTTGAGCAGAACCTTCTCCCCAACCATGTGAACAACATCACAAACCTTCTTGTCGGCATAACTCTTCTATCTAGACTGTGTCGTGCGAAGCCATTTCTGAATTACTTTGACCTTCTCTAAAATATCCCGAACCAAGTCAGTACCCAATAGCCTAGCCTCATCCGGCTCAAACCAACCCACAGGGGACCGGCACTGTCTCCCATACAAAGCCTCATACAGAGCCATATGAATACTCAACTGATAGCTTTTATTGTAAGCAAACTCCGTGAGGGGCAGAAATTGATCCCAAGAACCCCCAAAATCAATGACACAAGCGCGTAACATATCCTCCAATATCTGAATAGTGCACTCGGACTGTCCATCCGTCTGAGGGTGAAATGTTGTACTCAACTGAATCTGTGTGCCCAATTCTCGCTGCACTGCTCTCCAAAAATGTAAAGTAAACTGTGTGCCCCGATCTGAAATGATGGACACTGGCACACCGTGTAAGCGAACAATCTCGCGAATATAAATCCCCGCTAATAGCTCCGAAGAATAATTAGTACTAACTGGGATAAAATGTGCAGATTTGGTCGACCGATCTACTATCACCCAAACAACATCCAACTTTCTCAAAGTCTGTGGGAGCCCAACTACGAAGTCCATGGTAATACGCTCCCACTTCCACTCCGGAATTTCAAGTCTCTGTAGTAATCTGCTCGGTCTCTGATGCTTGTACTTTACTTGTTGACAATTTAAACACCGAGCTACAAATCAAAATATATCTTTCTTCATTCTCCTCCACTAATAGTGCTGCCTCAAATCCTGATACATCTTCGCGGTGCCTGGATGAATACAGTACCGTGAACTGTGAGCTTCCTGGAGAATCAGCTCATGCAAACCATCTACATTAGGCACACATAGCCTGCCCTGCATCCGTAATACACCGTCATCTCCTATAGTGACTTCTTTGGCATCACCGTGCTGATTCGTGTCCTTAAGGAAAAGCAGATGTGGATCATCATAATGGCGCTCTCTGATGCGATCATATAAAGAAGACCGAGAAATCACACAAGCCAAAACTCGATTCGGCTTGGAAATATCCAATCTAATAAACTAGTTGGTCAAGGCCTGAACATCCAATGCTAAAGGCCTCTCTGCTACCGGTAAGTATGCTAAGCTGCCCAAACTCTCCGCCTTACGACTCAAGGCATCGGCCACTACATTGGCCTTTCCAGGATGATAGAGAATGGTAATGCCATAATCTTTAAGCAACTCTAACCACCTCCGCTGCCGCAAATTAAGATCCTTCTATTTAAACAAATGTTGTAGACTCTGATGATCGGTATATAACTCACACTGGACACCGTACAAGTAATGCCGCCAAATTGTTAAGGCATGAACAATAGCTGCTAACTCAAGATCGTGGACTGGATAATTCTTCTCATGTATCTTTAACTATCTGGACGCATAGGCAATCATCCTATCGTCTTGTATCAGTACTGCACCGAGACCAATACGCGACGCATCACAATACACAGCATAAGACTCTGAACCTGTAGGCAACACCAATACTGGAGTTGTAGTCAAAGTTGTTTTGAGCTTCTGAAAGATCTCTTCACACTCATCCGACCACTTGAACGAAGCACCTTTCTGGGTCAATTTAGCCATAGGCGATGCAATAGACAAGAATACCTCCACGAAATGACGATAATAACCGGCCAAGCCGAGAAAACTCCGAATCTCAGTAACTAAAGATAGCCTGGGCCAATTCTGAACTGCCTCTATTTTCTTCGGATCCACCTTAATTCCTTCACTGGACACTATATGTCCCAATAATGCCACCAAACTAAGCCAGAACTCATACTTAGAAAATCTGGCATATAGTCTCTCCTTTCTCAGCCTCTGTAATACAATACCCAAGTGTTGTGCATGCTCCTCCTGGCTACGTGAGTATACCAGAATATCATCAATAAATACCATGACAAATAAATCAAGATATGGCTGGAATACACTATTCATCAAATGCATAAATGTTGTTGGGGCATTAGTTAGCCCGAAAGACATCACAAGAAATTCGTAGTGGCCATAACGAATTCTGAATGCCATCTTTAGAATATCCGAATTCCGAATTTTCAACTGGTGATACCCCGATCTCAAATCAATTTTGGAGAATACCCTCGCTCATTGAAGCTGGTTAAATAAGTCATCAATACGCGGCAAAGGATATTTATTCTTGATTGTAACTTTGTTCAACTGCCTATAATCGATGCACATCCGTATAGTACCATCTTTCTTCTTCACAAACAGAATCGGTGCACCCCAAGGTGACACACTAGGCCTAATAAACCCCTTTTCAAGGAGTTCCTGAAGTTGCTCTTTCAATTCTTTTAACTCAGCTGGTGCCATACGATACGGAGAAATAGAAATGGGCTGAGTGCCCTGCACCAAGGCAATACTGAAATCAATATCCCTGTCGGGTGGCATACCTGGCAGGTCTGCTGGAAATACATCTGAAAAGTCTCGCACGACCGGTACTGAATCAATAATAGGAGTATCAACGTCAACATCTCTCACAAAGGCCAATATGACAAATATCCCTTTCCAACCATACGTTGGGCCTTCAAATAAGAAATTACCCTGATAGGAACAAATTTTAGAGAACCTCTCCATTCAACCTTTGGCAACCCCGGCATCGTCAACGTCACCGTTTTTGCGTGAAAGTCCAGAATAGCATGACATGGATACAACCAATCCATTCCCAGGATTACATCGAAATCAACCATACCGAGTAATAAGAGATCAACTCTAGTCTCCAGTCCCCCAATAGTTACCACACACGACCGATACACACGGTCCACAGTAATAATATCGCCCACCGGTGTAGATACACAAACAGATGAAACTAAGGACTCACAGGGCATATCCCAATAATGAGCAAAATACGACGATATATATGAATAAATGGAACCAGGGTCAAATAATATAGAAGCCTCCCTGTGGCACACTGAAACAATACCTGTGATCACTGCATCTGAGGCAACAACATCTGACCTAGTAGGAAAAGCATAGAATCGGGCCTGACCAGCCTCCCCTTCTTGGGCGACCCCTAGCTGCCTGACCCCCACCCCGTGCTGGATGGGCGGGTGGTGGAACTGCTGGTGCTGGTGCCGTCAGTCGAGGACTCTATTGTGGAGCCCCAATCAACAGCCTAGGACACTCTCTCTTGAAATGACCAATTCTCCACACTCGAAACAACCCCTCCTCCGACGGAGCTGCTGATCCTGATAACCCGAGGAATTACCCGCAGAAGACTGAGTGCACGAGGCATGATGAGAACTCTGCGCTGGTAGTGCACTGAATGAAGACTAGCCTGTGTGAGCACTGTAAGAACCGTGGCTAGCTGATGCACCACAATGAGCTGGACGACCCGTCTGAGTGTGTCTGTAAGAACGAACCCTACCGCGTTAAAAAGGACCCCCTGAAGGAACACTGCTATAATCACCTGGACCACGAGGCCTCTTAGCCTCTCTCTCTCTCTCTCCACGTTCCTGTCTACAAACCATCTCTATCTCCCAAGCAATTTCAACTACCTCATTAAAAGTAGCACCGGATACTCTCTCCCTAGTCATAAGTAACCGCAACTGATATATGAGTCCATCAATGAACCTCCTAATCCTCTCCCTATCAGTGGGAACCAACCAGACTGCATGACGAGCCAACTCAAAAGATCTCATCTCGTACTGCATCACAGACATGCTATCCTGACGTAACTGCTCAAATTGTATGCGTAGCTCCTCTCTACGAGATTGCGGCACGAACTTCTCCAAAAATAGAATGGAGAATTCCTTCCATATAAGTGGCACTTCACCAACTGGTCTGCGCCTCTCATAAGCCTCCCAGCATCTGAAGACAGCCCCAGAAAACTGAAAAGTAGTGAACGAGACCCTAGTGGTCTCCAGAATACCCGCTGTCCGAAGCATCCGCTGACACCTATCCAGAAAACCCTGAGCACCCTCTAACTCAATACCGCTAAATGGTGGAGGTATAAGCCTCTCAAATCTCTCAAGTCTCCTCTGCTCATCATCTTCCATAACAGGAACTACCCAGGCCTAAGCAGCTGCAGCCGGCTGGGCTGGTAGTGCCCCCGGTATCTGAAGTCCCTGTACTACCTGGTGTGGAGTACGGGCACCAGAGGTATGAGTACCTCCCTCAGCCTGAGAAGTGGCAGGTGCGGCCTGAGCTGAAACCAACTGAGCAAGACTAGTGCAAGCTGCCAATATCTGGGCCAAAGTTTCCTGAAGGCCTGGAATCTCAAAAGGCATAGCTGGTGCCTGAGCTGGTCCTGTCGGCTCAGCTATATCTGGAATCTGCTCCTGAGCTGGAGCACCCAGTGGTATTACAGGTGCTGGCCCAACTGTGGTACGAGCTACACCTCGACCTCTACCTCGGCCCCGGCCTCTACCACGACCCCGGGCCTCCCACGGCCCTAACTGGCGGCACTGATGGCTGATCGTCCGATCCGGTAGTACGTGTCCTCACCATCTGTGAGAGAATAGAATAACAGAAATTTAGTTTCCAGAATCAACAAATTTGCACGACAGTATACAAGAAAGTGAAATTTTCCTAAAGGTTCTGCTGCCTCTCGAAGATAAGTACAGACGTCTCCGTACCGATCCGCAAGACTCTACTAAACCTGCTCATGACTCGTGGGACCTATGTAACCTAGGCTGTGATACCAACTTGTCACGGCCCAAAATTCCAACCTGTCGTGATGGCGCCTATCTCAATACTAGGCAAGCCGATAATCTCCATAAACCACAATTTCTCTTTAAGTTTGAAAATATAATATTTAAATACAATACAAAATCTCACAAATACTAATGCGAACACTCCCCAAAACCTGGTGTCACTGACTACATGAGCATCTAATATAAATACAAGTCTGGAAAATACGGTCTATGATAATATGAGGCCAAATATAGTAACAAGGAGATAGGGAAAGAGAGACAAGGTCTGCAAAACATGGCAGCTTCCTCTGAATCTCCGAAAATTCAACTGTGCAAGAGAATCAACACCCGCTATGTCCGGAAATACCTGGATCTGCACACGAAGTGCAGGGTGTAGTATGAGTACAACTAACTCAGCAAGTAACAATAATAAATAAGGAACTGAAGATAATGACGAGCTACATAACTACAGTTCATTTTCAGTAATTCCAGCAGAGAGTAGACATGCTTTCAATTCCAAAAGTTTAAGTCAAATCAATTTTATACAGTCCAAGTTCATGTAATCCGGATATAAAATCTTTCAGAGTATTTCACATCAATGACATATAGCAACTAAGTGCAACAACAAATGAAAAGCAAGTACAACCTCTCAGGAAACAGATACTCAACTCGTCACAACAGCTCATCCACTCAGCTCTCATCCCTCAGCACTCTCACTCAATGGGTACCCGCGCTCACTGGGGGTGTACAGACTCCAGAGGGGCTTCTACATCCCAAGCGCTATAATCTGCACGGCCAACTCACATGCTGCACGGACAACGCACGTGCCATAGTATCAATATATGGATCCGCACGGCCAACTCACGTGCTGCACGGACAACTCACGTGCTATAGTATCAATATCTGGATCCGCACGGCCAACTCACGTGCTGCACGGACAACTCACGTGCTATAATATAATATCTCACAATCAGGCCCTCGGCCTCACTCAGTCACAAATCTCTCCAGACTCTCGGGCTTTCAATAATCATGAAATCAGCCCAAACAACAATGAACAATAGAGACTGAGATAAAATAAATAAGTAAACTATGACTGAGTATAAAACAACAATTAAGTAGATAGTTCAACATATACAAGACCTCTGTGGGTCCCAACAGTACCAACATGTAGCCTAAACATGGTATATAACATAATTTGCAGTCAAATCTTTATAACATATAGAGAGCATATAGCTAGCAACAAGTTATACAACTTTACAGTTTCACAGAATGGACCAAGTCCCAATTCCTACGGTGCACTCCCATACGCCCGTCACTTAGCATGTGCGTCACCTCCAAAATACTCACATAATCCAATAAATCCGGGGTTTCATACATTCAGGACCAGATTTAAAACTGTTACTTACCTCAAACCGTAAAATTCTTTATTCTGCAATGGAGTTTCCTCGTGAATTGGCCTCCAAACGCCTCGAATCTAGCCACAAATAATTCGATTCAGTCAACAAAATTTATTGGAATTAATTCCATAAGAAAATGTTAATTTTTCGTAAAAATCCGAAATTTAGCTCAAACATTGGCCGTGGGGCCCACATCTCTGAACCCGACAAAAGTTACAAAATTTGAAAGCCCATTCAACCACGAGTCTAACCATACCAATTTTACCAAAATTCGACCTCAACTCGACCCTCAAATCTTCAATTTAATCCAAGAGGGTTTTCTAAATTTTCCAACTTGATTTACCTAATAAATGATAAAAACAGCCATGAATTCGGGTAATTTAACCAATATTGAGTTAAGAACACTTACCCCATTATTTTCCTTGAAACACTACCGAAAATCGCTTCTTCCCGAGCTCAAATTCGTCAAAAATGGGAAATGGGACTAAGTCTCATTTTCAGAACTTAAACTCTCTGCCCAGACATTTGCTCTACGCGATCGCGGACAAACATACGCGATCGCGATGCACAATTTTCCACTGCCCAGAAAAGACCTAACGCGATCGTGGACTTTCCCACGTGATTGCAATGCACAACATCATAGGCCTACGCGATCGCGGACTGGTCCACACGATCGCGAAGCACAAAATACGTGACTTCTATTTCCGCTCCACTTACTCTACGCGAACGCGACCTTCTTCACGAGTTCGCGAGTCATAAAATCTCAAAGCTACGCGATCGCATCCCTCTTCACGCGACCGCGAAGCACAAAACTCAGCATCCCTTAATTAACCTTACGCAATCGCGGATATCCCCACGCGATCGCGAAACACAAAACCTCTACTGACCAACTAAGCCTACGCGATCGCAGACGCATTCACGCAATTGCGTATAAGGAAATCAGATATAGATATCAGAAATTTCCAGTAGCTGTTTAAGTCCAGATCTTGATGATGTTACACCAATCAAAACTACCGGCCGAGTCGTTACACCAATCAACCAAGGTAAGTTGTTAATGATGTTTTGGGTTGATTATTACTCAATATACATGAGTTCTAACAGCATTCTTACATTCAAATACTAGATTTCTTCATCAAATCCTCAAGAACACAAAAATCATCAAAGTTGTGATTTTTCAAGATTGATCTACTAGAGGTAATTATAATGCTTCAAACTCGTTTATTATCAGTAGTTAGAAGTATTTGAAGAATTTGTTACAAGTTTTAATGGTTGAAAGATTGGATTATAAAACTCTAGTTCATGGCATAAATCGTACTTTTGAGAAAATAAGAGAGAATATGAATGGTAATCTTGACGATGAAATTTATGAATACAATGAACCTATGGAATTATTTGTTAGCAAAAGATGGAAGTGATCAACTAAGTAATCACCCAAATTGTATATTTTGCAAGTGTTGATTATGGAATACGATGAATAATAACTTGATGGCAAGGGACAATTGATGTAGTATCATTAATGACTTTGAATGGGTATTAAAACATAAGAATGAAGTTGAATAGTCTAGCATGTAAAACTATTTGGCGATTTGAGTTGTTGGAGGTTTATAGCCAACTTGTGAGCCATATATGGATGTTGATCAATATCTTAAGTCATATTTTGATGTAATTAGGATATCTAATTGTAGATATTGACCTGTTGGTGATGTTGAACATTTAAATCAACATTGGAATGATGGAGGAGGATTAAAAGCTTGTGAATGTTAATAAAGCAAAAGCGAGGTAAGTTGATTAAAATTTACTCTTCTTGAGGGGCTTTCTCTAAAAGTATGTTTCGAGTTAATGCTTAACTTGTTTGCAAATGTGCTTTCGTCCTTGTAGGGACAAACAAGTACGGATGTCTCCATGTACTAGAATATTATGTTGCATATGTAGTGTCATGCCGTTTTATAAAATTTTATTTTAAATCTTGTTGGAAAAGTGACACTTAAGGTAAATGTTATAAGTTTGTATCAAAACTTACGTATTGACAAGAGTATACATATTTGAGTGCTAAAGATAAGTTTTCATAGAAAGTATTTCTTTTGAAAATTGACAAACAGAATAGCACTTGTGGTAATTTTTGTTCAAATGATTTAGATTTACTACAAATGCTACGATTTGATAAAAATAGATCCTTTGAGTATACTATGCTATGAATTTAATTTTGAAGTATCAAATGTTTTGGGAGTTACTTGTGTTCACCGAAATTGACTTCGGATATATCGTGTTCATTGTTATGAAACTATACATGCCGGTGTAGGCGTAGATGGCCACTTTGTGGTATAGACTACGGTAGAGTGCTCTCCCGCGAGAGAGTACTCTTTTGTGCTATTATTAGTATGGCTGAGTCGATTCGTACGGCACTACGATGAAACGACCTGAGCAAGTAGGGTATATGATACTTTCCGCTAGGTACATAACCTAGTTGACCTTCTTATGTCGGTGATGGTATAGTACTCCTAGTGAAAGGTAAGGATGATTTCCTTATGTTTAGGCCTAAGGAGCCTAAAGTGATTTCGATGACTTAAAGCAAATGGGATGATTTTGTACGATTTTATCCAAAATCTTGGATTGATGTAAATATTTTAAAATTTTATATTGTGGGTTATATCTCACTTGGTTGTTATTTAAAATAACAAGGGTCGTGAATTGATAAAAAAATTTATCGTTTTATATCATATATTGGTGCATTGTTTTTATAAAGTTTGTCCCAAGAACTTAAGTAGAGAGAGTCTATGACACTTATTGAGTACCGTTGTGGTGTACTAAGCCGTTAGGGGCCCCCCTCCAGGGCCCTACTTACTTTACATGTTTCAGGATGATGTATGATACGTGGCATGTGGTCAGGCCAGGATGACTCTCTTTCTGAGGTATTATGAAGCACCACTTTTATTTCTTTGTAGCTATCATGTTCTTCCTTATTTTATTTTGTTGAAACTACTCCAACCATTGATTCTATTCTTTGGTATAGAGGCTCCATCGATAGTTGTGAAAGGTTGTAATAACGGGGTTGTACACGACATACATGAAAGTATATTTATTTTACTTAGTCTCATTGTTATTATCATGAAAGATATCATGTGTGATTTTGAATTGGAAAATATTTTATCATTTAACTTGAAAAATGTATATGATTTTCAAGGAGCTTCCGCAGTTAAATTGGTTTTCATGCATATGATTTTGGTGCATCACATGGTTTAGTTCGCTCGGGTCGGGTAGTGTGTCGGGTGTCGGTCACGTGAATGTTGGGTCGTGACAGTAAGCCTAACAATTATGTGGAATAACTGTATATAAGGCTAAAACTCAACCTCAACCTCTAAAATAAATAAGAACTGCGATTCAAAATAGTTACAAATCCCATAACCCGGTAGAAATAAGACACAAGCTCTAAAGTGAAAATGCTAAGTATCTCTATATATCAGAGTCGAATAAAAATAAGGAAAACAACATAATAAAGATAGAGGGGGACTCCGAGGTCTGCGGACGTTGGCAGATGTACCTTGAAGTCTCCACGTACGAGCTATCTCACTGGTACCTAGTCTGGTAAGCAGTATCTGGATCTGCACAAAAAGATATGCAGAAGTGTAGTATGAGTACACCATAACGGTACCCAGTAAGTACCAAGTCTAACCTCAGTAGAGTAGTGACGAGATCAGCTCAGGGCCCTACTGGAAATAATAGGAAACAAGGCAGAAGATATAATAATATAATGAAATGACTGAGAATTGAACAATAAGAAATTACAGAAAGATAACAACACAGCAAATAAAGGTAAACAATACGGGCATTCCCGAGGTACCACCTCGTAGTCCCAAAAGTAAATACACAATAGAGGCACTTCCAAGGTACCGCCTCGTAGTCCCAAAAGTAAATATGCAACACGGGCGTTCCCGAGGTACAGACTCGTAGTCCCAAAAGTAAATATGCAACAACGGCGCTCCCGAGGTACTGCCTCGTAGTCCCAAAAGTAAATACACAACAGGGGCGCTCCCGAGCTACCGCCTCGTAGTCCCAAAAGTAAATACATAACAGGGGCGCTCCCGAGGTACCGCCTCATAGTCCCAAAAGTAAATACACAATAGGGGCACTTCTGAGGTATCTCCTCGTAGTCCCAAAACTAAATATGCCACAGATAACCAATGGGACAATGAAATTACAGCAAGGAATCCTACAGTTAAATACTGAATACAAGATCAAGGAAGCAGGAAATACAACTAAGCATGTTGCACAAATTGCAAGTAAGAGATAAGACACGTAGACATGCGACATTAGGCTAAACATGATGACTACACATGCTAGAGTAACTCAATTATGGAATTAAAAAGGAAACTACTTAGAAAGAACCGGATTTTTAACATTTAACCCACACTCGTCACTTCGTGTACATGGCCTTCACGTATTGCAAATACTATAACAGTACCAAAACCTAAGGGGAGTTTCCCCCACATAAGGTTAGACAAGTCACTTACCTCAAATCTCGCTCAATCAATCAATAAGAATGCCTTTTCCTCGACTTTTCAACTCCGATCTGCTCGAATCTAGCAAAAATAATTACATACTACAAATATAACTATAAAAAACTAATTTAAATAATAAATCTACGACTTTAGCAAAGAATTGAAAAATCGCCCCAAAAAGTCGACCCGGGCCCATGTCTTAAAACCCAGCCAAAATCACAAACTCCGAACATTCATTTGATAACGAGTCCAACCATATAAAAATTACTCAAATACGACCTCATTTGGCCTTTCAAAACCCAAAAATTCGGTGTAAAAACATTCACCATTTCCCCCCAAATTTCTCAACCCAAATCTTTAATTAAATGAAGCAATTAATGATAGATTAGGGGAGATTAATAAAACATGAATCAAGATTCCTTATTCAAATGTTTCCTCTGAAAATCCCTCAACATTTTGCCTCAATCCGAGCTCTCTAGGTCCAAAAATAGAGAATGAAATCAAGCCCTCGAACTTATGCCTTTTCTGCCCAGTTAAACTGCTTTTGCGAAGCCATAGCCTCATCTGCGGCTCTGCACCTGCGGAATTTCCATCGCAAGTGCTGTCCACACTAAGGTCCCGCACTTTCCCCTTCTACGGACTAAATGCACATCTGCGCTTCTGCTCCTGCGGGCATAGGAGCGCTTCTGCGCATGCTCCTTCGGATCATGTCTGCGATCACTAGGCCTTCCTGGCCTTGCCGCTTCTGCGATCGAACCTCCACATCTGCGCGTCTCACCTCGCAACTGTGATCCCAGCTGGGCCAAGCCAACTTCAAACCTGTGACCAAATGCTCGCTTTTGCGAGTCCGCACCTGTGGACAACCTCATCGCAGGTGCGATGACACCAGAAGCTGGGAGCTTCAGTATTTTCACAAGTCCAATATTATTCCGGATTCAATCCGAACCACACCCAGGGCCCCCGAGACCCTGTTCGAATATACCAACAAGTCTTAAAACATCATACAGACTTAGTCGAGCCTTTATATCACATCAAACAATGCTTAAAACATGAATTGCACATCGATTCAAGCCCAATGAACTTTAGAACTTCTAACTTCTACATTCGACGCCGAAACCTATCAAATCAAGTCTGATTGACCTCAAATTTTGCACACAAGTCACAATTGGCATTATGGACCTATTCCAACTTCTGAATAATCCGACCCTAATATCAAAAATTTCACTCCTTGTCAAACTTTCCAAGAATCATCCAATTTTTAACTTTCGCCAATTAACACTGAAATAACCTACGGACCTCTAAATCAACATCTGAACACGCTCTTTCACGACCCAAAATCTATTAAAGGTCGCGATGGCGCCGGACACTGCTGTCAAGCAAGTCAAAAATAAATACTTAATTTGGTTCTCATTTTAATATTTTTTGAAATCATATTTCCTTCAATTAAATAGTAAAATATGGAATTTACAGAGTAAATAATAATATTTTTAACAATTTCAATACAGGACAACCCATAATCACCCTAAAACCCGGTGTCACAAGTGCATGAGCCTCAACTAGGAATGTAAAATAAAATACAACATCTGTCCGGAATACAAATTTGGACAGGAGAAATATAAATACTCTGAAGGAGACTCTGTTGGCTGCGGATCGTAGTATGAATGCAACTCACCTATATCCCCACCATAACCGTTCCTCTGCGCCCACAAGGTCACTAGACATATATATACCTGCACAAAATGTGCAGTAAGTGTAGTATGAGTATGTAAATCAATGCGTACCCAGTAAGTATCCCGCCTAACCTCAAAGAAGTAGTGACGAGGGGTCAACTCTGACACTTACTAAGGTCTAACAATAAGATACTGATTTTATAATTAAGCGTGGATTGTATAGAACGGCTGTAACTCAATAACATAAAGTAAGTAAATAATTATTTTTTTAATAGGAACTTTCCAAATTTATTTTCGTCATTTAACATTTTTGTATCTCGGGCCAATGAAAGCAATATCAATCATTATCAATTCCAAAGATATATCATGCGCAAATCATGCTGAGGTCATACGGCCCGATCAAATATAAATATTTAAAATGTGCACTGCCGAGGGTCGAACGATGCGAACCATAGATGCATCTATATACTACCGAGGCGTTCGGCCCGCTCCACAAAAAGAGAAAATACATTAATAAACAATTCAAGATTTATTAAGGGGCAATTATTCCAAGAATTTCAAATTCTCATTTAACGGTCAAGTAAATGAAGTTTAACCTTTTTACAATTCCTTTATCGAGTTTCTAAATATTTTAAACAATTAAATTAACAAGTAGGGCGCAAACACAAAATGATGTGGGTCCTAGACTACACGGACATAAGCATAGTAGTAGCTACGCACGGACTCTCATCACCTCGTGCGTACGTAGCCCCCACAAATATAAATACATAATGATTTGATTCACCTATGGGGTTAATTCCATCTTACAAGGTTAGAAAGGAGACTTACCTCGCTCCGAAATTCCATAACCGGCTCCAAAGCCTTTCCAACAACCCAAACCAATGCCCATCGCTCAAAAACTAGTCAATAAAGGTCAAATCCATAAATATATACTCTAATACTCATAATAATTCAATTTACGACAAATTCCCAACTCCACTCGAAAAGTCCATAAAAATCACCCTCAGGCCCACGTGCCCGGATTCCAAAAATTTTCGAAGATAAACTTTACCCATAATACCACGAACTCAAATATATAATTTATTCCAAATTTCATGTCCAATTTCGTGGTCAAAATCCAAAAATATCAATTTCTAGGTTTTTCTTCAAAATCCCAAATTTCCACAAAATTTCAAGTCTAAATCCTTATATAATCCGAGTATTTAACTTGCAATAGGTGGGAATCACTTACCTTGACTTAGATAACGAAAATCTCTTTTCCAAGAGCTCCAAAAATCGCCCAACCAAATGAAAAATGGAGGAAAATGGCCAAATCCCGTATTTTAAAATCCTCACTGCCCAGGCGACCCTTCTTCGCGAACGCGGCACATCCCTCGCGTTCGCGAGGCTCAACAACCTCACCCCCAGGATTCTCTCTTCGTGTTCGCGACACTCTGATCGCGTTCGCGAAGGCCAGCTACCCAGACCCCTCGCGTTCGCGTTCGCGTTCCCTTCTACGCGTTCGCGTAGGCCAAATGGCCTTAGGCCCATCTCCCCCTTTCTTCTTCGCGTTCGCGTCGCCTTGGCCGCGTTCGCGAAGGTTTGCCCAGATACTGCCTCACGTTCACGTCCACTGCCTCGCGTTCGTGAAGGCCAAATCCAAGCAGCCTCAAAGTTCCTCTTCGCGAACGCGGGAAACCAGATACTAGCAACAGCAGTTCCAAAACAGCTCAAATTGATCCGAAACCACCCCGAAACACACCCGAGGTCCCCGGGACCCCGTCCAATCACATCAACCAGTCACATAACATAACACAGACCTACTTGAGGCCTCAAATCATATCAAACATCACCAAAATCATGAATCGCACCCAAACTCAAGCTTAATGAACTTTAGAACTTCAAACTTCTACATTCGATGCCGAAACCTATCAAATCACGTCCGATTGACCTCAAATTTTGCACACAAGTCATAAATGACATTACGGACCTAGTCCAACTTCCGGAATCGGAATCCGATATTAAAAAGTCCACTCCTGGTCAAACTTTCCAAAAACCTTCAAATTTTCATTTTTCGCCAAATGACCCCGAAACGACCTACGGACCACTAAATCCACTTCCGGACGCGCCCCTAAGTCCAGAATCACCATACAGAGCTATTCCCAGGCTCGGAATCCTAATCGGACATCGATAACATTGAAATGCACTTCAACCCAAATTTATAAAATCCTTCCAAAATGCCAACTTTTCACAATAGGTGCCGAAACGCTCCCTGGTCATCCAAAACCCGATCTGGACATACGCCCAAGTCCAAAACCATCATACGAACATGTTGGAACCATAAAATCTCAATTCCTAGGTCGTTTACTCAAAATCACACCTTAGTCAATTCCTCCAACTTAAAGCTTCCGAAATTAGAATTTTCTTTCAAAATCAACTCCGAACTTCCCGAAATTCAATTCCGACCACACGCACAAGTCATAATACCTGAAGTAAAGCTACTCAAGGCCTCAAACCGCCGAACGACGCGCTGGAGCTCAAAACGACTGGTCGGGTCGTTACATTCTCTCCCACTTAAACATACGTTCGTCCTCGAACGTGTTAGGAACTGCTCTGGAGTTGTCTGAAATCATTGTTTAATACCTCGTGCACCTACCCGTGCTGCCACAACCTAGTTGAGCACATTTTCTCAAGAAAGCCTAAACATCCTCCCTTTTATCTAGTCAACTAAGCCTTAGAGCCAAATTTCAACTTCTGAAATTCTCTACTAGGTCTGTTTCCAACATACGAACACCGTATCCATCACTACATGATGTACCAACACATGATAGTATACCCTTACTGAATTCTTACCATGCACCGTGTAACTTATTTGCCTAAGGCAATCTTTCCAAGGCACAACAACTAAAATTTTCACTGTCCCAAAGCCCATGGTGTACCTCATGACCAATTAAGCCTTGCTTTAACTCTCGCAATACTACCACGATAGAGAAGATGTGTAGAACTCATAACTACCTACCGAATCACAATTTATGGAGTCTCTCCTCCCGATAAAAACCATTACCTCATTCTGGACTGAATAACAATATTTACTCTTTATATGCTTCATATAAATCTGATCACACTGATCCCAAGTCCAATAATCTCGTCTCACAAGTACAAGCTGCTTAGACAATAAGCCATCTCATACACTACCAAAAATCTCGTATGATGCCACAATGTGCCAACAAGCTACAAACTCGAATGTGATACATAAGGAAAAATGAACTCTAGATATAACTACTCAACCCACGCAACTTATTAAACAACCGAAAGGATGTTATGAACCTTCCTCAGGAAATGAGAAGCAAAACATGCAATAATAGATATGGGATACTGTACTCAACATCACACTATTGTGGCATTCAACCCGATCCAACCATGATACCATGGCGGCGTGCAACCCGATCCAACCATGATACCCGTGGCGGCATGCCACCCGATCCAAACAACATATCCGTGGTGGCGTGCCATCCGATCCACACATAATAATCTAAAGAAAATACACCTCGATCAGTAACGCTCATACTCACAAAATACCCGAATATCAACCATAAGCACGCCAAGTGCATATGCATCTCTAGAACCATCCTGCCCATATAACACCACCTTTATGCGGGACCTCAACACATTGTACAAATAATCAAGTCATCTCACAACTCACATGACATAATAGAGTATTATATGAAGTAGCTGATGACGAAAATAACATCCAACGCCCGAATACTCCTCCATAAGGAATGCTATGCTGAATGAACACACCCAGGCTAGTGTAGAGTACACATCCACATTTGGACCTATCAACGGACCCCAAACCGATTCTGATCATATCATGCTTAGGAAAATACCCTCTCAAGGATCCACAATGACCTTTCTCTTATGACACAAAATAATAACAGTCGAATCCGGAACAAACTCCCATAATTCACAATCAACCGAATATAACGCCTTTCAGGCCTAAACTCTCACATTAACGATAGTACCAAAATCTCCATACTTGGTTTAAATATTTAATCAATCAACTGACTACATGTTACACTTATAAAATATTCCCGTGGGATACGCTCCCATGACCTTCTGCACTAGGTAACAAGTCTGCACATCCATACCACCGGCCACACTAATGCTATAAAACAAATTGAGAAGCCACAAATCAGTACACAAAGCCTCTTACATAGGACACCGATCTTAGGTGACGCTAAAGACAATACCAGCTGATTCTAACCATCTGAATTCTTCCTTGATCATCCGAGCTCGTGACATTCTTGTCAACACCAAACCGCAACCTTGATCCTCAGCTCCCAATTCCCCATGCCGCTCACTGCACCTAACATGCCAATACGTGAGAGTACCAGAATTCCCTAATAACCCGTGACCCACTAATAGGATAAACACTTCATCATATAGAAACATTTTACTTAACTCATTTCAATAGAACCATTGCAATACGCAACTAAATTCCCAAACCGCAGAAAATACAATCTCATGTCGTGATCTAAACTGTCATAACTCTTTCGGAAATCCCTTTACATAACAAAGCCATACGAATCGAATACCTCCCAAATCAACCAAGTTGGGGTGGCACTCAAGCCCAAGTTTACAACCACAAACTACATGTATAACTTCACGCTAGAGAAACTGGCCACTACCATAACCGTGTTGATTCAACCATTACCAACCGAGCCACTTCTTCTAATTTACTCGGGACTTGCCCTAGAAATAATGATAGCTCCATTCAAAACATCATGAACCCAAATCCGCACTCATCCTGAGTGACCTTATTTCATGAGACCACGTTGTCTCCAAAACCCATGAACCATCTCATACCCTCCTTATGAGCATATTCGCATCTTCAATTGGTACACCCATTCTGAAAATTCTTCCATAAATCCGAAGTTATTTTCTCCCATTCCTCCGATGTTGCACCGCAGACTGTAGACAACATAGAACATTCCAAGTCCCATTTTCCATAATCCGCTGCCAAAACTCGATACTTAACCATTCCACGGACTCGAAATCCTTAGGCACCGCACTTTGAATTTTTGAACCCACTAGAACCATTGTTGAGAGTCACCCACACTAACTTGTCCCCGAATATAATCAAACTCTAAGGCTCTGCTAGCACATGAACACCCTCTCGAAGAAGCAACCAGTTGAATTCCTTTCCTTATACATCACATCCACACGTAGCATGGACTCTGAGTCTACCTAAGACCTTAACATGAACCGATAAGGCCAAAGATAACACACATTCCTCAAATCCTTTACTCAAGTTACCATTGATGTTTTCTTTCCTTAGTCGTAATAACCCATCAATACACCGATAACCATAAACCGCACAAGTTGACAACTACATAATTCAATCATAGACGGTGGGGCTCTCCTACTTAGCTTGAAGCTAATATTACATAACCCTGGGACCCGCCAAGGTTCCTCCTTCCCCATTGACATCAGCTAAAAGTCCTATAACGCATTCCAAACTCGAAGTCATGTTGCATCCAAATAAAATTCATGGTCCTAGTCACTACCCATCACGATTACCAAATTGCTCTAAGCTTCCCTTAAGGCGTGTGGCTATCCTACCACATAACCTATATGCTACTCTGCCACCCTCCCACTTTGGACAAACCCTCTCCCTTAGGAAACTCTTCGACTTCTACTTTTCACACTTGACCTCTTGACAATTCAACACCGCAAGACACCTCCCACATGTCCTTCATCGTCCTTCGCTACCCAATTGTTGCTCCAAACCCGCATCCATCACTGTAACATCCGAACACATGAGTCGCCACCAACTCTAAATCTCTTAGAAGATCATCTTTCTCGATCCATCAATACTAGAAGTACCAATTTGATTCTGGAATCGCTACACTCCATTATCTCTGACAACCGCATCGCAGGCACCATATAGACGAACCTTAACGCGTTCAACACGGACGACGACACCACATCACAGATGAAAATTCCACCACACTCGAAAATACCAAGTCTCGCCACTCCATCAACCCAAACCTGAACATTCTCAGTTTATTTGCCTTTCCTCCGCCAGAAATAAAATATTGAATCTCTGAATCATGCACTGAGTAAAACCTCCTTTCAAGTTATTCACTGCCTCGATGCATAGGCAAGCGTCGTACCATTACACAAATACTGTGCGATAGCAACACACGAATTGTCATAACAATCAATGCCAAATCTCAAAACCTTAGATAATACTGATATTGAGCTGAAACGACAGAACGGCCTTCCGAAAGGCGACGACTCTAGCCCAATCAAATACGCAGGTAGAAACATCCTGCACCACATCTGTAGTACCAATACAATTCCTCGATTCCCAATCTATAACAAGCGCTTCACGTCGCATAAGATCGAATAGGAAAGAAATAAAGGTAAAAGCCTCAAAAGAATCAATTCGCACGATGAGAAATCAAGAAGGGAAGTGCTCCTAACAACTCTGTAGCCTCTGGAAGATAAGTACAGACGTCTCCGTACCGATCCGCAAGATTCTACTAGACTCGCTCATGACTCGTGAGACCTAAGTGAACCTAGCGCTCTGATACCATATTGTCACGATCCAAAATCCATTAAAGGTCGTGATGGTGCCAGACACCGCTGTCAGGAAAGCCAAAAATAAATAATTAATTTGGTTCTCATTTTAACATTGTTTGAAATCATATTTCCTTCATTTAAATAGTAAAAGATGGAATTTACAGAGTAAATAATAATATTTTTAACAATTTCAATACAGGACAACCCACAATCACCCCAAAACCCAGTGTCACAAGTGCATGAGCCTCAACTAGGAATGTAAAATAAAATATAACATTTGTCCGGAATACAAATTTGGACAGGAGAAATATAAATACTCTGAAGGAGACTCTGCTGGCTGCAGATCGTAGTATGAATGCAGCTCACCTAAGTTCCCGCCATAACCGTGCCTCTGCGCCCACAAGGTCACTAGACATATATGTACCTGCACAAAATGTGTATCAAGTGTAGTATGAGTACGTAAATCAATGCACACCTAGTAAGTATCCTACCTAACCTCGAAGAAGTAGTGACGAGGGTTGACTCCGACACTTACTAAGGGATAACAATAAGATACCGATATTATAATTAAGTGTGGATTGTATAGAACGACAATAACTCAATAACATGAAGTAAGTAAATAATTCTTTTGTTAATAGGAACTTTCCAAATTTATTTTCGTCATTTAACATTTTTGTATCTCGGGCCAATGAAAGCAATATCAATTATTATCAATTCCAAAGATATATCATGGTTAAATCATGTCGAGGTCGTACAGCCCGATCAAATATAAATATTTAAACTGTGCACTGTCGAGGGTCGAACGGTGCGATCCATAGATGCATCTATATGCCACTGAGGCATTCATCCCACTCCACAAAAAGAGAAAATACATTAAACAACCAATTCAAGATTTATTAAGGGGCAAATATTCCAAGAATTTCAAATTCTCATTTAACGGTCAAGTAAATGAAGTTTAACCTTTTTACAATTCCTATATCAAATTTCTAAATGTTTTAAACAATTAAATTAACAAGTAGGGCGCAAACATCGCAAGTACAACATGATATTGGTCCATAGACTACTCGGACCTAAGCATAATAGCAGCTACGCACGGACTCTAGTCACCTCGTGCGTACGTAGCCCCCACAAATTGAAACACATAATGATTTGATTCACCTATGGGGTTAATTCCCTCTTACAAGGTTAGAAAGGAGACTTACCTCGCTCCGAAGTTCCATAACCGGCTCCAAAGCCTTTCCAACAACTCAAACCAATGCTCATCGCTCCAAAACTAGTCGATAAAGGTGAAAATCCATAAATATATACTCTAATACTCATAATAATTCAATTTACGATAAATTCCCAACTCCGCTCGAAAAGTCGATAAAAATCACCCTCAGGCCCACGTGCCCGGATTTCGAAAATTTTCGAAGATAAACTTTACCCATAACACCACAAACTCAAATATATAATTTATTCCAAATTCTATGTCTAATTTCGTGGTCAAAATCCAAAAATACCAATTTCTAAGTTTTTCTTCAAAATCCCAAATTTCCACAAATTGTCAAGTCTAAATCCTTATATAATCTGAGTATTTAACTTGCAATAAGTGGGAATCACTTACCTTGACATAGATGACGAAAATATCCCTTCCAAGAGCTCCAAAAATCACCCAACCAAATAAAAAATGGAGGAAAATGGCCAAATCCCGTCTTTCAAAAACCTCACTGCCCAGGAGACCCTTCTTTGTGAACGCGGCACATCCCTCGCATTCGTGAGGCTCAATAACCTCATGCCTAGAATTCTCTGATCGCGTTCGCGACACTATGATCGCGTTCGCGAAGGCCAGCTACCCAGACCCCTCGCATTCGCGTTCCCTTCTTTGCATTCGCGTAGGCCAAATGGCCTTAGGCCCATCTCCCCCTTTCTTCTTCGCGTTTCCGTCGCCTTGGCCGTGTTCGCGAAGGCTTGCCCAACTACTGCCTCGCGTTCGCGTTCACGTCCACTGCCTCACGTTCGCGAAGGATAAATCCCAGCAGCCTCAAAATTCCTCTTCACGGATGCGGGACTCCCTTCGCGTTCGCGAAGAAGGAAACCAGATACCAACAACAACAGTTCCAAAACAGCTCAAATTGATCCGAAACCATCCCGAAGCACACCCGTGGTCCCCGGGACCCCGTGCAATCACACCAACCAGTCCCATAACATAACACGGACCTGCCCGAGGCCTCAAATCACATCAAACATCACCAAAATCATGAATCGCATCCCATTTCAGGCTTAATAAACTTTAGAACTTCAAACTTCTACATTTGATGTCGAAACCTATCAAATCACGTCCGATTGACTTCAAATTTTGCACACAAGTCATAATTGACATTACGGACCTAGTCCAACTTTTGGAATCGGAATCCGACCCCGATATCAAAAAGTCCACTCCTGGTCAAACTTTCCTAAAACCTTCGAATTTCCATTTTTCGCCAAATGACCCCGAAATGACCTACGGACTTCCAATTACATTTTCGGATGCGTCCCTAAGTCCATAATCACCATACGGAGCTATTCCTAGGCTAGGAATCCCAATCGGACATCAATAACATTAAAATGTACTTCAACCCAAATTTATGAAATCCTTCCAAAATACCAACTTTCCACAATAGGCGCTGAAACGCTCCCGGTTCATCCAAAACCCGATCCGAACATACGCTCAAGTCCAAAACCATCATACGAACCTGTTGGAACCTTCAAATCCCAATTTTGAGGTCGTTTACTCAAAATCACACCTTAGTCAATTCCTCCAACTTAAGGCTTACAAAATTAGAATTTTCTTTCCAAATCAACTCTGAACTTCCCAAAATTCAATTCCGACCATGCGCACAAGTCATAATACCTGAAGTGAAACTACTCAAGGCCTCAAACCGCGGAACAATGTGTTGGAGCTCAAAATGACCGGTCAGGTCGTTACACGCTCCTAAGACCAAAATCACCATACAGAGTTATTTGAACCGTCAAAACTCTATTCCGGAATCGTCTTCACACAATTCAAACTATGTTCAACTCCTACAAATTAAACTTCTATTTTAGGGACTATGTGTTCCATTTTACTCCTAAACTAAAAACCAAACCTCCCAGCAAGTCACGTGACCACAAAATGAAATAGAGGGAGCAATAAATAGGGGTTCAGGACTAATACTCCCAAAACAACCGACCGGTTCATTACAATCGGTCGTTTTGAGCTCTAGCACATCGCTCGACGGTTTGAGGCCTTGGGTAGCTTCATGTGTTAGAATTGAATTTCGGGACCATACCGAATTTAATTAAGCACGGTATTGGTATGGCATTTTAAGAAATCAAAAATACCGAACTGAAATGTCTAAATATCGTACCATACCGACCGACGAACACCCCTAGTTCTTATAGGTTCGTATGATAATTTCTGACTTAAGCGTATATTCGGGTAGAATATCGGGTGGTCCGGGAGCATTTTAGCGCTTATTGTGGAAAGTTGGAATTTTGAAGGTTTTAGAATTTCCTAAGTTTGGTTTGAAGTCGACTTTGGTGTAATCGATGTCCGTTTGGGGTTCCGAGCTTTGGAATAGGTTTCTATCGTAATTTATGACTTGTGCATAAAGTTTGGCATCATTCCGGAATGTTTAAATATGAATCAGATGAGTTCGTCGAAGTTGGAATGTTTGAAAGTTAAAATAAGGATTTTGATAGTTGATTCATAGTTTGGATGTTGTTTGGCGTGATTTGAGGCCTCGACCAGGTTCGTGTCATGTTTTGAGACGACTTGTTGGTGTGATTGGACGGGGTCCCGGGGGCCTCGAGTGTGTTTCGGGATGGTTTCAGACCATTTTCCTTTGATTTGTGATTGCTGGTTTCTAGTGTTTCTGGTAAGCATCACGGTCACAATTGAAGGGACGCGATCGCGAAGAGAAGCTTGAGCCGGGGAGGATTTTGAGCATCGCGAATGCGACAAAGGGTTGTGAACGCGTAGGTGACGTTAAGGTTCTCTATGCGAACGCGACTGTGAATCACGAATTCGATGAAAGAGGGGGAGCTTGGGCCTGGAGGCACTAAGCCATCACAAACGCGGCTCGAGGACCGCGAATGAGAAGTGGAGGCATCGCGATCGCGGGAAGGCGACCGCAAACGCGAAGTAAGATTTTTGGGCAGCTGGGCTGTTGGCCTTCGTAATCGCGAGGATGTTTCTGAGATCGCGAAGAAGGGAATTCTGGGCAGTGTTGTTTTAAATCGGGGGTTTGGCTCATTTTCACCTCACGTCTTCCATGGGAGCTAGTTTTGGGGCGATTTTGGAGTGCCATTTTCATCATCAAACTTGAGGTGAGTGACTTCTACACCTTGTGAGTTAAATACATGGTTTATATGTGAATTAAAACGTGAATATTTATGGAAATTGTGGGATTTTAAGAGAAAATCTAGAATTTGGTATTTTTAAATTTTGACCCCGAAATTGGACATGGAATTGGGAATAAATTATATATTTGAGTTCGTGATGTTATGGGTAATGTTTATCTTCGAAAATATTTGGAATCCGGGAACGTGGGCCTAAGGGTTGACCTTGTTGACTTTTCGAGCGGAGTTTTCAAAAATCTTTGGTTTTCATGATTGTTTGACTAGTTTCGGATCGATGTGCATTGGTTTGAGATGCTAGAGAGGTGTTGGAGCCAGTTACGGAACTTCGGGGCGAGGTCAGTCTCATGTCTAACCTTATGAGGGGCAAATTACCCCATAGGTGATATATTCTTATGTGCTACATGTAGTGGGAGCTACACACGTATGAGGTGACGAGTGTCTGTGCGTATCCTAGGATTTCTGATTATATCCGGGTAGACTTAGACTAACTCCATGTTTAAATTATACTATTTGAGTCCTTCTTGCATGTTTAAATGCTTTAATTTACATTTATCATGAGACTAGACTCGCTTAGAGTATCGTACTCGCTATTTAGATATTTGACGAGCTACTTGGTTAGCCGTGGAAATTGTACTTCCCTTACGAATTTCTCTCCAGTTGTACGTTGTAACGACCTGACTTGTTGTTTTGAACATCTATGCCCCTTTCAACAATTTGAAGTATTGAGCAGCTTCGTAATGTGTATTATGACCTGAGTGAATTGTCGGCTTTGGTTTTCAGATGATTCGAAATTAAATTGAAAGAACAATCCTTGTTTAGAAGCTTAAATGAAAAGAGTTGACCGATTTGACTTTTTATGCAAACGACTCCGGAATGGAGTTTTGATGGTTCCAATAGTTCTGTATTGTGATTTTGTACTTATGAGTGTGTCCGGACATTCATTTTGAAGTCCGTAGTTAAATTTGGCTTGAAATGGCGAAACTAGGAAATTTAGAGTTTGGAAGTTTGACCGGGGAGTTGACTTTTTGATATCGGAGTCGGAATCATATTCTAGAAATTGGAATAGTTTCGTTATGTCATTTATGACTTGTAAGCAAAATTTGAGTTCATTCCAGATTAATTTGATATGTTTCGGCGCGAGGTTTGAAAGTTGAAAGATTTAAAGTTCATTAAGTTTCAATTGGGGCGTGATTCGTGTTTTAGCATTGTTTGATGTGATTTTAGGCATCGACTATGTCTGTATGATGTTTTAGGACTTGTTGATATATTTGGTTGAGGTCTCGAGGGCCTCGGGTGGATTTCAGATGGTTAACAAAATTTAATTTGGATATTTCTAGAATATTTCGACGTCGATTCTTCAAGAATTCCTGGTACCACATTAATAAAATGAGCTCCAAATTCAGTTTCTATTGAATCATTAGATCCGTATTGAAATTATGGATCCATAGCAAAAAGAATCATCGAATTCAGACATCGTATGAGAGAGTTATGCCTATTTCCGTGTCGGAAAAAATAAAATCCCGTCACCAGCGCCTAGGGTAGCATGGGGCGCTAGCCCTGGCACTGGGATGTTTTAGAGGTTCTGGAAACAGCGCCACAGGCAGCGCCCCATGCCACCTGTGGCGCTCAAACATCAAAAATCCCTATAAACGGGAGGTTTTGCCAATTTTGACAAAAATAGAGTTGGGAGCTCGGTTTTGGCGATTATCGGAGGCAAATTTCACCACACAACTTGGGGTAAGTGTTCTTGACTCCCTTGGGATTATATTCCATGAATTAATCTTTGTTTTCGGTGTTAGATTATTGATTTTTCAAGAGAAATCGGAGGAATTTTCTACAATTCCATAAAATAAAATTTCGAGATTTGAACATCGATTCAGAGTCGGATTTGAGTAAAATTAGTATGGTTAGACTCATAATTGAATGCGTTATTGGATTTTGTGAGTTTTGTCGGATTCTGAGATGTGGGCCCCACTGTCGACTTTTCGAGCAGAGTTGGGAATTTTTGTAAATTGTTAAATAGTAAGCATTAGAGTAAGTTATGATTAATTTGCACGTTGTTTGAATAAATACAAATTGTTTGGCTTGAATTGAGGAGATAGGAAGGCATATGGAGGTTGATACGCACGGACTGGAATTTTCGGAGTATTGTACAGCTTGCTCAGTATTGGATTTGGCTTGTTCGAGATAACTAACACTTCTAAACTTGGTGCTGAAGGTATAAACCCTGAATATACGTGTTATGTGTTTGGTGTTGAGGTGTCATACATGCTAGGTGACGGGCGTGTGGGCGTGCACCGTGTGAATTGTAACTCTGCTACTTCTGTGGTACTGTGTAGCTACCCGATCTTATCTGTAACCATGAAATCTCTACATACTAGAGCTATTGAGCTGTGATCCATGTCATAAACCATGTCTAGGCTACATGCTTATTCTGTTGAGACCCACTGAGGTCATTTCTACTATTGAGTTATCTGCTTACATTGCATTTACATACTCAGTCACACGCATTCATATGTATATCATATCTCAGTCTCTGTTACCATTTATTGATACATCATATCATTATTTTTGGGCTAATTCTTTTCATGACACTGAGAGCCCGAGAGACTGGAGAGATTGATGACTGAGTGAGGCCGAGGGCCTGATGGTGAGGATGTTTATGGGATCGGGTTGCACACCGCAGCATGTTTTATTGATTTATTCCATGATTGGCTTGTTATAGCGTTTGGGTTGAAGGAGCTCCTCCGGAGTCTGTACACACCCCCAGTGAGCGCAGGTACCTACTGAGTGCGAGTGCCGAGCGATTGGGAGGATTGAGTGACTGTGAGGACTGTGTGAATTGATACTCTAAGAGTATGGATATGGTTTTATTATTGAGATACATTGCATTGACATGCACACATTGCATACATGCATGGAGATGTATTTTTCTGATGTTGTACGGTATCACATCATTCATGACTTCTCATACATATTGGCATATGGGCATAGTGATGCATTTTCCACTGGCTATCTGGAAAGAAAATGAAACATCTTATTTATTGTTGAAAGGATTTTTGGAAAAATTACTATTTTCAAACTTACTCATATTTTTGGCAACTTCGGTAAATGACTTGAGTTTTCAGTGATACACTTGAAAGGCGGAACTATTTTCAGAAATTATGATTAAGCTGAATATTTTATCTCTGAGTTACTTATTTTATTACTTGCTTTACGTTGTTATGGACTGTTGTTGGCTATTGGTGTTGGACCCGACCTTTTTTCCAGCTCGTCACTTCTTTTACCTAAGGTTAGGTTTATTACTTATTGAGTACATGAGATCGATTGTACTCATATTATACTTCTGCACCTTGCGTGTAGATATTGGATATTGATGTTGCTGTGATCGATGAGAGCTGAATTTGAAGATGTACCTGAGTTCCGGTTGTAGCTACCTCTTGTTCATGGTAGCCTTAGATTTATAAAAATTTATTTATGTACGTTTCGAACAGATGGTGTATTTATTTTATACCAGCTTTATAAATTCTAATCTTAGAAGCTCGTGATTTATACTACCAGTCCTTAGGGAGTGTATTAGAGTCAGTTAAATATTAATTGAATTGGATAGTTGTTAATTGGCTTACCTGACGGGTTGGGTTAGGTGCCATCACGACTAGGTAGATTTTGTGTCGTGACATACGTATCCATCGGAAAGTTTTTCTTAAATCTCATAACTCACACGTATATTCGTGAGTGGGGTCAAAGACCCATAACAACCTCATGTTATTATGGGATCGGGCTGTTCACCTCAGCATTTTTATAAAAACACACTTGTGGGATCGGAGTGAATGCCTCAGCAACACTCTTCTGGGATCGGGCCGTTCGTCTCGGCATTTTTATAAAAACACTCTTATGGGATCGGGCTGAACACCTCAGCAACACTCTTATGGGATCGAGTTGTTCGCCTCGGTATGATATTGTAACACACTCTTATGGGATTGAGCCATTCGCCTCGGCAGTAACATGTATCATATTCTTATGGGATCGGGCTGAACGCATCAGCAACACTCTTATGGGATCGGTTCGTTCGCCTCACCAGGATATATTAACACACTCTTATGGGATCGGGTCGTTCGCCTAGGCAATATCATGTATCATATTCTTATGGGATTGGGTCTTTTACCTCGACATTTCTATAAAACCACTCTAATAGGATCGGGCCGCTCTCCTCGGCAGAATCGTACGAATTACTTGATAAGAAGTACGCGTATTCATCAATGTTTTCAAACTTGATATGTGACTGTTGATTTGGTGTTAACCATTACGTACTCCATTTGAGAGGTATCCAATATTTGAGGATTTTGTATTCACTGTTCAGCTGTAGACTGTATTACTTGCCTATATATGTACTCATTGTTACCTACCATGTTTCATATTTGCCTACTTTATTATATTTGATTTGTTGGACCACTAGTAAGTGTCAATGTCTACCCCTCATCACTACCTCTTCGGGATTAGGCTAGATACTTATTGGGTACACGTTGATTTATATACTCATGCTACACTTCTGCACTAAATGTGCAGGATTTGACAGGTTCATTTGGTGGTCACTTGGGCGCGGAGGCGCAGCTGCTGAGGGGTCTCTATGGTGAGCTATTTCCATGCCACGATTCGCAGCACACAGTGTTTCCACCACAATTATTTTCTTTATCCTGCCTACCTCGTATTCCAGATAGATGATGTTTTGTTATTGTACTTTCTAATAGATACTCATGCACTTATGATGCCGGGTTTTGGGATGTTCTAGGATTTGTGTACAGTTGCTTACATTGACACACTTTTACTTTATATTTCATTGAAATTGTACGTACCAATTATTTTTATTGCATTGATCTCTCTGTCTAATAATATTCATGAATTCAAAAATAATAAAATGAATAATTAAGATGATAGTTCACCGTTAGCTTGCCTAAAGGCGACGTTGGGCGCCATCACGACCTATAGTAGATTTTGGGTCGTGATATTTGGATGCCAATCTGGACTCAACTGAAATAATACAATGCATTAATAATGGTCATCTGATATATGATCCTTTGATCTGTGAATGCAGGTCTCTCCTAGCAGCTCTGCGTCATCCACCAGTAAACCATACGTTCAGGGAGCCAAATAGGGTGGAGGACAAACTAGCACAAGAAGCAAGAAAGCAGTTGGAAGCAGGAATCAACTTTTTGGTAGTTCCTCTCATGTTTGTCAATGAAGTATTATGGGCATACACCCTAGGAACTATTTTTGAAAGAAACATTAAAGGTTGTAATATTGTTAATGTAGCAATAGACTACTCTTTATTTGGAAATATGGACATGGCCACACAACAGCATATATCATTTACTTTCCAAAATCAAACATCTCTTTCAGACAAGAAGAACATACTAGCTACCAGAACTAGCCATGCAAATGGATGGTACCCATTGTATTCCTATTTTAATATGTCTTCCAAATTCAGCAAGATTTATCATAAAATATGGACTGCAATAAAATATTCCTCCATTATTTGTCATGTCTATTTCTAACCTTAGTTGATTTTGTTGAAAAATTTCTACATTGAAATAGAAACTTTGGCTTTGGTAGATACAGGGTGCACGAAATGTATAATTAGTAAAAAGATTACAATTAATAAAAAGATAGTACCAAAAAACCTAATAAAAACACTATCGCTCCTATTTTTTCTAACGTTTTTCTTTGTTTGTACTGTATTTTTTCTGAGTATTCTCTTTTTCTTTTCCTTAAGCTTTAGTATAATCTTGAAATTTCTCTCCAAAATTAATTATTAAATCTATTAGAGAATTATATTGTTTGTCTTCACTATGTAGTATTTGTTCTCCCTTATTAAAATTACACTTTATTATTGAATTATCTTTTAATGTTTTATTTTTCTTTTCTGTTTTAATTCTAAGATCTAAATATTCTAGTTTCTTTAGATTTTCTATGTTGTTAAGATTGTTTCTAATTTTCTTATTTCTTTTTCTTTTTATATTTTTCTTTGTACAATATATATTACCGAAAAAATAAAAATAAGAAGGTGAAGTAATAATGCGGAACTCGACAAACAAAATCAAAAGTCACATTTTTTAATTATTTTAAAATCCTCATTATTCTGATCTTTCCTCTTTGTTGTTTTGATTTTTCCCTTACTTTTACTATAATTATTATGTTATATTGTTCAATAATGCAAAAAATTATATAAGATATAATTTTATTTAATTTTGAAGTCCTGTATATTAGAATTTTATATATAGTTCAAATAAGGAAAGATTTAATAAGCAATAATTTCAAAGTCCTAAATATTAGAAAAATAATTTAAATGACTATTTTGTCTAATGTGAAATATAATTTTAAAGGATAAAAAAGGTGAACGATATTTGGCTAAGGGTATTCATGCTTTCAATATAACTAGACTTAGTAAACGCGCGTTGCACGTGCCTCTCGTATTAATGAGAATAAAATTTAGAAAAGACATAAGCATTGTTCCAAAATATGTTTGCTTTACGATATAAAAACTATTAAAACAAATTTACAAGTTCTAAAATGATAATCGCATTAATCATGTTTAGGGAGTGGATACACTCTAATGAATTTTTCTTAAATTTATTCAGTACTTACTTCATTGTACAAAAGAATCATAGAAGTAGCTTTGATTGAAATATATAAATGAACTCTTGGGTACATGCGTTGCATACATATTATTAGTTATTATTAAACTTGTGTATTACTAACAATTAAAAATGTTTTACATACATTTTACTCATTTTATGAGAGTGTTAAAACTTTATCGTAACTTTCACTTTTTATTATCAAAATAAAAGGAAAAATGCATAAGTACCTCCCCGACCTATGACCGAAGTTCCAACTACATACTTTTCCTTTTTGGTGGTCCTATTACCTCCCTGTACTATTTTAAAATGAAATTATCATCTCCCTAAATGCTTAAATGGTAAAGTGAGGGTATTTTACTCTCTTTAAAAGAGTGAGCAACAAAAATAAATATTGAAATTTTATTTTTAATATGCCTTTTATTAAATATGTACAGATTTTTAGTTTTTCTTTTCCTTCTGTTTCTATCTCTTTTTTAATTTCTTTTCTTCCTTCACCCGACTAGCAACATGGCTGATGCCACCATTGCGCCACAACCCCCAAATTTCTGTGCCACTACCACAAGCCGTATGTAGCAACTCCTCCACCCCCCCCCCCCCCCCACACACACACACCATTTTCCACTAAAAGGCTACCATACACCCAATTTCAAAGTCAACAATAAGCCACCAAAACACCATTGAAGCACCAAGTTGAAGATATTGTAACTAACTTTTTAAGAAATAAAATTTTTTAAACAACTCAGTAATTGCAGATTCATTCTAAATGATTTGAAAAGTAAATAAATCTTTGAAATTCATTAGTTGAGAAAAATTTTATATTATCGGTCCATAAATTTGCAAGAAACATAACCAGGTTGTGAAGGAAGTCCCTCACTGAAAAGTTTTCCGACCAATAAACTCCATTTATTCCGGCCAAATTTTGTAAAACTTTCATCACTGAGTCCACCATATTAACAGCAGATCCCTCTATTTATGATTATATTCTTCTTGCATAACCACAATCTAAACAATAATTTCAGATCTGATAAATAAAAAAGAAAAAGGGCAGAAAAAATAAAACCCGAAAAGAATTTTGTAGGGGTGGGGGTGATCACGTTTTGGGAAAAAGGTAATTGGAGGGAGAGAAGGGAAATAAAAAAGAAAAAAATAATAAAATAATAAAACAAAAATACGGGGGAAAGAATAAGAAAAAATTAAAAAAATTCCTAATGAAATATACATGGCGTGTGGCTTCAACGCGCCACAACATATGATGTGGTTGTGGCCTTTCAAGGGTGTAAAAATTTTGTTTTAAAATAGTTCGGGGAGGGGGGGTAATAGGATCCCCAAAAAGAAAAAGTGTGTAGTTGAAACTTCGGTCATATGTTGAGAGATACTTATGCATTTTCCCAAAATAAAAAAGACTGCGAAATCTAAAATGTGTTCTGTCATGACCCAGAATTCACTAAAGATCGTGATGGCGCCTAACATCGTCGTCAGGCAAGCCAACGGTGATTGATCAACTTGTTTACTCATTTTATTACTTTGAAATCATAATTTTGCATTAATTAAATAGTATAGAATTGAATATATAGGGTAAATGATAATATTTACACGAACTACAATAATGCACAACCCGTATGAACTCCAAAAACTCGCTGTCACAAGTGCATGAGCATCAACTAGGAAATATAACAAAATATAACATCTGTCTGGAATACAAATTAGAGAGGAGAATATAAATAACTCTGATGGAGACTATGCATGCTGCGGATCGTAACATGGAATGCAACTCACGGTAAGGTCCATGCAATAGACGCACCTTTGCACCCAAAAGACCACCAGACATATATGTACCTGTACAATAAGTGCAACAAGTGTAGTATGAGTACGTAAATCAACGCGTACCCAGTAAGTATCTAGCCTAACCCCAGAGGAGTAGTGACGAGGGGTCGACATCGACACTTACTAGTGGTCAAACAAGACAAATACAATTGAAATATACAAATGTGAGGCAGAGTAAATAAACGAAATAAAAAGTATAAATACGTGGTAAAATCCTCCTCTCAACAATAAACTCAAGCTCTCAGCTAGTAGTTACCTCCTCAATCGGAGTATATATATAATGGACCTCACCAGATAGATCGCCACAGTTCAAATTAGGAAAACTCACAGATATACTGGCTTCTTGTCAAATATTACGCACGATTTCATAAGGGTATTTTAGAGGAATGCCGAGGCGTACGGCCCGATCCCATTATAATGTGTGCACTGCCGAAGGTCGAACGGCACAAACCATAGATATATTTATTACATTGCCTAGGCGAACTGCCCGCTCCCATGAGAGTGTGATACATAATCTTGCCGAGGCGAATGGCCCGATCCCATCATAATGTACGCATTGCCGAGGGTCGAACGGCACGAACCATATATGTATCTTAATATTGTAGAGGCGAACATCCCGATTCCATTAGATCAAGAAGTTTTAA